>NC_082711.1:108708680-109053680 GCF_030144855.1 Hypanus sabinus | reverse complement strand
CTGCACTTGACAAATAAATTGAGATAACCAAGAAAATAAAGAAATATTTTTAATAATAATTTTAGCTGCACTGCCAATTGCACAATCAGTGAGATAATCCAGCTGAACTACTGAAAATCCTTGGAAAATGAATGGGTTCTGGTCCTTTTTATTGATTGGAACTATTTCTTCTAATTCAGACGTAGACAGGCATGTTACCATGGTGACTTGAGGCCACTCTGAGCTGTGTGTTTATCATAGTCACTCTCCTTCAGTGAACCAATTCCATGCATGACCTCTGGGCTGAAACAATTCCTTAAGCAAGGAGTTTGGGGTACCTTGTTGAGCAGACAGTGAAGAAAGAAGTTCTTCTGCAACCCTAGGCCAGGCCTTTGTGGGTAGAAAATGGAAAGGGGAAGCCAAATGCTTAATCAGTTCTTTCTCTAGGTCTTTCTCTATTTTTTTGTTTCTATTGCGGTAATAAAAATTCTTCTGGACTTCCAAATCAGTTAATCAAAAACTTGTTTCGTAATTGATTTCACTTGATTTTGCTTAGCAAATAGTGTTCTATTAAGTCAAGTAAGCCATACAAGTTAGCCAACTGAATTTGAGCTGTACAATGAATGTAACATTTGACACTGCATGTATTACAGGATCCCAGTCTCCCAGCTCTCCAGACTCCGGTGGAAGTGAATCAGATTTTGATCACTCAATAATGCACAGGCAATACGGAATCCAGAATGGTAAGATTTTGATTTGTTTTAAGGTGAACGCTTTCATTGTGGGTGTACTGTTTACGCTATCAGTCAGTGCATTGAAACTGACTTCTGCCCAGTACACCATGTGCTCCCAAGTCAGGCCCGGCCATTCCTGAAAACATCTAGTAACTTTATCTTCAAGCTACAGCCAATAGTCTTGCACAGGCATCTTTCCATTTATGCCAGTATTATGGGCAGTGCTAGTAAGATCATGGTCTCACTAATCTCCTGTAATGTCAGTGAAGACACAATGACCTGTTGCCCAAGAAGAGTCCATAACTCTTAAAATGTTAGTTGAAAGTCGTTTACCACTACTCGCCCCGAATCCAGGGCTTAGAGGTGAAAGAACTTTGAGCTCACCTATTGCTGCAATCAATATCTATTTATAAAATATGAATTCTTTATAACATTGAAATTAATTTCACATAAAGCCCCATTGACTGCTTGTTGCATTGACCAAATATCTTCAATTGAACCTTTTTAACATGCTGTTGCTTTTTGTTTGACCAATTCACATTCTTTTGGTGGCTTCATTGTAAATGGACCTTCTGTTGGTGTATCTGAGATATTCTTCACAGTTCTATTCCATATTTCAGTTCGTCTGATAGTAAATCCATTTTTAAGGGTGTAATATTTCTGCTGTCTTTTTAAATGCAGAAGATTTCCCAAAAGTGTCAACCATGGATTACAAGGCTCCCAAGCGAGGAAGAGGAAGGCCAAGGAAGCTAGGCAAAGAAGAAAGGAACTGTACAGAAACCAAGCGAAGCAAACACTGTAAGTGAGCTTGTCCTGATCCAAGAGCCTCCTCACAACCAATAGAAGCAGCTTGAATTTACTCCTTTCATTGGACACAATTTATTAAAACCTGTTATAGATCAGAGAAATTAGTGTTTTTTGGCTCTTTCAGAGGTGGAATAAGACTTGTTTTTGCTTTAATCCAAACAGTAATCTGCCTATATCATATACTTGATTTCACACCCCCCCCCCCCCAATGAATCATTGTTATAGCCCCGCCCATGCTTAAATAACCAAAAACAGGTTCAGCTGGTTATGCAGTTTGTCTGAGCAGTTTCAATGCAGAACATATTTTTTGTGTAACCATGGAGCTACATGATAATTTGTTGTGGATAGTACTGTGAAATATTTTAGTTCTGGTGAGATGCCCTGAAGTAGCTTTCTAGGTTTTCAAAATAACTTAAATTTTTTGAGTTTACCTTGGAGAATTTGTGGCTAGGCAGCTCCCATTCATACTGTCCAGGTGTAATGGGACCCTTATTTTATATCTGTATTTGCTTTCAGATGTGTCTTTTTTTTTTACTTAACATGTTTTGATTTATTTAAATGTGCTTACTGATATTTTTGTTTTCACAGCCCCACGAGGCACACACCTTTGGGAGTTTATCAGGGATATCCTCCTCCATCCTGAGATCAACAATGGCCTCCTGAAGTGGGAAGATCGGTCTGAAGGGATCTTTAAGTTTCTTAAATCGGAGGCAGTCGCGCAGCTCTGGGGAGAGAAAAAGAAAAACAGCAGCATGACTTACGAGAAGCTCAGCAGAGCCATGAGGTGAACAGATCTTACAGGAAGCTTTGTTTTTGTTGACGACAGTGTGGATTTCACTAGCAAAGCCAGTGCTTATTAACATCTCCTGGTTTCCCAGCTTCTTGTTTGCTCATTGACAAAAAGTTTTAGTGGTTTTAAATAGGGAGATCTATCCGACTTGCTCTCCTCAGGCCAGGATAGTGTGAAACCAAAACAACGTACAGCAGAGAATTTCAGGGTGGTGGAACAGTGATGGACTAAGAGCACCCCTCCATAGTTTGTGAACGCTCAGGAGTGAAGCCCATGAATGCCTATCAGACTAAAGTGCATCCCCTAGTTTGGAAAAGAATTTCCAAATGGATTCCAATCCTTTTGGATCCATGTCAAGAGATTGCAGATTTTGAATAAAATTATGGTTTTTCTGTTTTTAAAAAAAAATTAGTTAAGGATGCATGAAACCTTTTTGGTAGGAACAGTGACCAGACTGACACAAAATAACTATTCCCTCTTTCTTGCAGGTATTATTACAAGCGTGAAATCCTGGAACGTGTGGATGGAAGGAGACTGGTCTACAAGTTTGGAAAGAACTCCAGTGGCTGGAGAGTTGGTGATGCATAAGATGAAGAAACATTTTCATTCCAGTAAAAAATTCACTTTCTCTGCAAATATGTTTGCTGGCAAACAAGATTCCCAACAGAGAGATGGTGCGGTGCACTGGACTGATGAACTGGCCCTTTCGAGGGACATGCTCCATGGGCATAAAGTGATGATTTTTTTTAGAAGATGGGTGTGTTTGTTTATTTTTAATTTTCTGCATTTTCAAACTCCAGCCTTTCTTGGGCCAGATGTATGTGTCATAAAGGTGGCACTGGAAATAGTAAGCCTATTTTTGGGCCAAAGTAGGTTATTGAACCAATTTGATATTTTTATGAAAAAAAATGCTGTGGACCTAAATCCCACATATATGCAACACATATTTCGAAGGCATTGGCAAGTGTGAACAGCCAGTCACAAGAATCGATCTCTCTATTCTACCCTGGCAATATTAATGTTGCTCAGCAACTTCTACTTTTGAAATATGCGCTATGGTGTCTGCGTATGGATAATGTATAGCAGGACTTCTTTCATTGCTTGTGCACGGAAGTGTATGTTGTATATAGTCTTATGTCACAGAGATTGCTAACCTACCTATGTATATATCTGTAAATATATTAAGAAACAATGGGAACTTATTCAGCTGGACTGGTACAATTTCCACTGAAACCTGAGTGTATATATGATTTAAGCAAAAAAATCTGGGGTAAATATTCTTTAAATAGATTGAATAGATTTTGTAAGAAATTTTAAATCTGTATGTTTTTGTTTATTTTCCTATGAATATAATAATATTTTACAAATAAAAACATATTTTAAATGAAAACCTACCTGTTTTGAGAATCTGAATCACCAGAGAAATGTGCAATAATGGTATTTTCCCGGACTCTCAAATATTTCTTTTTCCTATTGGTAATGGGATTTTGTTATTCTTGTTACCTGTAGAACATTTTTCCTTGCAATCAGGTCCAGCAGAAGTGGCTCTAATCTAGTGAACAGCCACTCACAAGAATCGATCTCCCTGGCAATATTAATGTTGCTTGGCAACTTCTACTTTGGAAGCATGTGCTATGGAGTCTACGTATGGATAATATGTATATAGCAGGACTACTTTCACATAGAAATGTAGTTTGTTTAGCTATCACCCCGGATAGCTATTCCACTGCAAAAAGTGTGATCTATAGTGGCTGCAGACTGTTCTTCCCACTAACTAATCATCATTGTCTGAATGTTTTGAACTCTGCATCAAGAAAACTCGATCTAGCTCTTTGTTTATTTGTAACTAACGGCTGACCCAGAAGCTTGTTGTGGATACGGACAGTTCTAACCTCTGGGCTCCAGAAATTCTGTGTTGCAATAATGCAAGCTAGAAGGGAAGAGAGTAAACAAGTATGGGCAAAGTATCTATTATAGGCTAACTGAATAAAAGAGAATGCGATGAGATGATATGGTTGAGGTCACATACCATGAGAGCAAAGTAGAACGAGTTCTCAAGATCAGTAGGGACTTGACAACTTAAACGACCTAGAGGACATGGAATGTCAAGTTTCATATCCATTTTGAGTTGATTTTTATTATGGAGTAGGAACCTTGTCACAGTGATGCATCAGGACAAAGAGTACCTGATGCCATTGAATACAATGGGTGTGCTTGATAATAAGGTACACAGAAAGATTACTATAGTGACTAATAACTACTTATGACATTGCTCGGCAAAAATCTCAAGTGCTTCAGGTTATAAAATGAAGCTTAAATGGTTTCAAATTGTCAAATGAACTCTGCAATGCAATTAATACTTCAACTGTCACTAAATTCCAGCCACTCTGGTCTTTGCCGAAACAAGTACAACTGGTGTAGTGTAATAAAGCCATTATGTTTACAGTAGTAGATTTATTACTGTGATAATTAAACCATTTAAGTACCAAAACTATGAGAGATTTTACATTGGCTTCACCTGTCATCCCTGTTTCTTATTTTTTTTTCTTTTATCCTGCTAAATTTGTGTTGACAGTTTTTTTGTCCATCTTTATTTATGCATCAGTGCTTTATCTCTTGGGAGCTTGACACTTTGTGGAGACAGCTGTATAAAGCTAAAGTTGGTTTTGATCTGCACCATCAGCTCTGTTGTCCGTAGGCAGCCAAGTGCCACCAGTTTGATTACTGATGTGGTCAGCTCCATCCCTCCTTTCAACAAGTCAACCATCTTTGATGGTTGTAATGATAACTTGTGAAGACAGATCCATCTGTCCAGTTTTATCATCGTGTACACGCAAACGGTGAGGTACAGCACAATGCAAAACATGCTTGTAGCTGCATCATAGGCACGTAGGCAAACAACACACTGAATATAAATTATATCATCATGGCAATTGTGGTCTTTCCATCACCATGATTGTTCTAGGCAAATTTTTCTATGAAAGTGGGTTGCCATTGGCTTCTTCTGGGTAGTGTCTTTACAAGACAGGTGACTCTAGCCATTATTCATACTCTTCGGAGATTGCCTGCCTGGCGTCAGTGGTCACATAGCCAGGACTTGTGATCTGCACCAGCTGCCCATATGACCATCCACCAGCTGCTCCCATGGCTTCACTTGACTCTGATCAGGGACTGAGCAGGTGCCACACCTTGCCCAAGGGTAACCTGCAGGCTATCAGAGGGAAGGATCACCTTACACCTCCTTTGGTAGAGACGTATCTCCACCCTGCCACCCCATAAATTATATTATTATTATATTTATGAAGGCCAATATGCCAAATACTCCCTTTACAATCCTAGCATCACAGGCACTGTAGATACAGAAAAAGAAGGTTTTTGGCACATTGGCCTTCATAAATCAAGGTACTGAGTACAAGAGGTGGGATGTAATGTTGAAGTTGCAGAAAACATCAGTGAGGCCTAATTTAAAGTATTGTGACTAAACTGGATATGGCAGGATTCCTGATTTGCTGTTTGACATTCCAGGTGTTGCTTGTTCATTTCTTGCCACTTCTGTGATTTGTTCTTATTTTTTGTGTGTTGGGTGTTCGATGTTTTTTTGAACAGGTATGGTGTTTCCTTTTCTCATGACTGCCTGCAGAAGAATGAATCTCAGTATATATATATACTGTGATAATAAATGTACTTTGCACTTCGAACCTATCTACAGAAAATATATCAATACAATTCAAAGAGTACAGAGAAAATTCATAAGGATGTCTCCAGGACTACTTGAGGACATGAGTTATAGGGAAAGGTTGAAGAAGTCAGGATAGTGATTCCCAACAGGAGTGGTACAACCCCCCCCCCCCCCACAGGGGTGGTTATGTGTCCTAAGGGAGATCTTGGGGGGCTGGTAAGTGGCACCCTAACATGAGGCGTGTTAGTAGAGCAGGCACTAACAAAAAATGGATGAGTCACTGGAACACAGGAAGAGCCATAGCTCTGCAGGTGGAGAGCACTCGTCGTCACAACAGGTCTGAAACTCAGCAGTCTCATCAGATCTTGCCAGCCAAACAGACATTATTGGGGATGCATAAAATAACAATCAGAGTGCCCAACAGTTTCCCTTGACTTGTGGCATGGAGCATGTTCATGCAATTTAACAGTTAGCAAATCAAGTACACCCTCTCAACTTTCTCTACAGATCTACAGAAAACAGGTCACGCAATGATACAGTGCTGGCCAGAACCAAGTGTTGAAACAGAGCCAATCAGTGAACCTACCAACCCTGAGGATTCCTTTCGAGTTGTTCAAAGCAACCTCAGCTTCATATGTGAGGTGAAGAACCATCTCTGCAGATTATGAGATCTTACATGATCGGTCAATTTTGCTAACTGCAACAGTATAAGGGCAGCTTGCCAGGCACCAGTTCTATCCTGACCAACATTCAGATCCAATTTGAATCCTTGTCAAAGTAATTTTCGCTGTTGTGATTGTCTTCATCTTTGCCTTGCCATTTCTTTGCATGCTACTGCCATCGTTCCACCCATGTCTACTCACTGCTATCGTCAACATCCAACAGGCATTCCCAGTTTTTATTTTAGCTCCATTAGAACAATTGTACTTTGAAACTATCTACAGAAAATATATCAATAGATTGAAAGAATACGGAGAAACTTTACATTTTTATTTTAATTTAGCCCCATTATTGATGGATAAGTATGTACAGCACAATCTCTATGAGTCTGAAGGTGGTGAAGCATTGAATTCTAATCCTGCTTAGAAACACAAATTCAGAAAGTGCGTCAATACAACGTTACATACCTGGAGTTTGGTTTAATTCTGTTCCCATCAGATCAGCGATACCCCATGTGTCTGATTTGTAATACTGTACTGTCTATTGAAGCCATAAACCCATCAAGATTGCAGGAATACATCGGTAAAAGACACCCTGAAAAAGCTCCTGATAGTATTATTCAGTTCCAAAAGATGAACGCAACATTTGAAAAGCGATGCCCACTCCAGACATTTGCCAAGAAAGCTAAAATTGACCTTGCTAGTGGTCTCATTGCTTCTTATAACATTTCCAAAATGATAGCAAAGTGGGGAAAACCTCATACAATTGGTGAAAGATTAATAATGACTGTTGTATCAGAAGTGCTCACCACTGTTCTCAAAATGGATACCAGTATTTTAAAATCAATTCCTCTGAGTAATAACTCAGTAACATCGTATTGACAAAATGAGTGAAGGCATAGATACATAGAAAACCTACAGCCCAATACAGGTCCTTTGGCTCACAAAGTTGTGCCAAACATGTCCTTACCTTAGAACTACCTAGGCTTATCCATAGGCCTCTATTTTTCTAAGCTTCATGTACCTATCTAGGAGTCTCTTAAAAGACCCTATCCTATCCACCTCCACCACTGTCGCCGGCAGCCCATTCCAAGCACTCTCCACTCTCTGTGTAAAAACTTACCCCTGACATCTCCTCTATACCTACTTCCAAGCATCTTAAAACTATGCTATCTCATGCTAGCCACTTCAGCCCTGGGAAAAAGCCTCTGACTATCCACACGATCAATGCCTCTCGTTATCTTGTACAACTCTATCAGGTCACCTGTCATCCTCTGTTGCTCCAAGGAGAAAAGGCCAAGTTCACTCAACCTATTCTTATAAGGCATGCTCCCCAATCCAGGCAACATCCTTGTAAATCTCCTCTGCACCCTTTCTATGGCTTCCACATCCTTCCGGTAGTGAGTCGACCAGAACTGAGCACTTACCTCTCGGCTCTTAAACTCAATCCCACAATTGATGAAAGCCAATGCACTATATGCCTTCTTAACCACAGAGTCAACCTGTGTAGCAGCTTTGAGTGTTGTGGACTCTGACCCCAAAATCCCTCTGATCCTTCACTCTGCCAAGATGCTATATTCTGCTATCTGCCATCTATAAACTCCATCTACCAATTCTCAGCCAGGTTTTGCATCCTATCAATGTCCCACTGTAACCTCTGTCAGCCCTCCACACTGTCCACAACACCCCAACCTTTCTGTCCTTTTTGTACATGTCATACCAGCCCCAAAAGAGGTCCCAATGATCCAGGAATCTGAATCCTTGCCCCCTGCTCCAATCCCTCAGCCACGCATTTATCCTCCACCTCATTCTATTCCTATACTCATTGGCACATTTAATATCAACTATGCACAAAATTTTGGATACAAGTGGATGAGTCAACTGTGTAAGACCACAAGGCATTGCAAATGGCATTTGCTGATGGCATATTTATGGTTTAACGAAAATGGAAAAGGTTATGAAGAGATCCTCTTTTATAGAAAGTTAAAAACAAATATCAACATAGAATCATTCTAAGATTAGCTCAAAATGTATATTGAGGATAAAGGTATTTTGATTAAGAACATGATTTCTTGTGCAACAGATGGAGCACCATATATGACAGGATGTCATTCTGGTTTAGTGGCATTTATGAAAAAAGAAATTCCAAGTTGAGTAATTCATCAACAACGCCTCGCAGACAAAAACCTCAGCCAGCGACTCCTTTCAAGTATGACTCTTGGAATAACGGCTATTAACAAAATTAAAACACAACACAGACTAGCAGAATATTTTGTCAGTAATGTCATTATAACGATGAGGAGTTTGAATGTTTGCTTCTTCACACTGACATGCATTGGCTGCCAGAAGGCTGCTACTTAAAATGTTTCTTTGATCTTTTTGACACTGTGGTTGAATGTTTGCTCACGGTCGACAAGAGCTTGGTAAACAAGATTGAACTTCTACATCGAGATGTTCAAATACAGCCAATCTGTATGATAGAATGAATATTCCAAATATGAAACTGCAGGGTGAGAATTTCAATTTAATCGAGGCAAAAAATGCAGTGTCCACTTCTATTGGAAAATTGGAAATATGTAAGCAAAACATGAAAGAGGTAGTGGTAGAGATTGTGGGGGCATTAGTAATGATCTTTCAAAAATCATTGGACTCTGGCATGATACCAGAGGAATGAAAAATTGAAAATGTCACTCCACTCTTTACAATAGGATGAAAGGAAATTATAGACCAGTTAGCCTGACCTCAGTGGTTGGGAAGATGTTGGAGTCAATTGTTAAGGATGAGGTTTTGGTGACACAGGACAAGATAGGACAAAGTCAGCATGGTTTCCTTCAGGGAAAATCCTGCCTGATGAACCTGTTGGAATTCTTTGAGGAGATTACAGGTAGGATAGCTAAAGGGGATGCAGAGGATGTTGTATATTTGGACTTTCAGAAGGCCTTTGACAAGGCCGCTTACCAAGTTAAGAGCCCATGGTATTAGGAAAGTTACTGGCATGGTTAGAGCAGTGGCTGATTGGTAGGTGGCAGTGAGTGGGAATAAAAAGATCCTTTTCTGTTTGGCTGCCAGTAACTAATGGTGTTCCACAGGGGTTGGTGTTGGGACCATTGCTTTTAATGCTGTATATCAATGATTTAGATGATGGAACATCTTTGTTGCCAAGTTTGTAGATGATACAAGAATTAATGGAAGGGCAGGTAGTGTTGAGGAAACAGGTAGGCTGCAGAAGAACTTAGACAGATTGGGTGACTGGGCAAGAGAGTGGCAAATGAAATATAATGTTAGAAAATGCATGGTCATGCACTCTGGTAGAATAAATAAATGTGTGGTCTATATTCTAAATGGGGAGAAAACCAAAAATCTGAGATGTGATTGCTAGTCCTTGTGCAGAATACCCTATCTTGCAGGTAGAGTCAGTGGTGAGGAAGGCAAATACAATGTTAGCGTTCATTTCAAGAAGTCTAGAATACAAGAGCAAGGATGTGATGGGAGGCTTTATAAGGAACTGGTGAGGTCTCACCTTGAATATTGTGAACAGTTTTGGGCCCCTCATCTCAGAGCGAATGTGCTGGCATTGGAGAGGTTTCAGAGGAGGTTCAAAGATGATTCTGGGAATGAAAGGGTTATCACATGAGGAACATTTGATGGCTCTTTGTCTGTACTCGCTGGGATTTAGAAGGAAGAATGGGGATCTCATTGAACTGTTTCGAATGTTGAAAGTCCTAGACAGAGTAGATGTGGAAAGCATGTCTCCCATGGTGGGGGGGGGTCTAGGACAAGAGGGCACAGATTCAGGATAATGGGGCATCAATTTAAAACAGAGATACACAGAAATTTCTCAGCCAAAGGGTGGTGAATCTGTGGAATTTATTACCACTGGCAGCTGTGGAGGCCAAGTCATTGGGTGTATTTAAGACAGAACTTGATTGTTTCTTGGTTGGACATGGTATCAAAGGCTATGGGGAGAAGGCTGGGGAGTGGGGCTGAGGAGGGGATAAAGGATCAGCCATGGTTGAATGGTGGCCTAATTCTGCTCCTATATGTTATGGTCTTAAAGTCTAACATTGGGAGAAGAACGTTCTCACAGTTTCCCTGCAATGGAGGTATGGCACTCCCTTTCACAGATGGTGATTTGCAAGATTACTGCTTACACCGACCATCACTGAAGAAGGATTTTCAGAATCTTGTTGGGAGAGGCTTCAGTGCAGTGAATCGCATACTCACAAAAAAAGCAGAAACTGCTCAGACTTTGTTGCGCATGGGGAATTAAGGCTTTTGCGGTCACAACTTTAACCAAATATGTCAATTCTTGCTAAAATCCATCAGGCTCAAGGATCACATTGATATCAAAGCTGCCGTACAGTGCACAGGTACTGTGTAAGCTGGGTTAAATGACAAATAAAACTTTAAAACAGAATAATTTTTCTCATGTTAACATATGGTAGACATGTTTTTATACTATGGGCGTGCTAGAAAGTAGATTGCGTCTGAGGGATGTTTACAAGTATGAAGGTGCTTTGGGGGATGTTGGGCTAAAAATGATTGGGAAACACTGTGTTAGGACTTAATTCTTTGGAATGTAGGAAAATGAGTGGAGATTTAATAGAGATACAGTACACAAAATTAGGAGGGGTATATAGAGGGTAAATGGAAGCAGGGTTTTCCCACTGATGTTGGGAGAGACTCAAATTAGGGGGTCATGGATTAAAGGTGAAAGGTGAAATATTGAAGGGGAGCCTGAGCTGGAACTTTTTCACCCACGGGAGGATGCGTCAGGCTCGGAGGTTGCTCCTCCTGGAAGGCCAAGTCAGCCCTCGATGTTGCTTCTTACAAGAGGCCACATCAGGCTCAGAGGTTGCCCCCCCATGGGGACACACCAGGCTGAAGGTCGGGAGGCTGCATCTCCGTAGTCGCTCCCCACGGAAGGACTCTCTTTGATTCAGTTCCTCTGTGTTTTGTTTCTTGCTGCCAATCGACAGGTAGGCAATATGTTACTTTTCTTGGGTGACGGACAGTTTGAGGCTTTGGCGTAGAATGTTCGTATTGCTGTTCTTCTGTGTGAGCGACCTGTTACAGTTTTGTATGTGAGGGGGGTTTGGGGTTTGATGCTATTGTCACTGTTTTTTTTTGTTGTGTGGGAAGGGCTCGAGGGTTCGTGGTTTGACGCTTTAGCTGTCGCGGTCAGGTGGGTGCGAGGAAGAGCTGGTGGGTTTGGGGTTTGTGAGTTTAATGTGAGAGAGGGGTGGATGTCTCTTTCTTCCATGGTTCCATGGTTTTTCTGAATATCCTGGCTATCTGGAGAAGGCAGATCTCAGAGTTGTATTCTGCATAAGCACCTAGGTAATAAAATAAACCTTTGAACTTCTGAGTGTAGAAGAAGTTGCCAGCAGAAGTTGTGGACATGGGTCTGATTCCAAGACTTCAGAAAAATTTGGATTAGGTACATGGATAGGAGGTAACTGGAGGGCTATTTTCCAGCTGCAGGTTAATGAGACTAGGCAGAGTAATGGCTTGGCCCAGACTAGAAGGGCCAAAAGGCCTGCTTCTGTGTGCAGTGCTCAACGATGCTATATATAAAATTATACCATTCAGTGAAAACACACTTCTGAAAGAAATAAAGCTTCATCTTCAGTTCAAGAGTCTATTGACTAGGCAGTGGACCCATTTATATCCTTTCCTCATGCGTAGCTGCTCCAGCTACACTGTGGTCATTTTCAGTGCACGTCACACCTATCAGGATATTGGACCAGACATATCTGAAAGCGATTCACCTGCATTCTGTTGTTATTGACCTGGTGCGGTTTGTGCATGGTATGACAACATCACACATGCTCGTTTCTGCTCTTCTGGTAGAAGTTGGACTAATTGTGTGTAACCTGCATTGCTCGCTCACAACAGGGCATGGAGTGAACCCTGCACTGAATTGCCAACCAGAGGTAAATTCATCTACCTGGCTGCTTGTTGTACCGCTTGCACGAGGAATCATTTCTGGATAAGAACATAAGACGTAGGAGCAGAATTAGGCCACTCAGCCCATCGAGACTGCTCTGCCATTTCATCATGGCTGATCCATTCCCTTCTCAACTCCATTCTCCTGCCTTTTCCCCGTAACCTTTGACAGCCTGACTAATCAAGAATCTATCAACTTCTGCCATAAATACACCCAATTACAGCCAACTGTGACAATGAATTCAACAATGAGATCTACCCAACCCCCAATTCTTCTAAACTCCAGTGAGCACAGGCCCAGCACCATCAAATGAAACTCATACCTTAACCTGTTCAATCCCGGAATCATTCTTGTGGACCTCCTCTGAACCCATTCCAACGTCAGCCCATCCTTTCTGAAATAGGGGGCCCAAAGCTGCTCACAGTACTCTAGGTGAGGCCTCATAAAGCCTCAGCATTTTATTCCGTATTCTGCATGCACTCAGATATAACACCTTCAGTCTCTGCCTACATTTTGAGACTGTAGATCAAGGCCACTAGGCATCAAATTGATTCACAGGCAGATTGTGGGGTGGGGCGGATTGACCCATATATATGACATGTGTCTGCATCCCTCTCCCGCACCATCTCCCTTATCTCTACTATTTCCCTTTTGCTTCAATAGCAACTGTGAGCTGTTGCAGTGGGGCTACCAGAGCAAGACTACTTCAAGGCTCTGATGTCTTCTAGTGTCCACTGCAGAAATAGAGTACAGAGGTGGAGAGTGGAGTCACACCTCTAAAAAGGATGTGTAATGTGTACCTGCAGGTCACCCTTGTGCAAGGTGAAGCACCTGGTTACCCTCCATTCAGGGTCATGTGAAGCCATAGGAGCAGGTTGTGTTTGGTCGTATGAGCAGCTGGTCCATATCACAAGTACTGGTTATGCGATCTCTGATGCCAGGCAGACAATCTCTGAAGAGTATTGATCATGGCTGGGGTCACCCCTCTTGTAAAGAGTCTGCCCAAAAGAAACCTCACTACAGGAAGGATGTGGAAGCCATAGAAAGGGTGCAGAGGAGATTTACAAGGATGTTGCCTGGATTGGGGAGCATGCCTTATGAGAATAGGTTGAGTGAACTCGGCCTTTTCTCCTTGGAGCGACAGAGGATGAGAGGTGATCTGATAGAGGTGTATAAGATGATGAGAGGCATTGATCGTGTGGATAGTCAGAGGCTTTGTCCCAGGGCTGAAATGGTTGCCACAAGAGGACACAGGTTTAAGGTGCTGGGGAGTAGGTACAGAGGAGATGTCAGGGGTAAGTTTTACTCAGAGAGCAGTGAGTGCATGAAATGGGCTGCCAGCAACGGTGGTGGAGGTGGATACAATACGGTCATTTAAGAGACTCCTGGATAGGTACATGGAGCATAGAAAAATAGAGGGCTATGGGTAACCCTAGGTAATTTCTAAGGTAAGGACAGGTTCGGCACAACTTTAAGGGCTGAAGGGCCTGTACTGCACTGTAGGTTTTCTATGCTTCCATGTTTCTAAACCACTTCTGTAGAAAAATTGACAAGACCAATCATGGCAATGGGAGCACGATCATCCACGTCACGTAATGGCGATGAATGAGACAGGAGCTGCAAAATGTGCAGAGCTGCTGCCGTGAAGTGCACAGGCAGTCTTTAATGAAGGAAGTGTTGGGCAAACCACCGGAGAGATTGTTTTTAAGGAGGTAAATTTCACCCAATTAGCAATTTTTAGTGGCTTCCATGTTTGGGCATTAAGGCTAAATACAATATCAATTTACCATATGAGGAATGGGTGGATTCTAATTTCTAGGCATATTATTTTCTCTACTACACGTTTTGAAGTAGAACTGAACAATGGTTCAGTGAATTAATTTATTTGGAGTATTTAGAGAAGTTGGATTATTCCTCTTAGAAAAGGGAACATTAAAAAGAATGAATATTGTGTAATATTTTTACCACATGGCACGTGGTATGTAGACACCTACATTTAAAGCATGTTACAAATGAACCAGAGACCACAGAGAAAAACAAGGAAAAATTACACAAATGTGGCAAACGAGAGAAGTTAAGGCTAAAATAAAAGCAAAAGAGGCAGTGTACAAGGAAGCAAAAATTAGTGGGAAAACTGAGGACTGGACAAATTTTAAAAATTTACAGAAGGAAACTAAGAAAGTTATTAGGAAAGAAAAGATGAATTATGAAAGGAAATTGGCAATTAACATAAAAAAGGAAACAAAGAGTTTTTTTTAATATATGAAGAGTAAAAGAGTGACACGGGTAGATATAGGACCAATTGAAAAGGATGCTGGAGAAATTATAATGGGTAACAAAGAGATGGCAAAGGAACTAAGTGAGTATTCTGCATCAGTCTTCACAGTGGAAGACATTACCAACATACCTGATAGCCAGAGGTCTCAGGGAATAGAATTAGGTACAGTCAAGTTTACTAGAGTGAAAGTGCTTGAGAAGCTAAATGGACTAAGAATAGATAAGTCTCCCAGACCGGATGAAGTGCATTCACAGGTTCTGAAGGAGGTGGCTTTGGAGATTGTGGAGGCTTTGGAAATAATCTTCCAGGAATCAGTAGACTCTGGCACGATTCCAGAGGACTGGGAGGTCACAAATGTAGTTCCGTTGTTTAAGAAAGGGGGGAGGCAGCAAAAAGAAAATTACAGATCTATTAGTCTGACATCGGTAGTCGGGAAGTTATTGGAGTCGATCCTTAAGGATGAGATCATGAATTACCTTGAGGTGCATGACAAAATAGGCCCAAGCCAACATGGTTTCATAAAGGGAAGATCCTGCTTCACCAACCTATTGGAATTTTTTGAGGTAATCTCAAATAAGATTGACAAGGGAGAGGCAGTGGATGTTGTGTTTTTGGATTTTCAAAAGGCCTTTGATAAGGTGCCGCATGAGAGGCTGCTTAATAAGATGAGGGCCCATGGAATTACAGGAGGGATATTGGAATGGGTGGAGCATTGGCTGATAGGCAGAAAGCTAAGAGTGGGAATAAAGGGATCCTATTCTGGTTGGTTGCTGGTTGCTAGTGATGTTCCACAGGGGTTGGTGTTGGGGCCTCTTCTTTTTACACTGTATATCAATGATTTAGATTATGGATTAAATGGTTTTGTGGCTAAGTTTGCAGATGACACCAAGATAGGTGGAGGAGCAGGAAGTGTTGAGGAAACGGAAAGGTTGCAGAGAGACTTGGTCAGTTTAAGAAAGTGGGCAAAGAAATGGCAGATAAGATACAATGTTGAGAAATGTACAATTGTACATTTTGGAAGAGGAAACAATCGGGCAAATTATTATTTAGATGGGAAGAAAATTCAAAAATCGGAAGTACAAAGGGACTTGGGGGTCCTAGTGCAGGATACCCAAAGGTTAACCACCAGGTTGGGATGGCAGTAAGGAAAACGAATGCTATGTTGGTATTCATTTCAAGAGGAATAGTGTATAAGAGTAAGGAGGTGTTGATGAGGCTCTATGGGGCACTGGTGAGACCCCATTTGGAATACTGTTTGCAGTTTTGGGCCCTCTATCTTAGAAAGGATGTTCTGATGTTGGAGAGAGTTCAGAGAAGATTCACTAGGATGATTCCTGGAATGCAGGGACTAACATTTGAGGAGTGTTTGTCAGCTCTTGGATTGCATTCATTAGAGTATAGGAGAATGAGAGGGGATCTCATAGAAACATTTCGAATGTTGAAAGGGTTGGACAGAGTAGATGTGGAAAGACTGTTTCCCTTGGTGGATGAGTCCAGGACAAAAGGCCACAGTCTTAGAATTAGAGGGTACCAATTTAAAACAGAGATGAAGAGAAATTTTTTTTAGCCAAAGGGTCGTGGATTTATGGAATTCGTTGCCACATACAGCTGTGCAGGCCCAATCATTGAGGGTGTTTAAGGAGGAGATTGATGGGTATCTAATTAGTCAGGGTATCAAGGGATATGGGGAAAAAGCTGGAAATTGAAACTAGATGGGAGAATAGTTTAGCTCATGGTGGAGTGGCGGAGCAGACTCGATAGGCCAAATGGCCTACTTCTGTTCCTTTGTCTTGTGATCTTGTGACCAGAAGCACAGTCAGATTTTTACACAAAGAGTTATTATGATAAAAACTGTATTGACTGAAAGGGTGGTGGAAGCAACTTTCAAATGGTGATGATAAATTCTTCACCAACTTCAAAGCTGTTGTGGGGGTGGGGCTTTCTGATGGGCCTTGATAAAAAGCAACCATCTTCGGAGATTACGTTTCCGCTGCAGAATCTACTTTAATTAATTGCAAATAGGGGAGCATTATAAAGTGTGTGTGCCTTGCTACTCCTTGAGGTGGTCCAGAGGGTAATATAACTGCTGTATGTTTGCATGTCTGACTATAAAGGCCTGCGGTATTTCTTTTAACTCAACCATGAGGGATCTGGTCTGTAGGCAAATGATTACCCTCAAGTCATTGCTCATAAAAGTGGGCCAAGTAGAACGTAGAACATTGCAGCACACGTTCGGCCTATGATATTCTGTCAACCCTTTAACCAACTCTAAGCCTTCCCTTCTACATCACCCTCCATTTTCTAATCGTGTGCCCATCTAAGAGCTTTTAAAATGTCCCTAATGTATCTGCCTCTACCACCACCCCTGGCAGGGCGTTCCAAGCACTCACCACTCTTTGTGTAAAAAAACCTATCTCTGGTATTCTCCCCCCCCCCCCACTAATCCAAACCATTTAAAACTATGGCCCCACGGTACTGGGGATTTCTACCCTGGGACAAAGTCTCTGGCTCTCCACTTGATTTATGCCTCTTATCATGTTGTAGTGGTCAAGTCTTCCAAATCATTGAGCACATCTACATGAAACTCCGTCACAGGAAAGCAGCTTCCATTATCAGGGACCCTCACCACCCAGGCCACACTCTCTTCTCACTGCTGCCATCAGGGAGGAGGTAGTGGAGCCTCAGGACTCACACCACCAGGCTCAGGAACAGTTATTACCCCTCAACCATCGGGATCTTGAACCAAAGGGGATAACCTCTCTTGCCCCATTATTGAAACGTTCCCACAACCAATGGATTCACTTTCAAGCAATACATATTGTTTTTTTATTTATTATTACTATTTCTTTCTTTTTGTATTTGCATCAATGAAAGACTGCCCAAGTTGACTCTAATATGTTTGTTATTCTATATATTTACTGAGTATTCCCACAAGAAATTGAATCTCAGGGTCGTATATATATACTTTGATAATAAGCTTTGAACCTGTTGCAGGTAGAGAGATTATGGAAGGTGATCCATTGAATGTAGAGGGTGGTTGGAAGGATAGCAAGCACGGAGTAAACTCAGTCCTTACTCCAGCAGTGAGCAGAGGGAATGGCTGCTGAAATGGATAAAGTTGAAGGGACGCAGTAAAGAGCCGTGCCATGCATGGTAGAAGAGAAAGCAGGGCTAAGGAGATGAGAAGACATTATGGAGGAACAGGTGTGGAAAGTCATGTTATCCAAACAGAAATGAAGAAGATGGAGAAATGTACAGGTGACAGGAAGGGAGAAAGAGTGGTCTAGCTAGCTCTGTGATTCAGTGGGGTAGTGGGGTTGTAATGGAGTAACCCACACAAAATGCTGGAGGAACTCAGCAGGCCAGGCAGCAGCTATGGAAAAAAGAAGGGTTTCGACCTGAAATGTCGACTGTACATTTCTCCATAGATGACTCCTGGCCTGCTGAATTCCTCCAGCATTTTGTGTGTGTTGCTCAGGTTTCCAGCATCTGCAGATGTTCTCTTGTTTGGGGATTGTAATGGACATTGGTTGTTAAGCTACCTGCTAAGATGGTTGAGAGATGTTGAGGAGGAGAGGTGCCAGATGTGAATCATGCTGAGCATGGTGATAACTTCTTTGAATATTCTGTGTGAATGCAGGATACAGCACCAGTGCTTCAGACAGAGGACTGAAGGAGTGGGTCTCAATAGGCCTGAAAAACAGGGATTGCTCCATGTATCCCAATGAGACTTACGCATGTCCCTTAGAGATGGTGGGTTTAACTGAAGAAGTAGTTGCTCAGTCTGGTGAAGGAATTCTGCTTGGGTTTCTGCTCAAGGAAGATGAAAGGAGCCTCAGACCACTCTGATGTGGGGCAGATGTGTAAAGGAATTATACAATCATGGCGAAGAAATTCTGCAGATGCTGGAAATCCAAAGCAACGCACACAAAACCCTGGAGCAACTGGGCAGGTCAGGCAGCATGGATGGAAATGAGTAAACAGTTGATGTTTCAGGCTGAAACCCTTCTTCAGGACTGGGAAGGAAGAGAGAAGACATCAGAATGAAAGGGCAGGTGGGGGGAAGGGGATAGTGAGAAGGTGATAAAGAGAATCTAGGTGTAGGAAAGATAAGGGGTGGGAGAGGAAGGAATCTGATAGAAGAATAGAATGGACCGCAGGAGAAAAGGAAGAAGGAGGGATCCAGGGGGCAGTGAAGGGCAGGTGAGAAGAGGTAAGATGCCAGAAGGGGAAAGAGAAGGAGAGGGGAGAGGGAGATTTTTTTTCAATCGGTTACTACCAGGAGACTGGAAGCTGTGAGCAGTAGGACATTAGAGGTGTCAACGATAAAAGTGAGAAGGGAATTTTGAATTGCAGAAGAAAGATACAAGTTCTGTGGGAGAAGAACAAGCTGAAACAATGGGTTTGCCAGGACTGTTCTGTTTATAGAACTTAGGCAGCAGGTAGAAGTCGGCTATTCGTGACCTGGGAATTATGGGGCAGGAGGGTGTAGAGGAACTGAGGTTGGTAATCATTCTGGGAGAGAACAGTCTGATGTGCAGTGGTGGGGTAATGCTCTAGTGGGAGGGATGACAAGGCAACTGAGAGCTGAAGTTCAGTCCTGAAGTGGGGTGGTTTATCAAACCACAATGCCACCATCCTGGTTGTCAGGTTTGACACTGAAATGTAGTGAGCAAGTTCAGGGGAAGGAGAGGGGCCAGTAGGTCAGAGTGAGTAAAGGCATGGAAGCATAAGAATCTGGAAGGAGGGGAAAGATGGATGAGGAATTCTTGAGATGGGGGAAAGAGCTCCCAGTCCTTTGATCTCTTCCTTTTGCACCAAGTGGGACATAATCCGGTCCTCTGGCTGAAACAACAATTCATTAGGACTTCCAGCCTGGAGGCCCTGTAGCTGAAGCCTCCTCCTCACTGGAGAAACCAACTACAGATTGGGTGACCACTCTGCCCAGCACCTTCCTTCAGGCCAGAAGGGTGCCGCTGTGCTTCCAATCACCTGTTGCTGTAATTCTCTGTCCCTCTGCAATGTTCTGTCCTTGAGCATTGGCTTCAGGACAACAGCGAGTGCACAGGTAATGAGTACCTCACCGTCCCTTGTGGATGTTGCAGCCCTCCGGATTTAATACCAACTAGAACTAGTTCAGGTCACTGACACTTTTTTTTTACCACGATCTCCACAGATTCTCTTTCAATTAGTGCCTTATTTTCTCCAACTGCTGCATTTTTAAAGTAACTGTTACTTTGATAACTTTGTAAAATAGTAACCTAGACTCCTACATTCCCTCTGTTCCTTCTACCACTGCCCACTCACACGTGACTTCTCCCTTATGCCAGCTCTGATGAAGACCCCTTACTCGAAGGGTCAGGTCTGTTTCCTTCTCCACCAATACTGCTTAGACTGCTGAGTGCTTCTTCTCCAATTAAAGTTTGCGGCTCCACAGGAGACTGTAGATGTCTTAACAACATGAGAACTTTCTCTTGGTTTTAGACTTTTACAGTCTAGCAGAGACAAACCAACCATCATGGTCAGAGTAGATCCTGTTTCATTACTTTAACTGCGTTCCCTATGGTGGTCAGAAATGGTGTGGTGACACCTGTTGTGTGCTCAAGATAATCCGTGAACCTTTTGCTCTTTTCTCGAGATAAGAATTCTTCTTCGGTTGTCCATCGATTTTGATGTTGACTGTGCTGAGAGTTTAGTCTTTGCAGGCACATTTATGGGCCACAAGACCAGCACTGGATCGGCACTGTCTCCCACATTGGTTGCATTTGTGATGTGACTGGTCTAGCACTGAATGTCTGCGTTCATGACCTGCTTCATATTTCTTCTGCCTTTTCTCCTCGATAGCTGGGATTGAGTTCTCAACAATGCAGCACCAACTTCTTCTGTCCAAGCATCTTTCTCCCAGGTATTGACATTCATGTCAGTGTTCTTCAAATGGCGCTTGAGCACATCTTTGTAGTGCAGCTTCTGCCCACCATGCTTCCTCTTTCCTTCATGTAGCTCGCCAGAGAAAATAGCTTTGGGTAAACGATCATCGCTCATTCTTGTGACATGACCAGTCCAATGCAGCTGAGGAGCTGTGATGAGCGATTTTGCGCTGACTGTCCCAGCATGTTTGAGCACCTCCACATCTGGTACCCTCTCTTGCCACTTGATGTGTAACATTTGGCATAAATGCCTGAGTTGTGTCTTGGTCAAATTTCTTGATGTGCCTCCAATACAATGTCATCGTTTCAGTTGAATAAAGCAGAGATGGTAACACAGCTGTGTTATACACTTTGGCCTTGGTTGCCATTTTAATGTTGTGGTGAGACCAAAGTTGCTTCTGCAAAGCACCAAAGACTTTTGTAGCTGATTGAATTCTCCTCTCAACTTCCAGATCTGATGAGTTGGTGTTGGTCACAGCGCTTCCTAAGTATGAGAAAGAGTCAGAACATTTCAGCGCCATTGACCGATATGACTGGTGGTTGGGTCTCACTGGGACTACACAGAGGAGGAGGCTGGTACAAAAGTTCAGTTTCGGAGACGTTGATTCAAGATAAGAATAACTCTACTAGGAATATGTGGTTTGGAAGTAAGATAGATTTCAAACTTTTCAAAGTTTGAATGAATACATTTCCATAAAGTATTAAGGAATAAACATCAGAAAATCTGCAGATGACATTAACCCAGAGCAATACAGACAGACATACTTTATTGATCCCGAGGGAAACTGGGTTTCATTACAGTCGCACCAACCAAGAATGGTGTAGAAATATAGCGACATAAAAACCATAAATAATTAAATAATAGTAGGTAAATTATGCCAAGTGGAAATAAGTCCAGGACCAGCCTATTGGCTAAGGGTGTCTGACACTCTGAGGGAGGAGTTGTGAAGTTTGATGGCCACAGGCAGGAATGACTTCCTATGACGCTCAGTGTTGCATCTCGGTGGAATAAGTCTCTGGCTGAATGTACTCCTGTGCCTAACATTATGGAGTGGATGGGAGATATTGTCCAAGATGGCATGCAACTTGGACAGCATCCTCTTTTCAGTCAGAGTGTCCAGTTCCACCCCCACAACATCACTGGCCTTACGAATGAGTTTGTTGATTCTGTTGGTTTCTGCTACCCTCGGCCTGCTGCCCCAGCACACAACAGCAAACATGATAGCACTGGTCACCACAGCCTCGTAGAACATCCTCAGCGTCGTCCGGCAGATGTTAAAGGATCTCAGTCTCCTCAGGAAATAGAGACGGCTCTGCCCCTTCTTGTAGACAGCCTCAGTGTTCTTTGACCAGTCCAGTTTATTGTCAATTCATATCCCCAGGTATTTGTAATCCCCACAAAATGCTGGAGGAACTTAGTCGTCATTTCAGGCTGAGACCCTTTATCAGGACTAGAAAGGAAGAGGGAAGACCCAAGAGTAGAAAGGTGAGGGGGGGAGGGGGAGGGTAATAGCTGGAAGATGAGTGGTGAAGCCAGGCGGGTAGGAAGGGTGAAGGGCTGGAGAAGAAGGAATCTGATAGGAGAAGAGAGTGGACCAGAGGAGAAAGGAAAGGAGGAGGGTCCCTGGGGAAGGTGTTAGCCAAGTGAGAAGAGGTAAGTAGGAGGGAAGATCTGGAACTCTGTGTAAACTGGGGCATATTTCCACTCAACTCAACTATAGGACGAAAAGAAAAAATTTTAAACCTACCTGAAATACAATCACTATCTTTATTATTTATATAAATCTTACTCCTCAGAGAAAGAACCTCCAAAGCACAAAATGCATTTGTTTCATTTTCATTATATTTATCCACCCACGTGATTGATTTCTACCAGGGGTTCCCAACCCGGGGTCCCTGGACACTTGGGTTTATGATAAGGAGTCCTTGGCAGAGAAATGGTTGGGAACCTCTGATGTCCACTATTCTTCACTGAATGTTAGAGTTCAGGAACCAACTCCTTGCCCTTCAAAGTTTTGTTTATAACCTTCCTCAAAAAAACATTTCCCCAGCTCCATTTCCTCGGCAAAATCTACATCCACTTTAATATTTAATGTCTATGAAAACTCAAATGCACTTGGCTTCTCCTGTTCCCATGTTCCATTCACAGAAACTGGGCTTACTTTCTGCAATCCTTGTTTTTCTTATATGCTCTCTTGAATAACACTGATATTTTTTTGGCTTATCTGTAATATTTCTTTTAACATTAGTGGCAGGTATATCTTAATAATCTGAAAATTGGAAAGCTGGCTGGAACAGGTGCCATGCTAATTTTAGATCTGTTTGGCTATCCTTTGATGCCCATAATATTCATGCAGTCTGTGGAAAGCTAGATTTCCAGTGATCTCTGAATAGATTTGGCAGCAAATTAGATTAATATTGCCTGCTATGTGTGTTTAACTGAGTAAGCGGTGAAGGAGCCAACAAAATAAATTCTGTCTTTGATTGTGAATAATATTTTTTTCTTTCTACTTTCTTTAATTGGAGGATGATGTGCAATGTTCCTTATGTTAATAAGTCAACCATGATAGACCCTAAGGGCTGAGACTCGCTCCTGTAAACTCTACCTGAATGTACCTGCGATTAATTGCTTGGCAAGCAGGTAGCTTCTGGATAAATGCCAGAGGTCAATTCATTCACGCAATTTACTGTAACTGGACCTGCTTGTAACAGTAAACACAGGGGTGGAGATCGGAGAATGGAATGAGCTCATTGGTAAATAGGGAGTTCATTTCCAGCATCGCTTCACACGAGATCACCCACAATAACATATATTTGTTCATTTCATAGGCAATTTATTTAAGCTTTTTGCCCTTTTTATATTCATGTTTGATCAATGAGGCAGTAATAAGCATTCAAATCATATAAAGTTTATTATCAGGGCCTGGACAATGATAATATAATTGTGCACGTACACAATGACGTCGGGATGAAAGTCTTTTCTCTTTTCTCTTTATGTGAGAGACTCTGTCAATAAAATATGACTTCATGCTGGAGAAGGGTGCTTACCCAGTCAGGGCCACTCGGTTATACCAGCAAACACTTTCAAACCAATTATAGATAGAATATAGAACCTACAGCACTGTAGAGTACAGCCTCTTTGGACACAATGTTGTGCCAGCCTTTTAACCTACTCCAAGGTCAATCCATCCCTCCCACATAGCCCTCCTCCTTTTCTTCTGAGAGTTTCTTAAATCTCCCTAATGTATCCATCTCTGCTACCACCCCTGAGCTTGTCTATTCCACATGTTTGCACTCCATGTGTCAAAAAGAGATACAAAAATTACTTTATTCCAATCACACTAAAATTATGCCTTCTCAGATTAGCCACTTCTGCCCTGAGAAAAAGTCTCTGGCTGTCCACTCGATCTATGTTTCTCATTATCTTGTACATTTCTATCAAGTTATTTCTCACCCTTCTTCACTCCAAAGAGAAAAGGCCTAGCTCACTCAACCTATTCTCAAAAGACATGCTCTCTAATCCAGGTAACTCTCCTCTGCGCCCTCTCTAAAGCTTCCACATCCTTCTCATCATGAAGTGACCTTTGTTATAAAGTTTTCCCTCAGAAGACCATCTCTGGCTGCGCTCATCTGACAATTTCCATTTCCTCCTAGCTGAAAATAACACTGCCACTTCAGTGCTGAACTAGCTGAATGTATTTTTCCACCTTGGATCCAAATCCTGAAAAAGGACTGAATCGAGATTGAAGTTGTTTCTTTGCAGAATCATCCATTGTGGGTTGACGTTGAAGCCAGATGTTCATAACATTAATAAACACAGAAACTTATTTAAATATCAAAACAGAGATGATATTAGCTGACAAATTGCAGCTATGTATTCTGATTTTAAAACAGATGCAAGTGGTGACAAGTTTTAAAGTCACAATGAACAACTCAGATTCAAAGTAAATTTATTATCAAACTATATATCACTATATACAATCCTGAGATTCATTTTCTTATGGGCGACTCAATAAATCCAATAACCATAATAAAATCAACCTGAAAGTCCACACCAACTGGGTATACAACCAATATGCAAAAATCACAAACTGTGAAACTATAAAAAGAGAAAGAAAATAAACAATAAATATCAAGAACTTGAAATGAAGAGACCTTGAAAGTGCATTCATAGGTTGTGAGAACAGTTCAATGATGGGGAAGAGAAGTTGAGTGAAGTTATCCCCTCTGGTTCAGCAGCCTGATGGTTGAGGGGTTATAACTATTCCTGCATCTGGACGTGTAAGTTCTGAAGCTCTTGTGTCTTCTTCCAGATGGCAGCAGGGAGGAGAGAGCTTGTCCTGGGTGGGAGTTCTTGATGGACACTGCTTTCCAGCTACAACAGTTCGTGAAGATGTCCTCAGTGGCTGTTAGAGCCTTACCCCTTAATGGACTGGGTTGTATCCACTACTTTTTGTAGGATTTTCCTTTCAAAGGTATTGATGTTTCTATACCAGGTTGTGATGCAACCAATCAATATACTCTACTCTACACATCTATGGAAGTTTGTCAAAGTTTTAGATATCATGCTGAATATCCACAAACTCCTAAGAAAATAGAGGCACTACCATGCTTTCTTCATAATTTCATTTACGTACTGGGCCCAAATAATAACACCTATTAACTTAAAGTTGCTGACCCTCTCCACCTCTGATCCCCCAATGAGGACTGGCTCATGGACCTCTGGCTTCTTTCTCTGAAGTCTATAATCAACTCCTTGCTCTTGTTGACATTGAGTGAAAGGTTGTTGTGATACCACTCAGCCAGATTTTCAATCTCCCTCCTGTATGCTGATTCATCACCACCTTCAATTTGCCCAACAATACTGGTGTCATCAGCACACTTGAATATGGCATTATATACACTATACACCACTTTCATCCCCTCTACAAAGTGCATATCAACTTACCTCTGAAAGCAATCATTTAACTACTTACTTCAATACAAAGTTGCAAACTCAACCAACTATGAGTTCATCGCTTTTATGAGTATCTTTCCATTAAATTCCAACTGCAAACTACTCCTGACATTTTTGAAATATTCCCTTTCTCCTTCTGGATCTTCTGTTTTCAGCTTAGTCATGACTATTTTTTGTTTGTCTTGTTATCATCTGATTACTTGGTTTTGGACTGAGGGTCCATACCGGCTGCAAGATCCTACTTAGGATCTCCAGAAATCTAGAACTAGTCCCATTTTTCAGTGGCAAGCTTGTAATTATCAAGAGTCTTGTAGATACTGAGTGTGAATTTATATTTTATAAAAACACCACTGGTCATTCTAATGTATTAAAAAATCTCATTGTCAGCAGCATGAATTATTTCAGTCGACAGAAGTTGGACGTCGGAAATCGCCAACATTGGTCCGTGCACCTGAGGTTGCTGCTGACATCAGTGGTTTGGCACTGTCTGTGACAGTGGATATAATTACCCCACTCCCCTACTGGCAAGGGCCTCCACTGTTTTCATGTACAATGGCATAGCAAGTACAGCCTTATCCTCTCAGCTCTGGCGACCTGGGTTTGATCCTTATTCCCCACCCCCATGTTTTTCATATGTTCTCCTGTGACCATGTGGGCTTTCTCCAGTTTCCTCTCACACATTAATGACGTGTTGTTTGGTGTGTTAATTGCTCATTGCACGTTGACCCTAGATGAGTGGCAGAATCTGCAGCTAGATAGAAATCTGGGGTGAATAATATTGGTGTAGCATAAATTATGTGCAGTGATGTATGACGTGGGCAATCATGGTCTTTCCGTGACCACAATTGTTCTTGCCAAAGTGGTTCACCATTGCCTTCTTCTGGGCAGTGTCTTTACAAGACGGGTGACCTCACCCATTATCAATACTCTTCAGAGATTGTCCGCCTGGCGCCAGTGGCTGCATAACCAGGACTTGTGATGAACACCAGCCATCCACCACCATGGCTTCATGTGACCCTGATCAGGGGTTCTAAGCACAAGCCACACCTTGCCCAAAGGTGACCTACAGGCTAACGGAGGCAAGGAGCGTCTTCACCTCCTCTGGTAGAGACGTATGTCCACCTCACCACCTCAGTTATAAGGTAAGAGTGGGAAAATGTAAAGGAGATTTACAGGGCAAACGTTTTACACAGAAGCCAGCAGGTGCCTGGAAAGGAGTCATTTTGATAATGTGCAGGTAGATGAACAACTTAAATTGTCATCATGATTGGCACAGATATTATGGGCCTTTAATGTTTGGTCTATGTTTTAACTCTCAGAAATTCTCCTGAAATGATTATTTCTGTCCTCTCCTGAAGCAAGAGTTGGCAGGCTGTTGGAAATAATCTAACACTAACTTAAATCTGGTCTGAAGTGCTGTGACCTTTGAGGAGAAGTGATGGGAGTCCAGAGAAGCAATAGAAGCTGCCATTTTGTGTCTCTGCAGCTCCTACTGTTTTTCTGCTCAATTTATGGCTGAAGGCTGGGAAAAGGTGAAGCACTCTGGTTGAACGCTCATGTTGGGTGGTCTTTCATTGATTCTGTTATGGTTATTATTCCACAGATTTATTGAGTATGCCCACGAGAAAATGAATCTCAGGGTTGTAAAGACAATGCGTTCACCAAGGAAAGTTAAAGCTGGAAGAATGAATGACACAGTTTGCAAAATTACACCCGGTGTTCTAGTCAGGTTGGATAGCTGACGTTTGGAACCGAGGGGATGCTTCAAGTGAGATACTTTGTTGTGTAATGCTGGATTGAAGTACTGGGAACTCAGATTGGATGCATCTTCTCCTTGACACACCTACTCTGGGTAACATCCTCTGCTCATCCACTCTATCTAGTCCTTTCAAAATGCGATAGGCTTCAATGAGATTCTTTCCCCCCCCCCCCCCCATTCTTCTAAACTCCAGTGAGTATAGGCCCAGAGCCATCAAATGCCCCTCATACATTGACCCTTTCATTCCCAGAATCATTCTCATGAACCTCCTCTGGACCCTCTCCAATGCCAGCATATCTTTTCTTAGATAAGGGCTCGAAACTGCTCACAGTACTTCAAGTGTGGTCTGACCAATGCCTTATAAAACCTCAGCATCACATCTTTACCTTTGCATTCTAGACCTTTTGAAATGAATGATGACATCACATTTGCCTTCCTTAACTCTGACTCAACCTGCAAGTTAACCGGCACGAGGACTCCCAAGTTCTATTGCACTTCTGATTTCGGAATTTGCTCCCCGTGCAGAAAGCAGTCTATCCCTTTATTCCTTCCACCAAATTGTGTGACCATACACTCCCCCACACTGTATTCCATCTTTCCCACTCTCCTAATCTGTGTAAGTCTTTCTGCAGACATCCTGCTTCTTCAATACTACCTGAAGCTCCAGCTATGTTTGTTTATTGTCTGTAAACTTGGCCACAAAGACATTGATTCCATCATGCAGATTCCATCATGTAATGTGAAAAGAAATGGTCCTGACACTGACCCCTGGGGAACACCACAAGTCATAGTGTTCTGTGCTTACTCACCACATAGCCAGGAATAGTCGAGTCTGAATGTCTTCAGCTATTCTAATAAAGGCAATCTCATATGCTTTATCAAAGTTGGGCTCTTCTGTAGTAACAAAGGCTTAGTTAGGCCCTGCTCAGTGTAAGCACGTTCATCAACTTTTCCTTAATTTAGGAGCCTAACTTTTGTAGCAGAGATTCTTCCAAACAAACTCAGGAAGCTTTCTCACATAATGTCCCAGCCAGCTGTAGGGAACTGTCTTAAACAGTATCCGAAGAGGTACCCGAGCATTAAGCGTTAGCCCTTTGCCACCAAAACTATTGGTTTTTGGAATTCGTTGTGTTTTGTCATGTATCGCTTTTGTTTTGCTTGCCATCCAAACAGATAATGCCATTCATAATTACCTCAGGGTAGTGAAAAGAAACAGAATGTAGAATATAGCAAGCATGAGAAATTCTGCAGGTGCCAGCAATTCAGAGCAATGCACAAAAAGTGCTGGAGGAACTCAACAGGTCAGGCAGCATCTATGGAAATGAGTCACCAGTCGACATTTCGCCCTTCTTCAGGAATGGAAAGGAAGGGGGAAGTCACCAGAATAAAAAGAGGTGGAGGGATGGGGCTTTTCTATAGCAAATTGGTTAGCATAACACTTTACAGTACCAGTGATGCGGGTTCTATCCCGGCTGCTGTCTGTAAGGGCTTCGTACGTTCTCCCATGACTGAGTGGGTTTCCTCCCACAGTCCAAAGGTGTAGTGGTTGGAAGGTTAGTCGGTCATTGTAAATAGCCCTATGATTAGGGTGAGGGTATACTGGGGATTACTGTGTGCCGTGGCTTGAACGGCCGAACGTGCTGTATCTCAATAAATAAATAGAGTTCACGAGTTCCAGTGCACATACACTACAGTCCCAGACAAACTTAATGCTTTCTCTTATATCATCTCTACTTCTTCTACTGATCACTTTATGTCTCTGATCCCTCAGTCCCTGGAGAAGATCTCACATTAAGTCCCTTCATTATTTTGATCTTAACAAAAACTCTAACTGAAAAATTAAAATACAGTAGAAGCTGGCACTCTAAATAAAGGACAACATTCCTGGCAATGCACAACCAATCAGATAGCTCCTATGGAGGTGGAAACAGATTTAACTTTCCAAGTTAATGACTGATTCAAATGAAAGTCACCGACCTTTCCCCTCTGCCAGATCCACCTCCAGCATTTCTTAGTTTTATTCCCTGTAACACTATCTGCTTTACAGAAAGCATCCCAGCCTTCTCTTCAAAATTCTGCCTTTGCACATTCTCTGCACTCAGTCATGAGAAGCAAAGATAACTTCACTTCAGTGTGTGTTGATCTGATGTTTTATGTTACACCATAAAGCACTGAACTTGCCCGCAGTATTACAACAAATAGACTGCTACTTAAGCTTAATAAAATGCTCTAGTTTCTATCACACACCCTAATAAAAATTAATTGTTAACTTAAAAGAAACAATTAGGCTTGCTCTTGATAATTATGATTTCGTAGGTAGACAGGGCGGATATTAATCTGAACTTTATCTACAACTAAGAACCCAGATGTTGAAAGGTATATATTTGTCCAAATGAGTAGACCTGTTAAACTCTCAGAGTTAGTTAAATTATCTTCTGGGACACAATGGTAGTTTTTAATAAGCTTCATCGATACTAGAATGAGTTGGAGCTTTATGAAGCATTCACAGTAATCTACCTCAGGGCATTTTACAAACTCATCTGCAGTGCTGACTGTGAGATAATGTTTCATGTTCCATGAACTTGCAATCATCTAAGGTATGCATTTATAGAAATAAGTGCTTTTATTGTTCCTTTTTTTTTTGAAGAGAGGGGAGATATTGGCTTTGGTTTTATAGATCTACAATTTGCAAGGTCAAGGTGGACCAAGCTTTATGTTGCATTTTATTAATAACAAATGAAGCTTGGAAAATAAAGAAAGTAAACCTAATTATTTCCCAGCAATCAGGCTACTTCATTAATGTGCCATTATAACAGGCAACAATACTTTTAATGTTTACGTAACCTTAGATTAATATCCGGCCTGTCTCCCTGTGAAACTCTAATTATCACCAAAGGATTCAAGCTCTCCTTCTTTTGAGTTAACAATTAATTTTAGGGAGTCGCAGTTTGTAAACATGGAGTCGTTGTCCATACAATAGTAAACACACATGAGATAAGCCATTATATGCAATCATAGCTGATCTCCTTTCTGTGTATTAATTAAACATTAAACTATAAACTGCATCATCTGAGACAGAGGTAGTGTGCCTCAAATAGATGCAATTTAGTGGCACTATCATTGCCAAGATAAAATTCAAAAGTAGAGCATTACAAAGTATTCTACTAACTCTGTGTAATTGGAGCTGTGCAACCAACGTACCTAGATTTAATATCACCTAGAATCAGATTTAATATCACCGACATACATTGTGAAATTTGTTAACGGCAGCAAGACCAAGCAATGCATTTTTTTTTGCACGTCGCACCAGTCAGTCAACCATTCTTGTCTGACGCGTGGTGTCTGGATTGGTCTCCTTTCGATTAACCGGGTCACGGTATGAACGTTCTTGATTTGACCCTTTTATTTACGAGTCTGAGTGGCTAGCTCGACGCTCAACCCAGCATGGATGATAAATATGGAGAAAATAATTGAATTACAGTAAGTATATATGTGTATATTAAATAGAGAAATTAAATAAGTAGTGCAAAAACAGAAATAAAAAAAGTAGTGAGGTAGTGTTCACGAGTTCAATGTCCATTTAGAAATTGGATAGCAGAGGGGAACAAGCTGTCCCTGAATCCCTGAGTGTGTGCCTTCAGGCTTCTGTACCTCCTTCTCCAATGAGAAGAGGGAATGTCCTGCTTGGTGGGCGTCCTTAACGAAGGACATCACCTTTCTGAGGCATTGCTCCTTTTTGGTGCCTTGGATGTTATGGAGGCTGGTATTCATAATGGAGCTGACTAATTTTATAATTCTCTGTGATGGAGATGACTAATTTTACAAATCCCATGATGGAGCTGACTAATTTTACAACTCTCCTGTGCAATTTTCCAGGACGATTCACCTGAAAAAGACACATTTTAATAATGTTCATGAAACATACAGCAGCACAGTACCACACAGGCCAGTCGGCCCTCTATATTGTGTCTATCTTGATGCCAATTATGCTAAATGTCCTCCTCAAATTCCCTTTATATTCATGTGCCTATCTAAAACCCCTGGAACTCCACTACTGCCTCAGGTAACCCATTTCAGGTACCTACTATAATACATAAAAGACTTGCCCCCCACATCACGCTTAAATGATCCCCTCCTCTCTCCGCATACCATTTCTGGAACCCCTCTTGGATTCCCTGAAGAAATTACAGCCCACCCCCATCTAAGCTTCCTGTAGTAAGGAAGGTCCAAACAATCTAATTTCAAGTTTTTGGGGATGGACCTCACTGAGGGGCCTTCTTGGCCTATCAACAGAACCTCGATAGTTGGGAAGACAATGGCAACTACATTATCTGGGATGATGCAGGAGAGCTAATCGGCCCTAAAATTGCCAGCCAACTTTTATTGACGTGTGACAGAGAGCATGCTGACACACAAAACGATGGTGTGCTACTAGCTGCAGCAAGACAAGATCACAAAGCACTCCAAAGGATGATTAGGACAGCTCAGGACATCACTGGGACTCAAACCTGGAGACAATCTGCAACTCTTGATGCCTAAGGTGCGATTGTAACATCATTAAGAACCCATCCCATAATGGACACTGTCTGTTCAATCTCTTGAAAATTGGTAGGAAATACAGAAATATCTTAGCCAAGACAGTAAGACTGAAAAGCAGCTTCTTTCCGAGGGCTGTTGTGCACCTGAATACCTCGAATACTGCTACACCCCGGCTTGCCAATGGCCTTTCAGTGTTATGGACCATCAAAGTCACTTGTTGCATGTAAATATGGGATTTAAAAAAAAGATTGAACTGTTCCACATGTATTGTAAATGTCTGTTTTACACAGACTGGAGAAGCACTGTAATCTCGTTGTCTTGAGCAATGATAATGAAGTTCTGTTCTATTCTACCAGGCAAGTTAAACCTCTCCACTATGACAACCCTGTTGTTTGTGCATCGTTCCACGACCTGAGTACATATATCTGTCCTGCCACCTTTCGGTGGCTATTGATGTGGGGTGGGGGAAGGTGTGGGGGCATTTATAGTTTAATCCCATCGGGGTAATTGCAACTACCTTACTTCTGAGCTCCACAAAACCTACCCAGTCTATCCCAGTCTGTCTTCTCTGAGTACCGCTGTAACACTCTCCCTTATCAATAGTGCAACCTTTCCAACTCTTTCACCCTTCGCCCCCCCCCCTCCCCACCTGACATGTCTAGAATAAAGAAAGCCAAGAATGTTGAATGGTCACACAACCACGTCCCTGTGATGTTAGCAACATTATAATTCCAGATACCACTCCATTCATGCTCATCCTCCTTACCCATTACACACCTACCATTGAAGTAAACACATTTTAGCTCTCAGACCCAGCGTTCATTAGCTTATATCCCTCACTGTCCTTCCTCACAATCTTACTTTCATGCCCTAAACCCTACCACCTCTTGCCCTGCTGCTATGGCTCCCACTTTCTTGCCACTCTAATTTAAACCCTCCCGAGTAGCACTAGCAAACCGGCTGGCAAGAATATCGATTCCCTTCCAGTCCAGATGATAGCCGTCTTGTTTGCACTGGTCCCACCTGCCCTGAAAGAGATCCATAAATCTGAAGCCTCCCCTCCTGCATCTGCTCTTTAGCCACGCTTTGAACTCAGAATCAGAGTCGGAATCAGGTCTGATCCCATGTCGTGAAATTTGTTAGCTTTGCAGCAACAGTACAATGGAATATGTGATAATATAGAAAAATAGAATTGTGGATTACACTGTGTGTGTGTGTGTGTGTGTGTGTGTGTGTGTGTGTGTGTGTGCGTGCGTGTGCGTGCGTGTGCGTGCGTGTGTGTGTGTGTGTGTGTGTGTGTGTGTGTGTGTTAAATTAAAAAAATAAATATGTATTGCAAAAAATACAAATAGAAAATGTAGTGAGGTAGTGTTCATGGGTTCAAAGTCCATTCTGAAATCAGATGGCCAAGGGGAAGAAGCTGTTCCTGAATCACTGAGTGTGTGCCTTGAGGATTCGGTACCTCCTACCTGATGGTAACAGTGAGAAGAGGGCATGTCCTAGGTGGTAGGGGTCCTCAGTGATGGACACCAGCTTTTTGAGGCATCACTTCTTGAAGATGCCTTGGCTACTACGGAGGCTGGTGCCCATGATGGAGCTGACTAATTTTACAACTTTCTGCAGCTTACTCCAATCCTGTGCAGAGGCCTCCCCCCGCCCACCCCCTAAGCTAGAATGCTCGCTACAGCACATCTGTAGACATTTACGAGTGACACACTTCATGAAGAACAGCAGTGTCTGAACAGGAACACAGTGAGCTTGTTGGGGAAATGGGAGAAATACTTTAGCATGAGGGAGCTCCACCATATAGGGTAAATCATTAGGAAAAGAGGGGATTCATGGATCAGATAAAGTAAAGGTACATACAAGATCGAAAGGGTGAAGAAAATGAGTCTCTTTTAACAAAGGGAATAGGACAGATGATAATTATGTTTTAAAGGGTCACCATATGAAGATAGTCGGTGTTAAACAATGTAGAGGCAAGGAGGCATAGGAGAACACCCATGTGAAACCCCCATGTAAAGGTGTCCATCACCCCAAATCAAAGAGATAGAGAAATAAGTGAGAAATGTCAAGTAAGAGCTCTTCAGAAGGGGTAAAGGAACACTGGAGCACTGGAAAATAGTTATCAGTAATCAGAAACTTCTGGCATACAGTTTTGGTCTAGCCAAGTTAAGTGTGTGTATGGGTGGTGCTGGTGCAAAGAGATATCATGAAACCTGAATATTTTATAGCTGGAGTCCTGAGAACAGGTGAGGTAAATGCAAATCTCGGTCAGTAAAACATCATAAAACCTGAAACTGTCAAGAGAAGACAATCAGAGAGATTATCAGTTGGGACTTTGCTCTGTTCTTTTCTTCATACCATTACTGCAGTGACATCAGTGGTAGGAATGTCTTGTCACGTCTCTTAGAAACATTCATTAGGGGGATTTGCATTAGTTAATGTGGATAACAAAGCACAAGGCAAATTCCCACAACTGTAATTACTTGAGTCATCAGATATTTTGCTTTATGGCAGTACAAAGAATCATAATTCCGTCCAGGCTTGACAAGAGGCTCAGAGACTTCGGCCTTGACCCTACCTTCTGCAGCTGGATCCTGAACTTCCTGTCAGATCACCGGCAGGTGGTAAGAGTGGGCTCCCTCACCTCCACCCCTCTGACTCTCAACACAGGTGCCCCTCAGGGCTGTGTACTAACTCCCCTCCTTTACTCCCTGTATACCCATGACTGTGTTGCCACCCACAGCTCCAATCTGTTGATTAAATTTGCCAATGACACTACATTGATTGGTTTAATCTCAAACAATAATGAAGTGGCCTACAGGGAAGAAGTCATCACTCTGACACAGTGGTGTCAAGAGGACAACTTCTCCCTCAATGTCACAAAAACAAAGGAGCTGGTTGTGGACTACAGGAGGAATGGAGACAGGCTAACCCCTATTGACATCAATGAATCTGAGGTTGAGAGGGTGAACAGCTTTAAGTTCCTCAGCATCCACATGATCTTACACACCAGCTGTGTGGTGAAATAGGCACAACAACGCCTCTTTCACCTCAGACTGTTGAGGAAGTTTGGTATGACCCACAAATCATACTCTATCTATGATGCTTTCTACAGGGGCACAATTGAGAGCATCCTGACTGGCTGCATCACTGTACTTCCCTCAATCGCAGGATTCTGCAGAGAGTGGTTCAGACAGCCCAGAGCATCTGTAGTTGTGAACCTCCCATAATTCAAGACATTTACAAAGACAGGAGTGTAAAAAGGGCCCAAAGGATCATTGGGGACCCAAGTCACCTCAACCACAAACTGTTCCAGCTGCTAACATCTGGGAACTGGTACTGCAGCATAAAAGCCAGGACCAACAGGTTCCAGGACATCTTCTTCCACCAGGTCATCAGAATGATTAACTCATGCTGATATGAGTGTATTACTATGTTACATTGGCTGTTCTAGTTATTATAAATTACTATGATTGCACATTGCACATTTAGATGGAGACATAAACATTTTTACTCCTCATGTATGTGAAGGATGTAAGTAATAAAGTCAATACAATTCAGTTTTGGTTGAGAGAGATATGTCAGCCTGGTAAGCTTTTTGCTCTCTTTGAATAGCCTGCCTAACTTCCTGCAGCATTCATATGGACCCCGTTATCCAAGACATGCTCTGTTCTCATTGCTACAATTTTACATCAGGAAAGAGGTACAGAAGCTTGAAGACACACACTCAATGGTTCAAGAACAGTTTATTCCCCCTCTGCCATCTGATTTCTGAATGGACGTTGAACCCATAAACACTACCTCAGTATTTTGTATTTAATTTTTACTTTTTGCACTAATTATTAAACTATTTAATATATATATAATTTAAGCCCAGATTCAGGAGAACATAAACTGAATGGTGCAATGGCACAGCACATAGTGCTGCTGTCTCCTGTGTCTGATCCTGACCTTCACTGGTCTTGGACTTCATGTGTTTCCCTTGGTTGCTCCTGTTTCTCCTCATACACCAACGACAGAATCAGAATCAAATTTATTGTCACTGACTTAAACAATGTGAAATTTGTCAGGGCAGTGCAACCTCATGTTTTTTAAAAATTATTTAGAAATGTAGTGTGGATATGGCCATTCTGGCCCTTCAGACCTACCCCACACTGAGTTAACTCTAGCCTAATCACAGGGTTATTTTAAACCTACGGACTGGTACATCTTTGGAGTATGGGAGGAAACCAGAGCAGTGGGATAAAAACATTACTTTCCATAATGTCAACATCCAAACTCCTTACAGAAGATGCCCCAGGCTGTAACAGCATTGTGCTAACCACTGCACTAAAAAATAAGTAAATAGTGCAAAAATAAAATGAAATAAAAATGAATATTGATGGGTCTATTGGCCATTCAGATCACTGATGGCAGAAGAGTTAAATTTTTCCTGAACTGCTGAATGTGGGTCTTCAGGCTTCTGCACCTCTTCCCCAATGGTAGTGATGAGAAGAAGCCATGTTCTAGCTGGTGAACACTAATCCCTGTGGCACACGACTGGTCACCGGCCTCCAATATGGAAAACAACTCTCTGAATCCTTCCACCAAGCCAATTTGGTGTTCACTTATCAGCTTACTCTGGATCCTGTCCGATCTAATCTTTTGGACTAGCCTACCGTGTGTGATCTCAATTAAAGCTTTAATAACATCCATGCAGGCAATATCACCTCAAAAAGCTCTATCAAATTTATGTGACACAGTTTTCCAGGCAAAATACATGCCAACTATTCCTCATCAGTCCTGTCCCTGAGAATCTCCTCCAGTAACTTCCCCACCTCACCAGCCCATAGTTCCCTGATTTGTCCTTGCAGTCCTTTTTAAATAAATGCACAACATTAGCCACTCTCCAATCTTTACTACCTCACCCATAGCTAAAGATGATAAAAATATCTCTGCCAGGGTCCCCTACAATTTATTCTAGAGCTTTGCTTGTTGATGCTCTATAAGGCATTGGTCAGACAGCACTTGGAATATTATGAGCAGTTTTGGGCCCCTAATCTAAAGAAGGATGTCCTAGCATTGGAGTGGGTCTAGAAGAGGTTTAGGCAAATAATCCCAGGAATAAAAGAGTTAATGCATGAAGAGCATTGATGGCTCTTGGCCTGCAGTTTTTGGAGTTAAGAAGAATGAGAGGAATCTCGTTGAAAACACAAAATACTCTGCAGTTGCTGGGGTCAAAGCAACAAGCACAACATGTGGTGTGCAGGATCTCATTGAAACCTGTTGAGTATTGAAAGGCCTTGATAGAGTGGAAGTGGAGAGGATGTTTCCTATAGTGGGTGAGTCTAGGACCAGAGGGCACAGATAGACTGGATGTGATGAGGATGTTTCCTATAGTGGGGGAGTGTAGGACCAGAGGACACAGATAGAGTGGAAGTGGAGAGGATGTTTCCTATAGTGGCTGAGTCTGGGACCAGGAAGCACAACCTCAGAATGCAAGGACATCCCTTTAGAAGACGTAAATTGGAATTCAATGCAGACAAGTGTGAGGTGCTGTACTTTGGGAAGACCAGCCAGTCTTACACAGTAAATGGTAGGGCACTGAAGAGTGCTGTTGAACAAAAGGATCTGGGAACGCAGATCCATAGTTCATTGAAAGCAGTGTCGCAGGAAGATAGGGTCATCAAGAAAGCTTTTGTCACATTGGCCTTTATAGATCGCAGTATTGAGTACCGGAGTTGGTATGTTATATTTAAATTGCACAATAAATTGGTGAGGCCTAATTTGGAGTATTTTGTACAGTTTTGGTCACCTACCTACCAGAAAAACATCGATAAGATTGAAAGACTACAAAGGAAGTTTACAAGGATGTTGCTGGGACTGGAGAATCTGAGTGACAGTATAAGGAAAGACTGAAGAATTTAGAAGATTATTTCCTAGAGAGTAAAAGATTGCGGGGAGATTTTATAGAAGTATACAAGATCATGACGGTATAGATAGAGTAAATGCAAGCAGGCTTCTTCCGCGAGGTTTGGTGAGATTACAACATGATGTCATGTGTTAAGGGTGAAAGGTGAAATGCTTAAGGGTAACGTGAGAGCAAACTTCTTCACTCAGAGGATGGTGAGAGTATGGAACGAGCTGCCAATGCAAGTATTGGATGTGATTTTGATTGTTTAAGACAGTTTTAGATAGGTAAATGGATGGGATGAGCAACGTCTGGGTACAGGTCAACAGGACTAAGCAGTTTAAATGGTTCAGCATGGACTAGATGGGCTTAAGGGCCTGTTTCTGTGCTGTAATTTTCTATGACTCTGTGAATCTAACAGAGAGAAGGAACTTCTTTAGCCAAAGGGTGGTGAATCTGTGGAGTTAATTGCTGCAGACAGCTGTGAAGGCCAAGATTTTGGGTATATTTAAAGTGGAAGTTGACAGGTTTTTGATTAGTAAGGGTATCAAATGTTATGGGGAGAAGAATAGGTTTGTCAGGGATAATAAATCAGCCATGATGGAATGATGGAGTAGGCTTGATGGGCCAAATGGCCTAATTCTGCTCCAAAGCCTTATGGTTATTTTTACAGGTAAGAGCAATGCAGTGTGTGAGCAGCAGCTCTGAGCTGTATCACAGCAACATCCTATTCAGAGATGTGATACTTCCTGGGATGGGATGGTGAATGGTCACTCAGTCAGTTTACATTTGATGTAGTTTGCATTACTGCTGTTTACCATTAAAATATAGAATTACAGTGTAAACATTGTTATGTAAAAGGTTAAGGAGATTACTAAGAGTTCGAAAGTTAAAAGTTTTTGCATAGAATACTAGTGTGTGGGTGTACAGTAACTTTTTTTTGAGCAATTCTCATGCAACTGATACTGCTCCTTTTCATCCCCTTTTGATCCTGAGTGCATACTGCATTAACTTTTGGGCTGTAGCCTTGATACTAACCAAAGCTGGCAAGAATTAAGCATGGGAGTCATCATATTAAGAGTTCAGGAAGGGTAAGTAAAGGGAGCTCACACCAGTCCCCACCATGGGATCACAAGTGCAAAAGAATGAGCAGTTTCAAGTTCCTGGGTGTCAGCAACTCTGAGGATCTACCTTGGGCCCAACATATTGTAATGAATGTATGACAGTGGCTATATTGGTGTGTCACTAAAGACACTATATTGGTGTGTCACTAAAGACACTAAAGACACTCGTGGAGAACATTCCAGCTGGACCTCTGGTGTAAAGGGGCTAATGAAAAGGATCGAAATAAGCTGCACAAAGCTGTAAACTCAGCCTCCCCAGCATCCAGGACATCTTCAAAAAGGTGGCATCTGTCGTTAAGGACCCCCATCACACAGGACATACTCTCTTCTCATTGCTGCCATTAAGGAGGAGGCACATGAGCATAAAGACACACACTCAATGATTCAGGGACAGCTTTTTTCACTCCACCAACAAATTTCTGGTTTCCTTGGCTGTGTAAGTCTAGGGATGACTACCCCCTGCCCCATCAAACTCATGAGATTGAGGCACGCTCATTCTCACCCCAGACCTTGCTTTGTGTGGATGCTGTGTAATTTGCTACCCTGTTATGAAATCACAGACAGGACACTGCGAATGATTAAAGGAATTGTATTTATGAATCTTGACTAAAGGGTCAGTAAAGAAAAACAAAAAGAAAAGGCCCATTCTAATTGATCAGTCAAACGTGCACAAGTTGGAGCTCATCGTGAACTTCTCTGTCACGCACGCGCTAGGCCCTTGGTCAACGTGAAAGCACACACCACCTTCCGAACGTCGCTCGCAATCCATCTCGAACAAACAGGTCTCCCACTGGATCGTATGCTACAACCAGATCTCCTCAGTATCTTCTCTCTTCATCTACTCTCAAACAAAAGCCCCAAGCCCAACCTTAGTGACCCTCACTAGAGAAACAGTGTGGCCAGGAATAGCTCAAATACCATCTATAAATTTGCTGACATACAACCATTGATAGTAGGATTTCAGATGTAGACAAGAGGAAGGCAGGAAGGCAGCGTCCATTACTAAAGACCTCCAGCACCCAGGACATGTCTTTTTCTCACTGTTACCATCAGGTAGGAAGTACAGACGCCTGAAGACACACACGTAGTGATTCAGGAATAGCTTCTTCCCCTCTGCCATTCAATTCATTGAACCCTTGGACACTACCTCATTTTTTAAATATATAGTATTTCTGTTTTTGAATGATTTTTAATCTATTCAATATATATATACTGTAGTTGTTTTACTTATTTATTTATTATTATTATTATTATTTTATTTTGTTTTTTCCTTCTAGATTATGTATTGCATTGTACTGCTGCTGCTAAGTTAACAAATTTCACATCACATGCCAGTGACAAAAAACCTGACTCTGATTCTGATTCTGATTCAATTCTATCATCCTAACTGGATGGCACACGTTTCTCCTCATCTCTTATCTTCAACAATAACCCAGACATAAGCTGAAACAAGCAGCTTGCACAGAGCTGCCGAATGAAATACAGAACAGCATAACAGTAAAAAATATGAACCAGGGCATTACATGGACAATGAACCCATGAACACGTTCTCAGTATTTCCCTCTCTTTATGCACTACTTATTTAACATTATATATAGACTTCATATTGCTATTTATACTATATTGCCAAGTACTGCTACCAAAAAACAACACATTTCATGATATATGCCAGCCATATTAAACTGGATTCTGATTCTGATATTAACCACATTTGCTGGTTGGACACCAGTAAGGCAGTTAATATTGGTCAATAAAGTCAGATGTTGGTATCCAGCACCCATCTGACTATTCCTGCCCGTCAGTGCCCCTATCAGACACTCAGTTCTTTTCTCCTGCCTCCAATATCTCCAAACTATCTTCATCTGGCAGCAAGCTTGCTTTTCCAGCTAAATAGTCAGAACTGCTATTGAAGCTCAAAATGAATATATAATGAAGACTTCCATATCCTTCCCCACTCAAAATGCAACTACTTCATAACACTAGAGAGCAAAGATCCAGCCATATCATCCACACTTGGGTGCCACGTGCTGGGTGTGGGTCAATCCTGCTTGTGGTACCTGTTTCACCATGACTTCAAGAGGACCAGACTTGGTGATGGCATGGTTTACTAGTGTCACATGTGCCATGATACAGTGAAAAGCTTGTCCTGCTTACTGTTCACACAGATTGAATCATTACACAATGCACTGAGTTAGAGCAAGAATGCAGAGTGAAGTGTAACAGCTACAGAGAAAGTGCAGTGCAGGCAAATGATAAAGTGCAGATCTCAATGTGATTGATTCGGAGGTCAAGAGTCATCTTGTCATTCAGAAGTCTGATAACAGTAGGGTAGAAGCTGTCCTTGAGCCTGGTGGTCCATGCTTTCAGCTTTTCTATCCTCTGTCTGATTTGAGAGGAGAGAGGAGGGAATATCCGGCTTTGGTAGGGACTTTAATTTGACATAGAGAGGACAATGCTGGAGATCTGCTGCATGTGAAACCTCCCCCCCCCCCCCCACCAATTTTAGTGACCCCCAACTGTAACCACCCCAGGCTTTATGACCTTTGCCTGATCAGTTGGTTCTTCCAACCAACCTAATTCCCAGTCCCAACCCCAAATGCAGATTCAACGACTAGCAACCAACTCTTCTTGTATCTATTGGACAACTTCTCCACCAATCCCATCAATATGTGACAGCCCCTCTGGCTTTCAGTCATCCCTCCCCTTTACCAATGTTTGCCCTGACCCCTCACTACTTACTGACCTCCCCCATCTGATCCCCAATCTTCTCTAATACCCAAGTATCTGTCTTGATAATCACTTCCCCTTTCACCAGACTTAGATTTAGTCCCAACTCAATCTGATGTGTTTTACACATCTTGTGTAATGTCTGTTCAGTACTGAATAATGTCTTAGGACTTATTCACTGCTGCAACTCCCAGCAATGTGCTCTCAAACACAGCACTCACTATCCAGGCCATGCCATTTTCTTGCTGCTACTAGATACAGAAGTCTGAAGTGATTCAAGAACAGCTGACACCCTTCATCCATTCTATGCTTGAACCAACCTGCAGACAGAGGGAATGGAGTGGATCTATTAGTAAAAACCTTTAGAAAGAGGTGACTCAGAGTTGGAAGATGTACAATCCTTGTGGGTAGAGTTAAAATAACTAAGGGTAAAAATACCCTGATGGGAGTTATATACAGGCCTCTAGACATTGGCCAGAATGTGGAGCACAAATTACATCAAGAGGTAGAAATGTCTGTGAAAAGAGAAATGTTGCGATAATCATGGGGGATTTCGAGATGCAGGTAGATTAGGAAAATCTGATTGGTGCTGGATATCAAGAGCTAAAACTTGAAGAGGGTCTATGAGATAACTTTTTAGAGCAGCATGTGGTTGAGCCCACTAGGAGAATAGCAATTCTAGATAGGGTACAATGTAATAACCAAGATTTGATTAGGGAGCTTCAGGTAAAGGAACCCTTAAGAGTCAGTGATTGTAATATGACAGAATTCACTCTGCAGTTTGAGAAGGAGAAGCTAAAACCAGATTTGTCAGTATTACAGTGGAGTAAATGGAATTGCAGAGGCATTAGAGAAGAGCTGGCTGATTGGAAAGGGACACTAGCAGGGATGACGGCAGAACTATTTCTGGGGAAATTCAGAAGGTGCAGGAAAGGTACATCCCAAAGAGAAAGACATATTGTAAAGGGAGGATGGAGCAACCATGGCTGACAAGTGAAGTCAAAGACAGCATAAAAGTTAAAGAGAAGGTATATAATATACCAAAAGGTAGAGGATTGCAAAGCTTTTAGAAACCAACAGAAGACAACTAAAAAGCCATAAAGAGAGAAAAGATGAAATATGAAGGTAAGCTAAACATGAAGGAATTCGTACAAAATGCGAGAGGTACTCAGAAGGTGAGGTAGCATCTATGGAAATAAATTAAGAGTCAACTTTTTGGGTGAAGAACCATCTTCAGGACTAAAAAGATATGAAATAATTGATGGCTTTGTGGCCAAGTTTACAATGATATGAAGGTAGGTGGAGGGGTAGGTAGTGCTGAGGAAGCAGGGTGACTGCAGAAGTACTTAGATAGATAGGGGGAATGCGCAAAGAAGTGGCAGATGGAATATAATGTAGGGTAAGTGCATGGTCATGTACTTTGGCAAATGGAATAAAGGTGTGGACTGCTTTCTAAATGAGGAGAAAATACAAAAATCAGAAGTGCAAAGGGACTTGCAAGTCCTCATGCAGAATTCCTTAAAGGTTCCAGTTTGAGTTGGTGGTAAGCAAGACAACAGCAATGTTAACATTTACTTCAAGAGGACTGGAGTACAAAAACAAGGACGTAATGCTAAGGTTTTATAAGGCATTGGTCAGACTGCACTGAGAGTATTGTGAGCAGTTTTGAGCCCCTTGTCTAAGAAAGGATGTGCTGTCATTGGAGAAAGTGCAGAGGAGGTTCATGAGAATGATTCCGGGAATGAGAAGGTTTACATATGAGGAGTGTTTGACGGCTCTGGACTGTACACACTGGAGTTTCGAAGAAAGCGGGGGAATCCCATGAAACCTAACAAATATTGAAAGGCCTGGATTTGGAAAGGGTGTTTCCTCTAGTGGCAGAATCTAGGACCAGAAGTCACAGTCTCAAAATTGAGGGAGGTCCATTTAGAACAGAGATGAGGAAGAATTTCTTTAGCCAGAGGGTGGTGAATCTGTGGAATTCATGGCCACAGATGGCTGTGTAGGCCAAATGGTTGGGCATATTTAAGATGGAAATTGATAGGTTCTTGATTAATCAGGGATTCAAGGTTTACAGGGCCAAGGCAGGAGAATGACGTTGAGAGGGATAATAAATCAGCCATGATGGAATGACAGATCAGACTCAACATACAGAGTGGCCTAATTCTGCTCCTACGTCTTATGGCTTCAACAGGTGGGCTAAACCAAGTGAGGGTAGCCAGCAGCCTCATACCCCCGTGAGAAAGGGGTATGCATGTGAAGTTAGCTCTGGCAGTCTGGGCGCTTGAGATCTAAAGTAAGCTCCAGTGGCCAGGAAGGTGGTTCTGTAATGGTCCGTGGAGAAGGAAGGGCATGGCGAGGCACAGAAGGCATCATGGCCATCCACTGCAACCAAGGAAGACCCCTGCTTGTGGCACTCGTTCCTACCACTGGACCTGGACTTCTGAGGTTGAGAGAGTGGAACTGTCCCAGTGCAATGGCTTTTCCACTTTAAAAACTCTCCTGCACAGGTCTCCTGTCATCGTCGGACACGATGGACAACCAAGCTTTATGCAAGCATGTACCTGGGCACTTGACAATAAGCTCAACTTTGACTTTAGAATTTAATACCTGGAATACATCTGGTCTCTAATGAGGAAAAGTGGGATAACCTACTGAGTTTAGAGGAGTCAGAGACAGTTGAAATAAATGAGATCCTAATGTTCTTGACTATGATAATGGGGAAAGAGGATTTCCTCTTGTAGGAGAATCTAAGACTAGGAGTCCATTTTTAAAATTAAGGGCTTACTCATTTAAAAAAGAGGTGAAGAACATAGATGTGTGGATTGCAATGCTTTGGACGTATCTCCCTCAAGCTGTGATGAAGCAGAGTCCTTGAATATTTTTGAGGCAGAGGTAGGTAATTTCCTTAAAAGGAAGGGGATGAAAAGTTATTGTATGTAGAATATGCATGTCCATGTTGTAAAATATTGATGCAGGTAATTCACTAGCCTCAGATAGTTCACATATAGCTCATGATGAACTATTACCCTAATCCAGATCATGGTCAGTGTTATGTGAGGTGTTGTATCTCCCAACCTGTGGGCTGGGTGCCACTCCCAATGTGCAAAGTGAGATTCTGCACACCTTTTGTGGAGTCCTCCAGAACATAAAGTCAAATAATTCGTTTGAACCTGCAAATGAGAAAAGTGCTGGAATTGGGGTGCTCTGCTCCAAATTACTTGATTAGCCAAGATTATTGGCTTGTCTGGGATGCAATGAAATGGTAAAGAGGAGACATACAATAGCTGCTATATGGGTGAAGAGCACCATGTCAGTGAGGGGAGAAAGATCTTTTCAGGGAAGGTCCGTAACAAGGATGTCTAGGAGGACTGCCAGGGTCAATTCTGAACTCTCAGAGCATTGACTATAAGGCAACATTGAGGGAAATGGAATATTAGGATGCTGTTTATTGATTACAGCTTGGCGTTCGACACAATCATCCCAACAAGGTTCAAAGTTCAAAAAATACGTACACAACACTGGAAGAACACGCAGCATCCGTGAGAAAAGAGTAGCCAACGTTTTGGGCCGAGACACTTCATCAGTAATGGGGGGAAGAGAGGGCCGAAGCCCAGTAATAGAGATAGGGGAGGGAGTAGGGCCTAGAGGTGCCAGGTGGAAAACCAATCAGAGGAAAGATAAAGGGGGGAGGGGAGGGGATAAGCATGGAAGAACTGTAGAGATAAAGAAGCAGAAAGTTGAAAGGGGAGAGAGGCAGAGAGGGACCTGGGATAGGGGAGGGGGGGGGGAGTGGGAGGGAATTACTGGAAATTGGAGAATTCAATGTTCATACCACCAGGCTGGAGGCTACCCAGATGGTAGATGAGGTGTTGCTCCTCCAATCTGAGCTTGGCCTCATCATGACAGTAGAGGAGGCCATGTACGGACATATCTAGATGGGAATGAGAGGCAGAGTTGAAGTGTTGTGGATAATGAGGTGGGTTTTCAAAGCTTACAGGGAGATTTATGCCAGTTAGAAGAATGGGCTAAACGTTGGCAGATGGAGTTTAATGCTGAGAAGTGTGAGGTTCTACATTTTGGCAGGAATAATCCAAATAGAACATACAGGGTAAATGGTAGGGCATTGAGGAATGCAGTGGAACAGAGAGATCTAGGAATAACAGTGCATAGTTCCCTGAAAGTGGAGTCTCATGTAAATAGGGTGGTGAAGAAGGCTTTTGGAATGCTGACCTTTATAAATCAAAGCATTGAGTACAGAAGTTGAGATGTAATGTTAAAATAGTACAAGGCATTGGTAAGGCCAAATTTGGAATACTGTGTACAGTTCTGGTCACCGAATTATGGGAAAGATATCAATAAATTAAAGAGATTGCAGAGAAGATTTACTAGGATATTACCTGGGTTTCAGCACTTAAGTTACAGAGAAAGGTTGAACAAGTTAGGTCTCTATTCATTGGAGCGTAGAAGGTTGAGGGGGGATTTGATCGAGGTATTTAAAATTTTGAGAGGGATAGATAGAGTTGACATGAATAGGCTGTTTCCATTGAGAGTAGGGGAGATTCAAACGAGAGGACATGATTTGAGAGTTAGGGGGCAAAAGTTTAAGGGAAACACGAGGGGGTATTTCTTTACTCAGAGAGTGATAGCTGTGTGGAATGAGCTTCCTGTAGAAGTAGTAGAGGCCAGTTCAGTTGTGTCATTTAAGGTAAAATTGGATAGGTTTATGGACAGGAAAGGAGTGGAGGGTTATGGGCTGAGTGCGGGTAGGTGGGACTAAGTGAGATTAAGAGTTCAGCACGGACTAGGAGGGCCGAGATGGCCTGTTTCCATGCTGTGATTGTTATATGGTTATATGGGTGGCAACTGGAAGGTCCTGTCTATTGTGATGGACGGAGCAGAGGTGCTCGACGAAGCGGTCCCCCAATCTGCGTCGGGTCTCGCTGATGTAGAGGAGGCCGCACCGGGAGCACCAGGTGCAATAGACGACTCCAGCAGACTCGCAGATGAAGTGTTGCCTCACCTGGAAGGACTGTCTGGGGCCCAGAATGGTGGTAAAGGGGGAGGTGTGGGGACAGGTGTAGCATTAGCAAAGTTCAAAATGTGGGCCCCTGTACCTCCCTCTGCAACTCCATCCTCAACTTCCTTATTGGGAGACCACAGACAATGCAGATCAAGTATAAAACCTCCTCCTCACAGACAATCAATACCAGTGCACCTCAAGGATGTGTGCTTAGCCCACCACATTACTCTGTCTACCCTCAAGACTGGGCGGCTAAGCACTGCTCAAACACCCACTATCTGTAAATTCTCCAGTGACAGCACAGTTGCTGGTAGAATCTCAGATGGCAATGTGTCAGTGTCAAGGAAATGATTGCGACTTCCCGAGAACATACACTTATCCTCATTGAGGGCTCAATGGTGGAGAGGATGAGCAACTTCATGTTCCTGGGCATCAACATCTCAAAGGATGTATCCTGGGTGCAACACGTTGATGCAATTATGCACAGAGAAAACGGGAGAGTGGTTCTATTTCATTAGGAGTTTGAAGAGATTTGATATGTCACCAAAGACTCTAGAAAACTTCTGCAGATGTAAGGTGAAGAACATTCTGAGATGCAGCTACCAATGTGCAGGATTGCAAGAGGCTGTAGAGGGTTAATCACAGGCATAACCCTCCCCACCACTGAGCACATCTTCAAGAGGCAGTGCCTGAAGAAAACAACATCGATAGTGAAAGTCCCTAACAATCCAGACTGGCACTCTTCACATTGTTACTATTGAAGAGAGGTACAGGAGTCTGAAGACCAACAATCTTTTGCATCTCTTGCACTATTTATTTATATTTATAACTTACCGTAACCGTTCTGTACTGCTGCCACAACATAACAACATTCACGAATGATAATAAATCTGATTCTGACTCTGAAATGTGAGTATTGTATTTTAATTTTAAAGCAGAAATCCTGTGTACTTTTCTCATACCTCCTGCAAAACCAAGGGAATTTGCATTGTGTCAAACTAGTAACTTAGCATGATTGGCAACACTACACTTCGATGAGTAGAAACATGAAAAAAAAACTGTGAATAAATGTGCCAAATGGGGATGGAGTATTGCTTCTTGTTCTTTTATTTTATTGAGATACTACATGGAACAGGCCCTTCTGACTCTTCGAGCCAGGTCGCCCAGCAATCCCTCAATTTAATCCTAACCTAATCACGGGACAATTTATAATGACCAACTAACTGACCAATCAATACATCTTTGGACTGTAGGAGGAAACCAGAGCACCTGGAGGTAACCCACGTGGTCACAGGGAGAGCATACAAACTCCTTATGGAAAACGGCAGGTACCTGGCACTGTAAAGCGATGTGCTAAACATCATGCTACCATGATGTTTCCTGAGCCTGATCCAGACCCATAAGAACCATTATTGCATTGGTACAAAATAATTGGCTGTCAACATTCATGGACACAAAACTCAATTGTTCAACATTTTTGGATTTGTTATTTTCCATTTTTAGCACTTTGTGCAGAAGATGTAATTTTTTGAATGTTATTTGGAAGGAAGGCTTACATTCATAATTGCTTACAATTTACAAAGGCTTACAATTGCTTACATCAGTAAAACTTACCCTCTTAAGACTGGTGAGCATCACATACTGTGTGAGATTCACCGAACAGGGTTATGGTGTTCCTCTTGTAATTTCACTCTGAAGTGCAGTGTATTGATGTTGTATTGCATGTACTTGCATGTAGCTATGGTTAGACCACATCTGGAGTATCGCACACAGTTCTGTGTGCCCTGCTACAGAAAGGATGTTAAGGCTTTGGAGACAGTGCAGAAGACATTTACCAGTCACCAGGATGCTGCCTGGTTCAGAGGGCATGTGCAATCACAAGGGGCTGAATAAACTTGGGTTCTTTTCTCTGGAGCACTGGAGGCTGAGGGGACACCTGATAGAGGTTTACAAGATTATAAGAGACATTGATAGAGTATACAAAGGGTATCTGTTTCCCCATGTTGAAAAGCCCCATACATGCATTGAAGGTGAGATGGCGTAGGGTCAAGGGGATGTGAGGGGTAGGTTTTCTACTCAGAGAATGGTAGGTGCCTGGAATACACTGCCTGGTTTAATGGGAGAGGCAAATACATTGGAGGCCTTTAAGAGACATTTGGAGAAGCACATGGATTAAAGGAAGATGGAGGGACGTGGATACAGATTAGTGTTTGGGTGTACTTGATTGCTTTTTAGCTAGTTTGGCACAACATTGTGGTCTGAACAGCCTGTTCCTGTGCTGTACTGTTCGATGTTCTAACTGTCCACTCCACATGTGGACTCACCAATGTCTTGAAATTAAATTCGAGCTGTAGGGACATTGATAAATTACAGAGGTGGGCTGACAAGTGATAGATGGAGTTCAACCCAGAAAATTCGAAGAGCTTCATTTTGGAAAGTTGATTTTGAAGGCAGAATACAGGGTTAATGGTAGGTTTCTTGGCAGCGTGCAGGAGCAGAGGGATCTTGGGGTCCATTCCCTTAGTGCTCTCAAAGTTGCCTTGCAAGTGGATATGGTTGTTAAGAAGGCCAATGGAATACTGGCTTTCATTATCAAGACTTTGAGTCAAGAGCTGTTGCAGCTCTATAAAATCCTGGTCAGACGACACTTAGAATATTGTGTTCAGATCCGGTTGACTCATTATAGGAAGGATGTGGAAGCTTTAGAGAGGGAGCAAATGAGATTTTACAGGTTGCTGCCCAGACTAGAGAGCATGTCTTATGCGGGTAAGTTGTGCGAGCTAGGGTTTTTCTCAATGAAGCGAAGAAGGATGAGAGGCGACTCGATAGAGGTGTACAAGATGATAAGAGGCATAGATCGAGTGGACAACCAGAGACTTTGTTCCAGAGTGAAAATGCTAATACAAGGGTGATTGGAGAAAAGTATGGAGCGAATGTCAGAGGTTGCAGCAGGATCTGGACCAGCTGGAAAAAAATGGCAGATGGAATTTAATGCAGATAGGCATGTGGTGTTGCATTTTGGGAGGACGAGCTAGGGCAGGACTTACACAGTGAATGGCATTGAGGATTGTGGTACAACAGAGGAATCTGTGAGTACAGATCCATAATTCTTTGAAAGAGGTGTCGCTTTTCGATAGAGTCATAAAGAGAGCTTTTGGCACATTGGTCTTCATCGATTGAGTACAAGGAGTTGGGATGTTATGTTGAAGTTGTATAAGATGTTGGTGAGGCCAAATTTGGAGTAATGTGTGTAATTCTGGTCACCTACCTACAGGAAAAAATATCAATATCTTTGAAAGACTACAAAGAAAATTTACAAGGATTTTGCTGAGACTTGAGGACCAGACTTACAGGGAAATGTTGAGTAGGCTAAGTTTTTATTCCCTGGAGTGCAGGCGAATGAGAGATGATTTAATAGAGGTATACAAATTTTATTACTGGTATAGATAGGGTAAACACAAGAAGGGTTTTTGCAGTGAGGTTGGGTGAGAATAAATCTAGGTATCTTCGGTCAAGGGTTTAAGGGAACATAATGGGAAACTTCTTCACTCAGAGGCTGGTGGAAGTGTGGAACAAGTTGCCAGCGGATATGGGGATGCAGTTTGATTTCAACATTTGGGAGGTTTAGATAGGTACATTGATGGGTGAGGTATACAGGATTATGGTTCAGGTAGAGGTCGATGGGACTAAACAGAATGGTAATTTGGCACAGACTCTATTGGCCTATTTCTATTCTGTTCTGCTCTATGACTCCATAAGAGAATTCAGCTTAGAACATAAGAATTAAGAGATCGTATACAGCCTAACATATCTGGGGCAATAAATGCTGAAATCAAAGAAGAAAAGTGTTTTTATCCAATTTAATCATCAGGTAAACATGTTTTGAAGCAATAGCTGGATAAAAAGTAACTCTGTAGAAGGATTTTTATTCATACATTTATTGTGTAAGATTCAAACATTGATAACTTATAGTGAAGGTTGATGTGACACACCTTAAAATTCACATTAAAAAGGTTGAACTTTGTACAACAATGTCGTTATTTGACTGAGTCATGGGCAAGTGGATGCCAAATTGAAAGGAGCAATCTGAAATCAGGATGTGTCTTTGAATCTTTCTTAAATATTTCTCAGATATACTGTGACCTGTGAACACAAACTATTACATCTGGACTACACCACAGAGGGTATATGCAATATAGCCAAAAAAAAATCAGCCAAGGTAAATTTGGATATGCTAATATTGCTTACTTTGGAGAAAAGGTGGCTTAATTGAGGGATATGAATTTACAGGAATGAGTCACACTAGGTAGAAAGGACCTATTTTCTGTAACAGTTAAGTTTAAAAAAGAAGATAGCAGTGAAAAGACTTACAGTATAATAAGTAGTAGAAAGACTGATGGGCAGATGAGGAATTTTTTTTCACTGGAGGGTGGTCAGGGGTCTGAGACATACTGCTTGAAAAGGATGGGAGAGGAAGGAATTGCCACACTTAAATGCATTTGGGTGTCTACTTGAAGAGCTGTGATCTACAAGGCTCTGGTCCTATGCCTAGAAGATGGGATAATGTGTGACCGTGCTTATGATTGTCAAATTACAATATCTCTAGGGTTTCCTTTGTGTCATAGATTTTTCTCTTTTATGACATATGCTTCAAAAATGAATCCCATAGCCTAATATGATCATGGATCTGAGGTGAGCATGGCGCAAAGCTAACATTTGTGAGATTATCCTCTAAAATTGGAATCCCACCTAAATGTAACAACACCACAGTGCTGTAGATCGTTGTTAGGCCTGGGATAATATTTAGAACATGGAAATACAGTGTTAATGAATTAGTGTTTGAAAGATTTTGGCATGGATGTGGCTGTCCAAAGGATCAACTCCTGTGCTTTCCAGCTCTGTGATTCCAAGGTTTCAACAAAGGTTCCATCACCGGTAAAGCCCTGAAATGTTGTCCCAGGAAAACGGCATCCATCATCAGGGATCCCTACCACACAGGCCATGCTCTCTTCTCACTGCTGCCATCAGGAAGACTGCACAGGAGCCTAAGGAAACAAACCACCAGGTTCAGTAACAGTTATTCCCCCTCAACCATCATGCTCTTGAACCAAAAGGGCTAACTTCACTCAACTTCACTTGCCCCATCATTGAAATGTCCCCACAGCCTATTGACTTACTTTCAAGGGCTCTTCACCCCATGTTCTCAATATTTATTGTTTGTTTGTTTGTTTATTTATTTATTTATTGTCATGGTCCGGTCCGTGGACTCCGGAATCCGGCTCTTTCGGCCGTCCCTTGTTTCAGTTGGACTTAATCATAGGCACCTGATGCTCGTCTTGGGGTTGGGAATATAAATGGCCCTGGGTTTAAGTGTGGGGGCTGGTTTGTCTTGTCTGTATCCCGTCTTTGCCTCTGTGGGGAAAGTCGGGCCGTCTTTGCCATTACCCTGAGGCTGGATTGTTCCCTTCCCCCTTCCTTCTGTAGCCATTGGCTAAAGCCTCGCCTGCTACCTTTCGCCTTGAGCCTCGCTTGCGTCCTTGCTTATTCTCGCTGGCAAGTTCTACCACCGGAGCAAGACCGGAGCCTTACTGTGTCTAGATAAAGAACCATCTTTCATTGCTTGGAACTGTCTCTTTGTGTCCTCACCTTCGCTAGGTAGGTCGGGCCGTTTGCCGCTACTTTGTGTTGGGAACCGTCTCACTGTGTTCAGCTTTCTGTGTATGAATCCCATCCCTACCTCCTGTTCCCAAGGAGGGGTCCTGGCTCAGTGTTCCGCGTTCCTGCCTCCCAAGTCCAATTCTGAGCTTCATGTCCTCATCCAGCCCTGGAGTCCCACCCCCTGCCCCCACGTTCAGTCCTGTTGCCTTGCCACATCCAGTCCTTGCCTGGATCCGGAGTCCGAGCCCGAGTCACGACCCAGGTTCCGGGTCCCTGTCCAGTCTCTGGCTCGGAGTCCTTGTCCAGCTTCCAAGACCCAGGTTCCGGGTCCCTGTCCAGTCTCTGGCTCGGAGTCCTTGTCCAGCTTCCAAGACCCAGGTTCCGGGTCCCTGTCCAGTCACTGGCTCGGAGTCCTTGTCCAGGTTCCAAGACCCAGGTTCCGGGTCCCTGTCCAGTCTCTGGCTCGGAGTCCTTGTCCAGGTTCCAAGACCCAGGTTCCGGGTCCCTGTCCAGTCTCTGGCTCGGAGTCCTTGTCCAGGTTCCAAGACCCAGGTTCCGGGTCCCTGTCCAGTCTCTGGCTCGGAGTCCTTGTCCAGGTTCCAAGACCCAGGTTCCGGGTCCCTGTCCAGTCTCTGGCTCGGAGTCCTTGTCCAGGTGCCAAGACCCAGGTTCCGGCTCCCTGTCCAGTCCCTGGCTCGGAGTCCTTGTCCAGGTTCCAAGACCCAGGTTCCGGCTCCCTGTCCAGTCCCTGGCTCGGAGTCCATGTCCAGGTTCCAAGACCCAGGTTCCGGGTCCCTGTCCAGTCTCTGGCTCGGAGTCCTTGTCCAGGTTCCAAGTCCCTAGTTCCTCATCCAGGTCCCAAATTCCTAATCTAGTCCTAGCCCAGGCCCTGTATCCTAGTCTCATCCAGGGCCTGTGGCTTGTCCAGTGTCATTTCCTCCCCACTTCCCTTGCTTTCTTGATACACCTAGTCCTCTCCCCAGGACTTCAGTGTCTGTGTCTTGCATTTGGGTCTGCTCTCAATGCCGATTCTTCATTTCATTTTGTATTTTCATAGTTGTTGTCTTTTGCGCACTGGTTGAATGTTCAAGTTGGTGCAGCCTTTCACTGATTATGGTTATTATTCTCTCAAGGATTTAATGAGTATGCCCACAAGAAAATTAATTTCAGGGTGGCTTTGGTGAAATAGTATGGTAACTTTATTAATAAACTTACTTGGAACTTTGAACCTTTTGAGCCTCTGGATAGAGAAGAAGATTTTGATTAGGCAGTTGCATGACAGAAATGGCATTGAACTGATGATTCCCACACACAGAATGCCACCTCAATGGACGAAACAACATTCTGCTTATTACTGTCATTGATGAGGCACAAGGTTTCTGACAGATTCTTTCCTATTTCCTGTACTCTGGGGAACTATAATGCTGGCTGACATCAGCAAAACAACAGTGTACCTCTGGGAATCTTTTCTGCTCTGTTCGCTCTGCATCTCAGAAGAATGGTTCTCCGAGTAACCTGTGGAGCTTCAGGATTCCTCAGCCTTAATGGTGGAACTTGTTATGTCAGCTGTGCAGTGGGCAGTCTGACATCGCAGATGATGTCCGATGTTATCAGTACTTTATGAACAGTACTTTATATCTAAATAGCAATCAGAGGTTAGAAAGCCACAACTCCCCAATTCACTGGTGTGAAACAACCACAGACAGCACCAAGGGGTTCTTCATCCTCAATGCACAAAGATAGAATCAGAAAAAGCAAGTCAGAGTCAGAGGGAATTGTAATAATTTCTCTTTCTGTATCCAAGAGGAGTACTTTATGAACATCACATCATATTGTGATATTTATGCCTATCGGAAACACGTTGTCAGAGTTGTCAGATTTCCGATGCAAGTTAGCTTCCCTCTGAAATCCACCATTACAGAAATCAGTGTTCAGCCAATTTGATTCACAGCACAAGAGATGAGGAAATGGCTGAAAGTAGAGTATTTAGCCCCAAGGTTTGTTCTTGGCCCAACCCTATTCAGTTATTACATAAAGGATCTTCCCTCAATCATATGATCAGAAATGGGGTAGGTTGATGTGGGGAACTTCATAATGACTATACAATGTTCATTATGTGATCTTACTATCATAGAGATTGACATAAGATGATTGGCAGATCTTCAGAATTTCGGTCTGTAAGGACGTTATTGAAGTGCACTCTTCCTTAAGGCTGTGACTATGAACGTTTTGGAAGATGTAGACCCAGAATCTGAAGAGATTCTGAGGCAAAGAGCACAGCCTGCCCACTCCTCATCTCTCAGAGTTCCAAACTCACAGCCACTCCTCTCGGATACAGAAAGAGAAATTAATACAAGTCTGTCTGAGGTTAGCACAATTCCCTCTGACTCTGACTTGCTTTTTCTGATTCTATCTTCGTGCGTTGAGGATGAAGAACCCCTTGGTGCTGTCTGTGGGTTGTTTCACACCAGTGAATTGGAGAGCTGCGGCTCTCTAACCTCTGATTGCTATTTAGATCCTTGGTGTTCCCCGAGGTAGTTTAACTTCCACGTTCCCTGCCAGCAGCTAAGTGTCATCACAAAGAAAGTCCGATGGCACCTTTCTTACTTAGAATCTAGTATGGATTCCGCATGCCACCGTGGAGCCCTGTCACAAAAAAGGACCCAAAAGCAACAATCTCCACCATCCAGGCTGTGCCCTCTTCTCACTGCTTCCTTCAGGCAGGAGGTACCGAGGCCTTAGCTCCCACAGGTCCAGGTTCAAAACCAGTTATAAACATCCTACAAACATCAGGCTCCTGAACCAGTGCAGATAACTTCAGTCACCGCTAATTGACAACGTGCAGACTCACTTTCGAGGACTGTCTACAACTCATGTACTCCATTTTGCTTTTTTTATTTGCGAAGTTTGTTGTCTTTTGTACGCAAGTGTTTGTCAGTCTTTATTTATACAGAGTTTTTCCTAAATTCTATTTTTTTTTCCTGGCAATGCCTGGAAGAAAATGAATCTGAAGGTAGTATATAGTAACATATTCTGTACATTTTAATTTATTTGTATTGTATTCAGAGATGCAGCATGATTCCAGGCCTTTCTGACCCAACAATCCTGCTTCCCAATTACACCCACGTGAACAATTAATCTCATTTGTCTTTGGGAGGAAACAGGAGCACCCGGAGGAAACACGCTCATTCATTTGGAGAATGTACAAGCTCCTTACACATATCAGTGGAACTGAATCTGGGTTGCTTTCACTGTAACAGTATTGCACTGGCCTCATTACTACCGCGCCGACTCCACTCACAAACATGCTTTGATAATAAATATCCTTTGACTTTGCAACTGGATAATCTGGTCTACCTGGAAGACCACAACAGTGGCGCACCTCAGGAATGTGTGCTTAGCCCACTGCTCTACTCTCCCTATACCCATGACTGTGTGGCTCAATTGCTAACTATAAATTTGCAGATGATACAACCATTATTGGTAGAATTTCAGATGGCGACGAGAGAGTGTACAGGAGTCACAGCAACAAGCTTGCACTCAGTGTCTGTAAGACCAAAAAGCTGATTGTGCACTTCAGAGAGGGTAAGATGAGGGAACCACACCAATCCTCATAGTGGAACCAGAAGTGGAGAGAGTGAGCTGTTTCAAGATCCTGTTTCAATATCTCTGACAACCTAACCTAGTCCCAACATATCAACGCAGCTAAAAGGAAGAGAAAGCAGTGGCTATATTTCATTAGGAGTTTGAGGAGGTTTGGTTTGTCAATTAAAACACTTGCATTCTGACTGGCTGCGTCACTTTCTGGTATGCGGGGCTACAGCGCAAGATGGAAGTCAGCTGCAGAGAGTTGTAAACTTTATCAGCTCCTCAGGAGCCAAGGCATCTTCAAGGACCACTGACTCAAAAAGGCGGTGTCCATCATTAAGGAACCCCACCACCCAGAATGTACCTTCTTCTCAATGTTAGCATTGGGGAGGAGGTACAAAGGTCTGAAGGCATGCATGCAATGATTCAAAAATAGTTTCTTCCCCTCTGCTGTCAGATTTCTGATTGGCCATAGAACCCAGGAACATAACCTCACTACTTATTCATTTCTGTTTTTGCACTGCTTTAGTAATTTTATGACACGTGCTTCAAAAATTAAAATGCATTGTACTGCTCCAGCAAAGTTAGCAAATTTCACAACGTATGCTGGTGATATCAAATCTGATTCTGATTTTGACTTTCTGGACCTGCAGGCGACATTGGTGGATCTGACCATGACTGGCTTCGCTGTGAAGAAGATGTCCACGTGGAACCATCCTGAGCTATCCATTCTAGTGCAAGTGTGCAGTGACTGAGCTCCACCTTCAGAGGTTCTGAGGGTGTCATATAACTCGGTCTCTTTAACCGCTCCTATCAGCTGTCCAGTCTCCTGTTGGCATTATCGAATTGTCCAGCTGCGTCAGTGACGCAGTTTAGTATCACCAGCCAAAACGACTGCTCGGGATATCACCAGCAGATGTTGGTGTTGGAGAAAAGCTAACCGTTTGTTCAGCACGGGTGAGGTGTACACATTAATCAGAATCAGCTTTAATATCACCGGCATGTGTTGTGAAACTTGTTAACGTGGCACAACAATACAATAGGGAGAGAAAGAAAACTGTGAACTACAGGAAATCAAGAAGTAGTGAGGTAGTGTTCATGGGTTCAATGTCCATTCAGAAATCGGACGGCAGAGGGGAAGAAGTTGCTCCTAAACACAGAGTGTGTGTGCCTTCAGGCTTCTGTTCCTCCTTTCTGATAGTAGCAATGAACAGAGAGCATGTCCTGGGTGGTGGGGGCCTTTAATGATGGACACCATCTTCCTGAGGTATCACTCCTTAAAGACGATCTGGATACTATGGAGCAGACTGAGCTCACAACTCTCTGCAACTCGCTTCGATCCTGTGCAGTAGCGACTCCCACCCCCATACCAGATAGTGATGGAGCCAGTTAGAATGTTCTCCCCGATACATCTGTACAAATTTGTGAGCATTTTTGGTGACATACCAAATCCCCTCAAACTCCTAATGAAATGTAGTTGCTGTCTTGCCTTCCTTGTGGCTGCATCGCTATGTTGGGACCAGATTAGGTCACCAGTGAACTTGAAATTGCTCACTCTCTCCGCTTCTGATCCCTCCATGAGGATTGGTTGGGTGTTCCCGCATCTTATCCTTTCTGAAGTCCACAATCAATTCTTTGGTCTTACTGATGTTGGGTGCAAGGTTGTTGCTGTGACACCACTCAACAAGCTGGTATATCTCACTCCTGTACGTCCTCTTGTCACCATCTGAAACTCTGCCAATAATGGTCATATCATCAGCCAATTTATAGATCCCATTTGAAGTGAGCCTAGTCATGGGTGTAGAGAGAGCAGAGCAGTGGGCTGATCACACATCCTTGAGGTGCGCTAATGCACAGTGGAGATGTTACTTCCAATCCACACCGATTGTGGGCTTCCAGTTGCAGAGGGAGGCACACAGGCCCAGGCTCTGGAGCTTTTTGATCAGATCTGTAGGAATGATGGTGTGAAACACTGAGCTGAGTGAATAAACCACATTCTGACATAGGTATTTGTGTCGTCCAAATAATCCAAGGCCACGTGGGGAGCCAGGGAGGTCGCACCCTCTGAACACCAAATTGGATTGTTAGGGTGCTCTACATCAGCATAAGGAGTCGCTTACCCACCCGCAGCCTCTTTGAATTCAGTGTCAGAAAGGTTACCTCCCCAAAGCAAAATCACCAGACAAGTCACATGACTATTATCCACAGCACCCACCCCTTCCCCACTGAACAATATAGACCAAGGTTTCCCAACTTGGGGTCCACGAACCCCTCGATTAACAGTACGGACAATCCCTGGGACCACCATCATGACCATCTCTGATATATACAGAGGTGAGGCAGCACACACTTGTGTAAAAATGTCGTGCCTGCCTTAACCTTGGCCACTTATTAACATCTGGCGCAGATCTCTTCACATGGTGCACGTTTAGAGATGCCATTTTTAGTACCAGGATCACAAATGCAGTCCAAAAACTGTTGGCAATATTCATTAGGCCAGGGAAAGCAATATGACATTCAAGGTTTCTGATGCAAAGCTGTGCTGGATTGCAGAGTGAGTATTAACATTGTTAACCTGGGTTGATACACACAGCATTTGAATGCCAAAAATCATCAACCATTATTTGCACTTGCAACAACTGGGTATTGTGCTTTATTTGCATGCCAAAGTCAGTGTCAGCACTGAGACAGAGACGTAGGCTCCAGCTTGGATGTTTGTTTGGCTTCGTGCTGGGATAAGGATTGAGGTGCCAGCTTGTGCCTGCAGAGCAAACTGTCCCCCTTGTATTTACTTTTCTCATCACAGAGATTCTCAGCCTCACTTTCAAACAATGCTGTGATTTGTCCCTGAGTCCATTTCCACTTGCCTTCATACAAATTCCAAGGACTGGGATCAATGGTTGGGTAAGGCAATGTTTCCCAACCAGACCCCTCAGTTCATGTTGGGGGTCCATGGCATAGAAAAGGCTGGGAACCCCTGAAGTAAGGCCACACTTACAGTGTAAGGTTACAAAATACTTTTATTAAATACAGTAAATGATTAATTAAATAATTATTAAACTAATAAGTCACTAAGAATGTTAATAAAGCAATGAGTTTCACACCCTCACAGGGAAGCTGCAGAGATAATCGATGGCTAGCTCAGAGAACTTTGAAGTACTAACAATGTTCCCAATCCCAGTGCAACGAGATCACACGCAGGCTACACTTATACCATTAAGAGTATACACCTGCTCTTATCTTACAAGCAACTCTCAGGTACATGTCAAGCTAGCTAACGTCCCTGACAAAAAACACACTTCCTTGCTCTAAGGAATGGCCAAGCTCATACCGGCAAATCTTTCAGGAAAATACTTCTTTCTTTTGTTACCACTGGGTCTTCTAGGTTCAGTCCTTAGCCTCCGCCACCTATCATATTCCAGGTTCTCACTTCATCCCCCCACCACCTTCCCCCTCACCTGGTTTCACCTATCACCTTCCAGTTGTACTCCGCCTCCCTAGCCCCCACCTTCTTATTCTGGCTTCTTTCCCTTTCCTTTCCAGTCCTGATGGAGATTCTTGGCCCGAAACGTCGACTGCTTATTCATCTCCATAGATGCTGCCTGACCTGCCGAGTTCCTCCAGCATTTTGTGTGTGTCTTCATAAGTCCTTGCAGTTGCATAGATCAGGGCTTCATGGGTGACAGTTTGAGGTCTCAGGATTTACTTGACCTTTAAGTAGGCCAGCTTGTATCTCCTTGAGCTGGCAAATCTGTTTTGCTTGCAGACATGTTTTAACCCTTTTACTGCACAGCTTGTCTGACAAGCAGAATTATCATTGACTCCTCCCATTCGCACTTCGGGCACATTGACCTGATTTTAGTCCTTTAACCAGCTCACTATTGATGCAGTGCAGTCCAGCCTGACCATATTTTCGGCTATCAGGTAAAATTTGAAGTCAGAGTATAATATTAATGGTAAGACTCTTGGCAGTGTGCAGGATCAATGACATCTTGGGGTCTGAGTCCATGGGGCACTCAAAGCTGCTGCGCCAGTTGATAGAGTTGTTAAGAAGGTGAATGGTGTATTGGCCTTCATCAGTTGTGGGATTGAGCTCAGGAGCCATAAGGTATTGTTAAAGCTATAGAAGACCATTGTCAGACCCCACTTGGAGCACTGTGTTCAATTCTGTTCGCCTCACTACACGAAGGATGTGGAAATGATAGAAAGAGTGCAGAGGAGATTTACAAGGATGTTTCCTGGATTGGGGAGCATGCCTTATGAGAATAGATTGAGTGAACTTGGCTTTTTCTCCTTGGAGTGGTGGAGGATGAGAGGTGACTGATAGAGGTGTATAAGATGGTGAGGGGCATTGATCATGTGGACAGTCAGAGGCTTTTTCCCAGGGCTGGAGTGGCTAACACGAGGGGGCATAGTTTTAAGATGCTTGGAAGTAGGTATAGATGAGATGTCAGGGGTAAGTTTTTCACACAAGGTGTATGGAATGCATTGCCGGCGACGGTGGTGGAGGCGGATATGATAGGGCCTATTAAGAGACCCTTAGATAGGTACATGGAGCTTAGAAAAATAGAGGGCTATGTGGTAGGGAAATTCTGGGCAGTTTCTAAAGTAGGTTACATGGTTGGCACAACATTGTGGTATATTTTCTATGTTTTTTGTTCTATATCTTATATAGCCCCAGAGCTGTTCCCAGATAGTCTTTAAGACCATCATCACCCTCCTCCATTGAGACGGAGAAACAAACCACCTGCAATCAGTTGGGAGCATGAAGTCAATATTGGATATTAAGTCAAAGAATTGTACATCAGAAATAAAGGGAAGTCCAAGGGTAATTATTTAGCATTCATCATTATCATCATTTTGTCCAGAGTCATATGATATGGGCGATCATATGGTCTTTCCATGACCATGATTTCTCTGGCAGATTTTCCTACAGAAGTGGTTTGCCATTGCCTTCCTCTGGGCAGTGTCGTTACAAGATGGGTGACCCCAGCCATTATCAGTACTCTTCAGAGACTGTCTGCCTGGCATCAGTGGTCACATAACCAGGACTTGTGATCTGCACCAGCTGCTCATATGACCATCCACCACCTGCTCCCATGGATTCACATGTCCCCAATCAGGGGCTAAGCAGGTGCTACACCTTGCCCAAAGGTGATCTGCAGGTGAGCAGAGGGTAGGGGTGCCTTAAGCGTCCTTTGGTAAAGATGTACTTCCTCCCCACCTCCCAACTTAGCATTACCATGTTAAATAATTGGATTTCCATTTGTTTGTGAGTAATTGCATTCCAATTCTAATGATGAATCTGCCTGTAAGATCCCTCACTGTCAACATTGTGTGTCATGCATCCACTAGCAGGCAAGGCACAACACAGACTAATTCACTGAAGAAATCTTGTTACTGTTTGTGTTTCAAACACTGTGTTTGATTCTGGCTGTTTTGTGGGTTGGAGGAAGTGGATCAGTCTCCTTCCATATTTATTAAGGTGCTGTCGCAGAGCGCAAAATCGCAGTTGCCATTACAGGTGTGAGTCAGCACCATCATGCAGGTAAACAGGAAGCAACCACATTGCAGTGGTCATAATACTTCAAGTCAACTTTTATTGTCATTTCGACCATAACTGCTGGTACAGTACATAGTAAAAATGAAATAACGTTTTTCAGGACCATGGTTTACATGTCACAGTACAAAAACTAGACTGAACTATGTAATAAAAAAACACAGAGAAAGCTACACTAGACTACAGACCTACACTGGACTGCATAAAGTGCACAAAAACAGTACAGGCATTACAATAAATAATAAACAGGACAGTAGGGCAAGGTGTCAGTCCAGGCTTCGGGTATTGAGGAGTCTGATAGCTTGGAGGAAGGAACTGTTATACAGTCTGGTCGTGACCGCCTGAATGCTTCAGAGCCTTTTCCCAGATGACAGGAGGGAGAAGAGATTGTATGAGGGGTGCATGGGGTCCTTCATAATGCTGTTTCCTTTGCTGATGCAGCGTGCAGTGTAAATGTCCGTGATATCGGGAAGAGAGATCCCGATGATCTTCTCAGCTGACCTCACTATTTGCTGCAGGGTCTTGCGATCCAAGATGGTGCAATTTCCAAACCAGGCAGTGATGCAGTTGTTCAGGACGCTCTCAATACAACCCCTGTAGAATGTGATGAGGATGGAGGGTGGGAGTTGGACTTTCCTCAGCCTTCACAGAAAGTAGAGACGCTGCTGGGCTTTCTTTGCTATGGATCTGGTGTTGAGGGCCCAGGTGAGATTCTCCGCCAGGTGAACACCAAGAAATTTGGTGCTCTTTACGATCTCTACCGAGGAGCCGTCGATGTTCAGCGGGGAGTGGCCGCTCTGTGCACTCCCGAAGTCAACAACCATCTCTTTTGTTTTGTTCACATTAAGAGACAGATTGTTGACTCTGCACCAGTCCATTAGCCGCTGCACCTCCTTTCTGTAAGCTGACTCATCGTTCTTGCTGATGAGACCCACCACGGTCGTGTCATCAGCGAACTTGATGATGTGGTTCGAGCTGTGTGTTGCAGCACAGTCGTGGGTCAGCAGAGTGAACGGCAGTGGACTGAGCACGCAGCCCTGGGGAGCCCCCGTGCTCAGTGTGATGGTGTTGGAGATGCTGCTCCCGATCCGGAAGCCCATTTTACAGTTGATCAGTAGACCAAGGTGTTCAATCATACCTGTTCAACACCTACTGCTGGTGGATAGTTGGGATCCTATAGGAATCTGTGCAGCCAGGGGGGAACCCAAAGCAAGCCTGACAGGCTCGTGGGATGACTCCACTATCATCTGGCTGAAGAAGGCAGTCTGTTCATTTGCGAGTGTTAGGAAGGGCCCCTTTTGCTCAAGCTTGACGTATTTGTTAAACATTTTTAACAAAGTGAGTGGTAGTTTCAGGCAATGAATTTTGGCAAAACTTGGAGTGCATTCCTGCCATCTCACGCAAGGCAGGTTGGTGAATTAGAATGGGATGTTACCAGTGCACCGGCGATAACCTTCTATGTGCAGTTGTGGAAGCAAGAAGCCTGTCCTGTGAGATGGGTTATGCTGCTGAAAATGCCGTTGGAAATGGAGTCACAGTCAGCCTATTCTGACCAAGGCGCTCAAGTAAACTGGTTCCATTTACCCATGCACGGACCATATCCCTCTAAACCAGTACTTATCCAAGTATCTTTAAAAGTTGTATCACACCTGCCCAAGTTACTTCCTCGGGCAGCTCAAGCCATATACAAATCACCTTCAGTACTCTGTAATTTTATGTATCGCACTGTCCTGCTCTCAAAAGTGAAAACAGATTTCATGACATATGTGAGTGATGATAAACCTGATTCTGACATGGGTCCCTTCTGTGGACTGAGAGTGGGAAGGGGGCAAGTGGAGGGGGATGATGGTAGGGAAAAGGGGAAGAGAGAAAGGAAGGGGTGGGAAGTGCCAGGTGGCCCTTGGCTGGTGTCTCAGGGCTGGGTATGTCTGCACCCACACCACCTTCCATCCCAGGCACTCCTTCTCTGCCACATATGCCACACGCCTCCCATGGCACTCCACCATCACGCCCTTTGCTCCCACCAGATTTACAAACTCACTCTCCACTCCACGTTGACGAATTCAGTACTGTTCATAAGTCTTAGGCACCCGAGCTATATAAATGTGCCTAAGAGATTTGCACAGGACTGAACATGGAAGAGTTGTCCCTCTGAGCCCTTTTAAATCTTTCCCTGCTTACCTTAAATCTATGCCCTCAAGTTTTCTGTTCCTTTTCCACCCAGAAAAAAGATTATGTGAAGCCACACTATCTATGCAAAAGAGGTGACATCAAATCGTTCAGAATGGATGAGGGCCACTGTCAGATGTTGGAGCATTCCTGATACACCATCAATAACTCACACTGAGACGTAAGGCGAGATATCAGCTTTTATTGACTGGAAGAAGGAACCAGGAGTGAGTGTCCATCATACTATGACCTGGAGACTGAGGCCGAGCGTCAGGCCTCAATCGCCTTTATACAGGGGCCTGTGGGAGGAGCCACAGGAGCAGTCAGCAGGGGGCGTGTCCAGACAGGTACATAGTTCACCACAATTCCTAACATTCCTTATCAGTGAAAATCTAAAAGTCACATGATGGTGTATTTCTACTTGGGTTCAGACCCAATTGTCTCCACGAATCTTTCGGGGCCTTGAGGTGTTGACTGACAGCCCAGCCAGAGAAATCTTCTCTCTGGCACTGCCTCCTGATGTGCTTCTGCTCTATCCCTCACTCCCTCCACCTTGTCTCCTCCTCATCCTGCTGCCTCAGATCTTTAGGTAAGTCCTGGAACAGTAAATGCTCAAATAACAGAGCGGGCAGCAGACATTAGCAAAATGTGGCTCAGCACGATGTGGTCTGATTGTTTTATACATTATTTTGAGGATTCGTGGGCATGAGGCTCTTGGTGGCCTGTGGCTGTGGGTATTCTGGTGATCTGTAACAAAGCACAGGACCCAGGGAATGAAGGGAGCCCTGGGGTTAGTCCTTTCCCAACACGGTGGCAGACACGATGGGTTGCCTGAGGATAAAAGAGTTTTACAAGTTCCTTGCATGGTGAAAATTTTCTTGATCTCAGAACTGAGTGCTCAGGTAATGACAGCCCTTGTGATTTATAGAGTTTTGGGTTTCCCTGGAGTGCTTGCGTAGATAGCATCGGTACAGCAAACTGAGAATTATGCCAGAGGTTGATAAAGATAGCTTGGATTAACCCTGAAAAGAGCAGGATGTCAGAGCTTCATTTCCCGTACAGGTCAGGAAAAAACTCATCTTTCTATCCTCCTTCAGTGTCCTCAGCCAAGTCTGCTTTACTTTTGGACCTCTCCTCGTACATCTGCTTGGTCTCTACTTTCAATTGGCCATGAAGAAGATGTACAATACTGTAGAAAAATCTTGGTGGTGTATGTGTGTGTGTGTGTATGTGTGTGTGTGTGTGTGTATGTAAGTGGAGCAAAGAGTGAGTTTGTAAATCTGGTGGGAACAAAGGATATTGGGAATGGTGAGGGTGGAGCGCTGTGGGAGGGGTCTGAGACAGGTGGCAGAGAAGGTGTGCTTGGAGTGGGGGTTGGCATGGGAGTAGACTCACCCAGCCCTGAGACACCAGGCACACTCATTTGATTCCAAACAATTGGTTTATTGATCATTACAGAATGTCTCTCTAGTGCTTCCTGCTCCCTCCCCCCCTCCCTTCCCCTTTTCCCAACCATGATTCCCATCTCCTTGCTCCCTTCCCACTCTCAGTCCACAACAGAGACCCACATCAGAATCAAGTTCATCATCACTCACTTGTGTCATGAGATTTGTTCTTTTTTTGCAACAGTTCTAGGCATTACTTAAAACCACTGCAGTACTGTGCAAAAGTCTTAGGCACGCTAGCTATCTCTGTGTGCTAAGACTTCAGTACAGTACCTCGTCATCTTGCAGATGCTGCTCTGCACCCAGCAGTGGTTCTGAAACTCCTCGCTGCTAGCCTCTTGCCATCTCCCTAAGCACCTGATGCCATCAGAGGGGCAGCTTAGCAGGAGCACGGTGATGATTCATAAAATCTGTCCAAAGCGCACTGCGTACTTCTGTGTCATGGTAACTGTGTGTAATTCCTTCATGTTAACGAGGAAACCGAAAACATTTCTTGCAGATGGAGCAATGCTTCACTTGTATTTCTCCAATTTACCACTCAGAATTTGGATGCATTCCCACCCTGCCCCTTGTAAAAATCCCATCCCCTTTTCTCATTTCCTCCTTCTCTGCCACATCTGACAGAAAGAGCTTTCCCTTTCAGGAACATCTGAGATGTCCTCCTTCTTCAAAGAACAGGTCCCCCCACCCCCTGCATCCATCATTGACGTTGCCCTCCCTGCTTCTCCTCCACTTCTTGGACACCTGCCTCACCCCATCTTCCCATCACTGTAACTGGGATAGAATTCCTCCTGTTCCCTCCTATCACCCATGAGCCTCTGTATTCAGCGCATCATTCTCCTCAACTTCAACCAGATTCATCTTTACCTCCCCACGGCCTCTCACTCCACTCTCTACTTTCTGCAGGGATCACTTTCATCAGGACTAACGAAGTCCTGATGAAGGGTCTCGGCCTGAAACGTCGACAGTGCTTCTTCCTATAGATGCTGTCTGGCCTGCTGTGCTCCACCAGCATTTTGTGTGTGTTGCTTGAATTTCCAGCATCTGCAGATTTCCTCGTGTTTACTATCGTGCCACCCACATTGGCATAGGAGGTTTTTTTTTAAAGACACTCTCTTGGATGTAACTATCAAATTCTGCCCCTTCTAAACCTCTTGCACTGAGAAGGTCCCAGTTCACTTAACTCACCACACAAGTCAGCAAAACTTTGCAGCCACTTGCGTTCCTGAGTCCAAAATCAGACAACTCAATGGAGTTTCTTAACGGAGGCACTCTGAACTGACCTTGTGTTACTGTACTTCTCTGAGGTACCTTTGGATATCTACAATGTCAAGGATGCTTTATAAGATAAGAGTGTTATATTGGGCTTCCAGAGTTAAGGGGTTTCATTAGTTCAGTTAGAGAGAATAAAAATCACATCAAGTGTCCTCCTGATGCAAGATACTACTTTGAACAAAGCAAGGCTTGCCTTATCTAATGCTTCTTTCCTTCAAAGACTAAGGAAATGAAATTGTTGACAAGTCAATAAAAATAAGGAAGTATGTAAAGAAGGGCTGTCAATTCACAGTTGGTAAGCCGACATTGCAGCCGTTCTTCAAGGGAAACTGGGTCTGGAAAATCATTTCAAAGTAGCACATGTTGTGTGTTCCCTTCCAGTGAACTTATTCAGAGAATGCAGAAGGCGAGTTACGGACAAGCATGGCACAAATACAGGCGTCATGCAAGCTACATTGCACATGAGCATAAAAGTATTTGTCAAACTAAAAAGAAAGTTCACTCACTATGCCCAAACGTTTTGTGATGAGTTGCCTTTTTGAATTTCTGTTGAAGGCACTCCCACAGAATTATTAGTTAGGGCTTTGAGGATTTAGATTCACCGTTCATGAAGGACCAGCGATGTTTCCCAGTCAGAATGGTGTGTGACTTGGAGTCAACTTATGGCTGATACTGTTCTTAGGCATCTTCTGATTTTAAAAGGCTGTATTTTACTTCTGAAAAAGAAATCCAAATACATTTCACATTAATTGCTATATTAAGCTTAATGATTTCATAAGGAAATATTTTCAAAGTTCATTTCTCTTGCCATTGGCATAGCTTGGTGGATCTTCAATAGAAAAATTTGCCAGAATCAATCACAGTCAGAAACCACAAAAGCCTACCTCATACAACATGGAAATAATGAATGAATGAATTGACAATAGTTTGCCAGGACAGCTTTATCCATCAGGAGACATTCTTAAGTATCATTAAACAAATGATGAGTTCAAGAAGTTGTCATCAGGATTGTACATTGGTGCAGCTACTAGAACAGCCCCAGGGATCTGGTTCAGTCCTGACCTTTGCTGTTGTTGGCACGTTCTCATGTGAGCTCCCTCCAGTTACTCTGGTGTCCTCCCATATCCCAAAGGCATGTGGGTTGATAGGTTATTTCTTGAATGTAATTTGTGCATAGTATGTAGATGAACCTGGGGTGAATTGATGAGAACATCTGGAGAATAAAATGGAGCTAGTGTAAATAAGTGTCAAATGGGTTATTGAGCATGGACTTGTCCAGCTGAGAGATCTGTTCTACTCTGTATGCCCCTGTGACTCCAGAAATCTTCACCAAAAAGACAAGAACCTCAAGGATAATTTCACTCAACTTCACCTGCCCCATAATCGAAATGTTTTCACAAACAATGGACTCCTCTTTCAAACACTCTTCATCTCATGTCCTCAATGTTTATTGCTTATTTATTTATTATTATTATTATTTCTTCTCATATTTGTAGCTTGTTGTCATCTACACTCTGGCTGGGCGGTCTTTCATTGATTCTATTGTAGTTATTATTCTATAGATTTGTTGAGTATGCCCACAAGGAAATGAATCTCAGAGTTTATATGACAACATATATGTACTTTGATAATAGAATTTACTTTGAACTTTGAATTTTAATTATGTTAAAAAGATAGTGGGACAATTCAGGATCTAGAAGTAAATAAACAAGGATTCTTTAAAGAACATTTGTTTAAATATTTGAATTTATCTTTCTTTGTAACTCATGAAGCTAAGTCATATCCAAGCTGGTATTCAATTTCTATGAGTCACGTACCTGTGAGGTACTAACTTGGCTGTGCACCAGGTCAAACAGCAAAAGTCAATTGGCTTTGCGCTCAAGCGTAGAACTCATGTTTCATTTGCATAGAAGGAAAAATAAGCTCACTGCGCTTGCCCGACTTCTCCCTTTATGAACATTCAAATATCGATGTGTGAAAGTTGGGGTTGAGAGTTTATGTGTTGTTCTTTGGAGTCAGTTTTCTGTCAGTTGTGAAAGTGAGTGAGACCTGAAATGGTCCTTTACCAAAATTATAGACAATATAAAACTCTGCGTTGTGCATTGAATTATCAACAGCAGAAGATAAACTCACTAGTTTGATAACAAGCTGCTGCTGTTGTTGTTGTTCAGTGGCTCACCGAGCTGGCTTGTTAGCTTGCAGACACTCCGTAACCCAGTTAGGGAACATTATCAATGCAACCCTGAATGAAATGTTGGTGATCTACATTGTGCATCTTTCATGTGTCTTGTGATTTGTATGTGTGTGTCTGCAAGCTAACAAGCCAGCATGGAGAGCTACAACATCTTCAACCCAAGCTACAAATCTTTTCCTGCATCTTTGCTGTTGTTGTATTGCTGAACCTGCGGACTTCTTCATCAGCATTCTTGAATTGTCAACTGTGTTTTACAGGTTGGAATCCCACTAAAATGTAACCTTGTGGACATTGCCAGTGGCTGGGCATCTACATGTTGCACCTCTGTTCACTGCAAACCAAGTGGGAAGCACTTGGAGACCTGGCAATCTTGTCACTTTTAAGGAGTTGGAGTAAGGGAAGAAGGGGCTGCCTTCACAGGATGATTAACATGATGCTAAATTCATTCACATGATCCATGTCTGTTTGTTGCCTGTATCTTTGAGCAGCCTCTTCAATATCTACTTCCATGATCACCCTGGCAATATATTCCAGGCACCTACCTCTCCATGCAAAAAAAAAACTTGTCCCACACATCCCCTTTAACTTTTCTACTTCTCACCTTAAAGCTATGCCCTCTAGTATTCAACATTTCTACCTTGGGAATAAAGATTCCGACATTCTTCCCTAACTGTGCCTCTCATAATTTTAAGTAATGTTGTTGTGTCTCCTGCCAGCTCCAGAGAAAAGAATACAATCCCTGCCACTGCCTGTGAGGCGTTACATGGTCCACCCGTGACTGCGTGTTTCCTCCGGCTGCTCCTGTTTTCTCCCACAGTCCAAAGCTGCACTGGTTGTGAGGTTAAATGGTCCTGTGATTAGGCTGTGGTTCGATCGGGGGTTGTTGGTCAGCGGGGCCTGAAGGGCCGAAAGGACCTGTTTGTCCAAACTGCCTTTATAGTTAATACTCTCTAACTGATGCCTCATTGTGGTGGACCTTTTCTGCATCCTCTGCAATGCCTTCGCATACAGTACTCTGCAAAAGCCTGAGGCAGATGTATATAGCTAGGATGCCCAAGACCTCTGCACAGAACTGTAGTAATTTTATGCATTGCATTGGACTGCTCCCACAAGAAAAATCCATATTTCACGAGTGATGATAAGCCTGATTCTGATAAGGGTCTCTATTGTGGACTGAGAATGGGAAAGGGGAATGAAGAGGGGAATTATGCTCGGGCAAAAGGGGAAGGGAGAGGGGAGGGAGCTGGAAGCACCAGAAAGACACTCTGTAATGTTCACTAAGCCAATTGCTTGGAATTAAGTAGCCTTGGACAGTGTCTCTGTGCTGGATGCTCCATGCCAGCCCCTGCCCTTGGCACTCCTCTGCCTCCTGTCCCCCAGCCCTCCTGTGATGGTCCACCCTCGCCATTCCCAACATCCTTTGCTGCCACCAGATTTACAAACACACTCTCCATTCCACATTGACAAATGCAGTACTCTGCAAAAGTCTTAGGCACCTGAGCTATGTATATGTGACTAAGACTTTTGTACATTACTCTATTTCCTCAACCAGAACAGTATGCAATACACAGTGGAGATTAACCAAAGGTTTATAAGACATAGGAGCAGAATTAGGTCATCTGGCCCATAGAGTCTGCTCCGCCATTCAATCATGGCTGATCATTTCTTTCTATCTCCCCCTCAACCCTACTTCCCGGCCTTCTCAGTGTAGCCTTTGGTGCCATGTCCAATCAAGAACCTATCGATCTCGACCTTAAATATGCCCAACAACCTGGCTCCACAACTGCATGTGGCAACAAATTCCACAAATTCACCACCCGTTGGCTGAAGAAATTTCTCCACATCTTTGATTTGTGGATCTCTTCTATACTGAGGCTGTGCCCTCTTGTCATAGACTCTCCCACCATGGGAAACATCCTTTCCACACCTACCATAAAACCATAAGACACAGGAGCAGAAGAAGGCCATTTGGCCCATCGAGTCTGTTCTGCCATTCAATCATGGGCTGATCCACTTCACCCAGTAAGTAATGCAGGAACATTTAGAACTAAAGCCATTGTTGCTTGCAGAATGCTTTAGGTTTCATGAGTGGAATCAAAAGGAAGGGTAGTCTATTTCAGCGTAGGGGGCTGAATTGCATAAGTTATCCATTGCAGTAACGGGCTTAATGATGCACTAAGAGATTATGGAATCCTACTAGAAAGCATTCAAAACTGTCTCTGAACTGAAGCACAGCTTCAAAGAGCAGCTGAAATTGCTGTATCAATAGAAACAGCAGAGATTAAATTGAGTTACAGTCAGGAATGTAAGTGAGTGTAAACCAAACTGCAGTGTCCAAACAGAAACCAGTCTTGCTGAACAAATGGTGTTACTGTTCTGGTAAGAACTCCCATACATCAAACCAATGCAGATTTAAAGGCAAAACTTGCAGAAGATGGATCGAACTAAGGTACATAAAAAGAACATGTTGGGCAGACATAAACGGACTACACAAGCAAGAGAAAAAAATTAGAAAGTGAAGGTAGAATTTCCGAAAGAGCACTAATCTTGCTGTTGATGAAAAATATGATGGTGATGAGAATGACAAAGGACTGAGAAGCCTTGGGATTTACAATGTGAAAACTAGCAATGGACATGCAACATGGCTTGTGCCAGAGGCGAGTGGCAAATCAATTGAAATGGAATTGGTCACTGGCTCAGCTATTTCAGTCATTCCACACAATGAGCTTGATCGGCATTTCAGAGATACTAAGCTGAAGCCTGCATATATTCATGAAGTATACTGGAGGAAATTCCTGTGAGAATGGCATTCATAACAGTCAAATACAACAACCACGAAGCCAAGAGCAGCGCCTAACCATCCCTGGGAATGGCTTGTTTTGCCCTGGCAGAGGATTCTTGCGGATTTTGTCAGAACACTCAAGGACACAAATTTCTTGCTAGTAGTGGATGTAGCTACAAAGTAGCCATACGTTTTCCCAAAGGCCTCCACTACAAACTCGCACACTGTTAATGTGTTGAGAAACTTCTTCACAAGGACTGGTGTTCCAGAACACTTAATCAGTGACAGTGGATCACAGTTTGTGGTGGAACAGATTCAGTCATTCCTGAAAATGAATGGAATAAGACATATTACATCTGCAAAGTACCACCCAGCTACAAATAGGCTGGCAGAAAGGTTTGTCTAGAGTCCAAAGAACACACTGTCAGCAATGTCGAGGCTTTTCAATATTCAAAAGGTTTCAATGAGATCCCCGTTCATCCTTTTGAATTCCAATGAGTACAGACCCAGAGCCATCAAACATTCCTCGTATGATAACTCTTTCATTCCTGGAATAATATTGGTGAACTTCCTTTGGACCCTCTGCAATGCCAGCACACCTATTCTAAGATGAGGGTCCCAAAACTGTTCACAATACTCAAGGTGAGGACTCACCAGTGCCTTATAAAGCTTCAGCACCACATCCCTGCTCTTGTCTTCTAGACCGCTTGAAATGAATGCTTACATGGAATTTGCCTTCCTCACCACCAACTCAACCTGCAAATTAACCTTCAGGGTGTTCTGCACAAGTACTCCCAAGTCTCTCTGCATCTCAGATTCCTGGATTTTCTCCCTGTTTAGAAAATAGTCCACAAATTTATTTCTACTGCTAATGTGTATGACCACGCACTTTCCAACATTGTATTTCATTTGCCACTTTCTTGCCCATTCTCCTAATCTGTCCAAGTCCTTCTGCAGCCTAACTGTTTCCTCAACACTACCTGTCCCTCCACTAATCTTTGTTTCATCTGCAAACTTGGCAACAAAGCCATCTATTCCATCATCTGAATAACTTATAAACAGCATAAAAAGAAGTGGTCCCAACACCAACCCCTGGGAACACCACTAGTCACTGGCAGCCAACCAGAAAAGGATCCTTTTATTCCTACTCGCTGCCTCCCACCATTCAGCCAATGCTGTAACCACGTAAGTAACTTTCCTGTAATAACATGGCTTAACTTGGTAGGCAACCTCATGTGTGGCGCCTTGTCAAAGGCTTTCTGAATATTCAAATATACAACAGTGACTGCATGCCCTTTAACTATCCTACTTGTAATTTCCTCAAAGAATTCCAACAGGTTCTTAGGGCAAGACTTTCCCTTTAGGAAACCATGCTGACTTTGTACTATCTTGTCCTGTGTCACCAAGTACTCCATCACCTCATCCTTAACAATTGATTCTAACATCTTCCCAACCACTGAGGTCAGACTAACTGGTCTATAATTTCCCTTCTGCTGCCTTCCTCCTTTCTTAAAGAGTGGAGTAACATTTGCAATTTTCCAGTCCTCTGGCACCATGCCAGAGTCCAATGATATTGAAAAGATAATTTCTAATGTCACCACAATCTCTAACACTGCCTCTTTCAGAATCCTAGGGTGCAGTTCCTCGGTTTGGGTGACTTATGTACCTTTAGGTCTTCCAGCTTTTTGAGCACTTTCTCTCTTGGCACAGTAACTGCACTCACTCCTCTTTCTCACACACTACAACATCAGGCATAATGCTAGTGTTTTCCACAGTGAAGACTGATGCAAAATACTCATTTAGTTCATCAGCCATCTACTTGTCCCCCATTATTATTTCTCCTGCCTCATTTTCTAGCAGTCCTATATCCACTCTCATTTCTCTTTTATTTTTAACATACTTGAAAAGCTTTTACTGTCCACTTTGATATTATTTGCTAGCTTGCTTTCATATTTCATTTTTCCCCTTCTAATTACTTTTTCAATTGCTTTCTGTAGGTTTTTAAAAACTTCTCAATCCTCTATCTTCCAATAAATTTTTGCTTTGTTGTATGCCCTTTCTTTTGCTTTTATATAACAGTATTATGAATCCCTGTACTTTCTGTTCTTAGTAATGACAACAGGCATGTCATATACCTTCTTTACCAGTCTATCTGCTTCTATTGGCACTTTCAGAGAGATACAGACACCAAGATCCCTTTGTATATCAACATGTACAAACACGCTGGATGAAATCAGCAGGTCGGGCAGCATCCATAGGATGAAGGGTCTCGGCCCGAAACGTTGACTGCTCATTCGACGGATGCTGCCCAACCTGCTGAGTTTATCCAGCGTGTTTGTACATGTTGATATGACCACAGCATCTGCAGTGTACTTTGTGTTCCCTTTGTATATCAGTGTCTCACATCATGTGCCGGTGATAATAAACCTGATTCTGATAAGGATCCTGCCATTAATTGTAAACTTCCTCTTTACATTTGATCTCCGTTAAGTGCAACACCTCGAGTCTACTTGGTGGGATAAATCTCCATTTGCAGATACCTATGGTTGCAGTATACTTTCATGACCTTCTTCACTATCTTAATCTTCCTGATCAACTTACCATGAGGGACTTTGTCGAACACTTTACGGAAGTTCATGTAGACAACATCCACCATCCTTGTGAATCATCTTCATCACCTCCTCAAAAAATGCATTAACATTTGCAAGACACAACCTGCCCTGTTCCTCACAAAACCATGCTGACTGTCTGCAAAAAGCCCATAATCTTCCAAATTTGAATAAATCCTTGAACGGCAGCCCTACCATTAAAGTGAGGAAATGGTGGTGCAAGTCATACAACAAAGATGATGACCCAGAACTTTTTTGCACTGGCCAGGAATTGAACCCAGGCCTCCCATGTTGGGAGGTGAGAATTTTGCCCCTGAACCACCAACGTTGACAATGGGGTAACAAGTATGAACCAACACTGGAATAAGGCAATGCAATCCTTGATGTTTATTCTCTTTCTTTTTGGGAAGCACAATAACTGCTCAAGTAGCTTAAGCATGTTATGTTATATAAATCAAAGCCAATGGTCTGGTACTGCACTTGCAATAAGTTGGCTGCAGGAAGCACCCAACCAGCTATATAGACCTTCTTACTCATTATGTAACTGACAGTCAAGATCAGTTTCATTGGCAAAATGGACATAACTCTTTTAATTGCTCTGGTTTTATGTTTCTGAGCTTGGTTAATAATATGCTATTTATTTAAACCGACGTTTCCATGAACAAAGCATTTGGCAGTCTTTCCTGTTGTTGTTCTGGAAGTTAACTGTAATTTTGGTATTACTTTCCTTTGACAGAATGATGCTGAAAGTAATATAAGGCCTTTAAAAAATTTTACAGGGCTGAAACATTATTCCCGTAGATAGTGTCTCTTTAAGAAAATGAAAGAAGCTTGAAATAATGGTGAGTGATTGAGGTTTATCTCTTTGCAAAATACTTGTTTTGCTCAACACATTTTCAGTTTCCACAGCCACGTTAAAGGCCCATCTCTGAATGTGTTGCCATGACGCAGGCTAATTTGACAACAAACATTGTCCATCCGGGTTCTGGTTGAATTACAATGGAGCTTCAGAGCTCTCCGTGTAAAGAGTGACACAAGTGGAAGCAAAGTGCCCATTTAGCAGTTGACTTACTCCATGAAGTTCCTACATACTAAGATGATGAACCTCCAAGAGGACCACAACTGTGTCGTAGGGTTTGGAAGTTTGTGGGCCTCAATGACCCAGAGAGCTAAATTGGCTGAGGCCAGGGCCTTGAGCTTTGAACCTTACCATTGGTAGGGTCACCCATGCCAAACAGGCCAAAAGATAGAAGCCATGCTCAGAGTGGTCCACAGGTCATCCAGGTTCAGGGGTTCACCTCAGGGCTAACAACACTGACTGGTCGAGAAAAACTGTTAGGGAAGCAGCGATGAAGAATCCTTCTTTATCTGTGTGCGGTGGTATGACATAGATAGACAAACTTCACTGCTGCCCCAACTCCAGCAGCATAACTGGCAATAAGTAAGTAAGAAGATGAAGCAATTCAGAATTAGAATCAGATTTATTACATGAATTTTGCTGTTTTGCAGCTGAAGTGCAGTGCAAAGACATAAAATTATAATAAATAACAAAATAAATAAATAATGCAAAAAAAAGTAATGACATAGTGTTCATGGCTTCATGGACCATTCAGCAATCTGCTGATGGATGCGAAGAAGTCGTTTCTGAATCAAGCTCCTGCACCTCCTCAGAGGGCATATGTTCTGTGTGGAATGACTTCCAGTAGAAGTGGTAGAGGCAGGTTTGATATTGTCATTTAAAGTAAAATTGGATAGGTATGTGGACAGGAAAGGAATGAAGGGTTATGGGCTGAGTGCAGGTCAGTGGGACTAGGTGAGAGTAAGCAATCGGCACGGACTAGAAGGGCCGAGATGGCCTGTTTCCATGCTGTAATTGTTATATGGCTGGAAAAACAAATTTCATGAGCTATTTGAGTGATGATAAACCTGATTCTGATACGGGTCTCTATTGTGGACTGAGAGTGGGAAGGGGGCAGGGAGAGGGGAATCATGGCTGGGAGAAGGAGAATGGAGAGGGAAAGGAATGGAAAGCACCAGAGAGGCATTCTGTAATGACCAGTAAATCAGTTGCTTGGAATTAAATGACCTTGCCTGGTTTCTCAGGGCTGGGTGCATCTGCACCTGAGCCACAAGCTGCCCCTGGCACTCCTTCTCTGCCACCTATTCCCCTCCCCTCCTGAGGTGTTCCACCCTCACCATTCCCAACATCCTTTGTTTACATCAGATTTGCAAACATGCTTTCTGCTCCACATTGTCTAATACAGTACTGTGCAAAAGTCTTAAGCACCTTTGCTATATAAATGTGCCCAAGACTTTTGCACAGAACTGTACCAAATCTCCACAAACTCTGATGAAAGAAAGCCACTTGTGAGCCTTCTTCATGATTATATCAATACATTGGGCTCATGGCAAACTTTCTGAGATATGAGGTGTTGAGGGAGGTTGCTGATTAAGCAGATCCTCTCCAATTTGCCTGCTGGAGCAACAGGGCAACGGCAGTTGTCAGCTCATTTGTTCTTCACTCAACCCTCGAACATTGGGACAGTGAAGATGGATACATCACGATGCCCTTTATCGACTCCAGCTTGACATTCAATATCATCATCCCCTCTAAACTAATCAATAAGCTCAAAGGCCTTGGCCTCAATACCTCCTTGTGCAGTTGGATCCTCAGTTTCCTCACTTGCAGACCCCAGTCAGTCTGGATTGGCAGCAACATCACCTCCATGATCTCCATCAGCACAGGTACACCACAAGGTTGTGTGCTTAGCCCCCCGCTCTACTCGCTTTATACTTATGACTGTGCGGCTAAGCACAGGTAAAGCAACCCCCAACATTGAGAATATCGACCTGAAACTATTATGAAGTACAGTTGACGTTTCAGGCTGAGACCCTTCGTCAGGACTAACTGAAAGAAAAGATAGCAAGGGATACAGTAAGAGATAATCTCTTGCTATCTTTTCTTTCAGTTAGTCCTGACAAAAGGTCTCGGCCCATGCTTCGTCCTATAGATGCTGCCTGGCCTGCTGAGTTCCACCAGCATTTTGTGTGTGTTGCTAGAATTTCCAGCATCTGCAGATTTCCTTGTGAAGCTGTTATGGTTATTCTATAGATTTATTGAGTATGCCCCAATAAAATGAATTTCAGGTTGTACATGGTGACATATATGTATTTTGATAATAAATTTACATTGAACTTTGAACTTTTTTTCTTCCAGTTTTGCCAAAGGGTTTCAACCAGAAATGTCAACTGTACTTTTTTCCATAGATACTGCCTGGCCTGTTGAGTTCCTCCAGCATTTTCTGTGTGTATCGCTTGGATTCCCAGCAACTGCAGACTTTCTCTTAGTTGTACTTAACCCAGATGTTCTCTCCACTTCCCCTTCCTGAAGCCACAATCAATCAATTAGTCTTGCTGATACTGATTGCAAGGCTGCTGTTGTGACACCACTCAATCAGACAATGCATCTCACTCCTGTACGCCACCTTTCCACCATCTGCGATTCTGCCAACAACAGCAGCATCATCTGCGGGTTTATAAATAACATTTGAACTGTGCTTAGCCACACAGTCACACGTGTAGAGAGAGTAGGGCAGTGGGCCTACTCTCACTAGTGGCAGTAAGCCTGCACCCCTGAGGTGCGATGGTGTTAACTGTCAGTGAGGTGAGGGCATTGTCACTGATCCACACTGACTGTGGTCTCCTTGAGAGGGTTACCTGAATGCTGGTATGTGGATGGCATCTTTCATTCTGCTTTGTAAAGTTCACTCACACACTCTGTAGTGTATATTCGTACTGAAGCATACAGTGAACTTGGAAAGTATTTCCCCTCAGTCAGAGCCTGGCAGTATAGGGAGCCGCCACTCATTTCAAAAGAAGTCCAGTGGGAAATACAGAACCCAATATGTATTCAACAATATCCTACCATAGTGTGGTGGTTAGCACAGCGTTTTACAGCACCAGCAACCCGGGTTCAATTCCCACCACTGCCTGTGAGGAGTTGATACGTTCTCTCTCTGACCGCGTGGGTTTGCTCCCACAGTCCAAAGATGTTCTGGTCCGTTGGTTAATTGGCCGTTGTAAATTATCCTGTGATTAGACTGGGTTTAAATTGGGGGACTGCTGAGTGGAAGGGCCTACTCCGCACTGTATTTCAATAAATAAACCATTCAATAAAACCTAAATTATCCATTTAGCCCTGGTCAGAGTTGTTGTTTGTGGAACAAATGATGGACTGGGGAGAACTCTATTACCTTTCAAACTAGTCCTAGGGCCAGCTAAGAAGGCAGATGGTGTTTCTGTTTACAGTAGTTTTGGAACAACAAGCTGAAACACACAACATGGTGCATTTTCACTCACCTTTTTTATGCTATGGGCCCTACCATTAACAAGGGGCCTGTGTACCCCGCCCTAGAATCTTGTTCAACCCTCTGGTGTAGCTCTGCTGCCAACTGAACCATACCGTAGATTGCAATCAAACCCTTCCGTACTTCCACAATGATTCCATTTAGAATGATTTGGCTTCTGTGAGCCAATGCATATAGCAACAAAATTAATGGCAGAAGCTTTCGAAATAAGCTTTAATATACAGAACTATTGTTTTGTCTAATGTTACCTAGACTCCGCAGTTGAGAAACAGTGACATCACCGGCATTGTTCCGTAAATAGGGAGTAAACAGCAAGGAACAGTGGGACACACAGTTCACCAAGGGAGAGACTGCCTCAGAACACAGGCATGCCAGCATTGTGTAAAGAATCAGACGCTTTAGTCTGCGCGCTTGGCTGGTGCAACAACAGATAGAGGTTAATATTTTCATGTTAATAAAAAACTAAGGCAGATTTTAGTTCTACTGAACTCTTTAGTGTTGAGGTCATTCTATGTGAAAAGAAGGGCTAAGGGACGGTGAGCTAGAAATTGTCTCTCAGTGCATGACATCAAACAGGTTCAGGCTGAACGGAGTGATGTAATCAACAGACATGAAACTCTGCTCGCTGAAGCCTCCACATCACTGCCATTCACGATGTTAGGTTTCTGCTTTAACCAGGAGTCTGGGGGACCTTAACCAGGACAGCCTGAGAAAGTCTCTAAACGATTATCACTTGTAGTGGAAGAGGAGCCACTGGACCGTTACACCATCACTTACTGTGCTATTCCACACTCATACTTTGGAAAGTCTGATCACCTGGCCATAGTTCCACCCCTGAGTATAGGCAGAGGCTGAAGTCCACAGCAGCAGTAATGAGGACCAAGAAGTTATGGACCAGGGAGGTGCAGGAACGCATACAGGGCTGCTTTCAGTTGGTGGACTGGACTGTATTCAGGGATTCATCTTTGAGTCCGAATGACTATACCACAGTAGTCACCGACTTCATTAAAAACCCGTGCTGATCAGTGTGTGTCTATATAAGAATGTACAGTACATATCCAAATTAAGAACCATGGATAAACCAGGAGATTGGTAGTTTGCTGGGGGCTGGATCTGGTGATCCAAGCCTATGCAGAAAGACTAGGTACAACTTGCATAGAAGCAAAAGGACAATTCCAGTTGAAGTTCTAGACAGAATCAAATGCATGTCAACTCTGGGAAGGTTTGCAGGCCATTACTTCCTACAAAGCAGAAAGCTAACATCATGAATGGTACACGCCCGGATGAGCTCAATGCCTCTTATGCATGCTTTCAGAGGGAGAATAAAACTACAGCTTGTGATCCTGTGGTCTCTGTCTTGGGGCCCGACATCAGAATGGTGGAAATAATTGTGTTGAGCACTGAGCCGTAGTCATTAAACAGCATCCCGACATAGGGAATTGTATTTTCCAGGTGATCCAAGGCCACGTGAACAGCCAACGTGATTGCATCAGCCGTCGACCTACTGCGGCACCAGACCCTGATGGTGTACCTGGCAAGGCTCAGAAAATCCGTGCCAACCAACTGATAAGGGTGTTCAAAGACATTTTTAATTTCACGTTGCTACAGTTGGAGGCACCCCCCCTGCTTCAAAAGGGCAAGAATCATACCAGTGCCGGAGAAAAGCCTCGTTGATGATCGTGCAGTAGTACTCACATCTACTGTGATGCAGTGCTTTGAGAGGCTGGTCATGGCCAGAATCAACTCCTGACTAAGCGAGGACCTGGACCCATTGCAATTTGCCAATCACCGTGCCACAGCAGATCTACTGTCGATTCAATCACTTTGGCTCTTCACGTGGTCTTGAATCACCTAGAAAATACAAATACCTATGCCAGGATGCTTTTTATTGATGACAGCTCAGTTTTTAATACAATTATTCCTACAGTTCTGATTGAAAGGTTTCGCAACCTTGGCCTCTGTATCTCCCACTACAACTGGACACTTGACTTCCTCACTGGAAGACCCCAGTTTGTGTGAACTGGAAATAACATCTCCACCTTGCTGATAGTCAACATGGCGCACCTCAAGGATGTGTACTTAGCCCAGTGCTCTACTCTCTCTGCACCCATGACTGTGAGGCTAGACACAGCTCAAATGCCATCTATAGATTTGCTGCTGATGCAACTGTTGCTAGTAGAATTTCAGATGGCGATGAGAGGGCATATAGAAGTGAGATAGATCATTAGGTGAATGGTGTTACAGCAATAACTTTGCACTCAACATCAGTAAGACCAAAGAACTGATTGTGAACATCAGGAAGGGTAAGACGAGGGAATACACACCAGTTCTCATAGAGGGATCAGAAGTGGAGAAGGTGAACAGTTTTGTGTTCCTGGGTGTCAGCATCTCTGAGGATCTATCCAGGGCCCAACATATCGATGCAGTTACAAAGAAGGCAAGGCGGGGGTTATATTTCATTAGGAGTTCGAGATTTTTTATGTCACTAAAGATTCTCATTAATTTCTTCAGATGCACCATGGAGAGCATTCTAACTGGTTGCATTACCATCTGATATTGGAGTGAGGGGGAGGTGGCATTGTAGAGGATTGAAAGCTTTCAACTTTCTGACAGGAGCTGCAGAGTTGTAAGCTCCGTCATGGGCTCTGGCCTCCCCAGCATTCAGGACATCTTCAAGGAGCAACGCCTCAAAAAGGTGGCATCCTTCACTGAGGACCCCCATCACCCAGGAAATCCCCCGTTACCCAGGGAAGAGATACAGAAGCCTGAAGGCACGCACTCAATGATTCAGGAACAGTTTCTACCCCTCTGCCATCAGATTAATCAAAGTACATTAATTATCAAAGTATCTATTCATTATAAAACCTTGAGATTCGTTTGCAAACAGGCAGAAACAAAATGAGAAACCCAAAAGAACTCATGAGAAAAAAACCATTGAACACCCGGTGTGCAGAGAGAAAAAAACTAATTATGCAAACAGTAACCTCAAGCAGACAGCATTCTGAACTGAATTCCACAGCGAGAGTCGGAGACCCACACTTCAGCGCAGAGTACATGCCGCAGAGCAGCGAGCTGAACTGACCAGTCCCTCGCCTCAGGCCCCCATGCCCTAGCCTGTTCAATCTGGCCTGGCACCTAGATCATTGGGTTCAGTTGCCTCAACAGGCTCTGGTGCATGCCTCGATTTGGCCTGCACCCGACCTTTCCGATTCAGCACAGCATTTAGCTCAATCCAACCTCGGGTCTTCCTTGCTCCTGGTGATGGGCCCGCCACCTCGCCTCGCCTCGGTTCCACCACATTGATTTGCCTCCAAGTCCAAAGGGAAGTTATAGACCTTTACGTGTGATGATTGTTTGCCAGTAAAAGAGTGATTAATAAAGAATTTTTAGTTGTTCTCTTTGTTTCAGTAGCCACCAGCCAGAAATTGCTGAGATTTTCTTGTGCCATTGTAAACCAGAAGTTTAACCAGAATGGACAATAAACCCATGAACACAACTCACCACTTTTTCTCTTCTTGCACTACTTATTTAACATTTTATATATTTAATAATTTATGATGATAATAATGTTTTCATTATTAAATATAACACCATAAAACAACACATTTCACGACGTTTGCCCATGATATTAAACCATATTCTGAGTGCCTTATACTTGATTGTATAGGCAATCACTCCTCATCCATTCATTTGAACTTTTTTAAACTTGATGAGATTTTCTGCTCCAGTAACTTGGACCTATGCGTCCTTCTTATTGCCACCCCTGCTGAGGGAAGCAGTACCGTTCACCCTGTGTCCTTCACCTCTATTCACTCTCCCACCTATCCCCATTCTCCTTTATTCCAGAAAGAAGTGTTGAGCCCATTCATTTGTTCGATATGTGCTGTGTCAAATGACATGGGTAATTGTGGTCTTTCCATGACCATCATTGTTCTTGGCAAATTTTTCTACAGAAGTCGTTTGCCAATGCCTTCTTCTGGACAGTGTCTTTACACGGTGGGTGACCCCAGCCATTATCAATACTCTTCAGAGATTGTCTGCCTGGCGTCAGTGGTCACGTGACCAGGACTTGTGATGTGCACCGGCTGCTCATACAACCCTCCACCACCTGCTCCCATGGCTTCATGTGACCCTGAGTGGTGGGGGAGGGGGGAATGGTACTAGGCACGTGCTACAGTTGACCTGTAGGCTAGTGGAAGGAAAGAGCACCTTATACCTCCTTTAGTAGAGACATATCTTTGCCACATTACCAAATTTATCCAGACAAAAATCTGGAATTGCTGCAATCACTAGGACTCCTTTCAAGTCTCCATTGGCCCTTCTAAAATCTTTGCAAGTTATCTCTGTAGCTTTGAACAGATTGGCTTACCACAGAAAGATATGTCTGAGAAACTGATTGCTTAGAAAAATTAATCTTATGTAATGTTTAAACCAAAGAGTTTCTGCAGATGCTGAAAATCCAGAGTAACGCACCAAAAATGCTGCAGAAGCTCAGCCAGTTAGGCAGCATCTATGGAAATAAATAAGCAGTCGATGTTTCAGGCCGAGACACTCTTCAGGATTTGAAAGGATAGGGAAAGATGCCAGGATAAAAAGGTGGGGAGAAGGGAATGAGGACTAGCTAGAGGTTGATAGGTGAAGCCAGGTGGGTGGGGAGGCAATATGAAGTACGAAGCTGGGAGGTGACTGGTGGAAAAGGCAAAGGGCAGGAGAAGAAGGGATTTGATAGGAGTAGACTATGGGAGAAAGGGAAAGAAAAGAGGCATCAGATAGACAGGTGAGGAGAAGAGATAAGAGAGGGGCCAGAGTGGGAAAATGAAAAAGAGGGAAGAGGGAGGGGGATAATTTTCATTCAAGTTGGAATCAATGTCTGGCAAAGGGAAGCATTATCCTGGGAGCAGATGTAGTGGAGATAAGGAACTGAGAAAAGGAAAAGACAATTTTTGAAGGAGGGTGTTTCTGATGTCTTGGAAAGGATTTCCACTTTAGTCCAAAGAGGGGTATGAATTTTCAAAAAAATTAAAGCAATTGTCAAATTTTCTACAACATGGCCAAGTCTGCAGACGCTGGAAATCCAAAGCAACACACACAAAACGCTAAAGGAACTCAGCAGGTCAGTCAGCATCTATGGAAATGAATAAACAGCTAATGTTTTGGGCCAAGACACTTCTTCAGGACTGAAGATGCCAGAATAGAAAGGCGGGGCGGGAGGCTAGCTAGAAGGTGATAGGTGAAGCCAGGTAGGTAGGAAAGATAAAGGGCTGCAGAGGAAGGAATCTGATTGGAGAGGACATAGGAGAAAGGGAGGGAGGAGCGGACTGTTCCAATTTTCAACTGTTCCACTAGCTGTCTCTGTGCTCCTATCTTATCTATCATCCTATCTCAACTTTCCTGGCAAAGTAGATTTTAGGCACAATTGGCAAGGTGCTCAGTCTAAGGAATTTAGCCTTTAAACCTGAAAGGATATAATTATATATTGTATAATTCAATGTGTAATCCCTGATACACCTAGAATGTGTAGGCTACTATTAGCCAATGTTCATGAGAAGAATTGTATTGGTGAATGTAAATAGAAGACTCAATGTTGCTAATAATTACAATTTATATATTAATAATCATTTTATTCCAAACATCTTGAATTTTGCATCAAATTAATGTCCATGCTCATTTTCTACTTCAGTCATTATTATTGATTTTTTTTAAATTATCTCTTCCTTTGGTCACAGGAGAAGGTTTATGATTGGCCAAGAATTCCAAGAGGTCCTTCACAAATCACTCAAACTGGCAAAAGTTTTATTTGATGTTATAATTATTTGGATAGAAGTTTAGAATTTCAGTAGTGGTCACACTCATTGTCTGGAATAATGTTTTGTTTTGAAAAATAAGGAGTTTACCTGGTTAATCTGTAGAACAAAACCAAAACAGTGCTAAACAGTAAAACCAGCATACAAAAGACTGTAAGCTATCTCACAACCTATGGATCAGATCAGAATTCTGCAGTGCTTCCACATATATGGTGGTGAGGGCAGGGGGGTGCATTTAAACAAGTAATGGTAGAAGAGGGCTCTGTGCGTTCCAAGAAAGGTCATCAGTCAAGTGCCAAACAAGCCTTTGTAACCATGTTCAGCCTGAAGTGCTGTGAGAATGATTCATCCTGAATTTCTCCAGAGAATTTCATTGTCAAACAAGCTAGACTCCAGTCAATTCAATCTGCTCTATGTGATATCAAGACATGGACAAGACTTAGATGCAGCAAGGGCTGCTGGACTGGACAACATCCTAGATGAAGTATTTAACATTTGCTCTCAGAACTAGGCAAGTTTCAGCAGGCGAGTTACAATATTGGCATCCACCTGACAGTGTGGAGTGATGCCCAGGGTGGCCCCATCCACAAATTCCTGATTACTGTCCAGTCATCTTCAGTCCATCAGTACAACTTGGATTCAGCCATGACATTCCGTTCCACACCTCTGCAAAGCCTTGTTTTGGAGCATGACACAAAGAGTTAAATTCCAGAAATGAGGTGAGAGGGACAACCCTTCATAACAAGGCAGCATTTGACTGATTGTGGCATTAAGGGCCCTGGTAAAATTCAGTGAGTTTCAAGAAAAAATGTTGATACAGTGGCATCACCAACACTGAATCCCCTACTGTCAGTGATGTCAAACTCAAGGCCCACGGGCCATATCCGGCCCGGCGTACAATTATATCCGGCCCGCGAGATCATTTTAGATAGATCTATTATTTTAATGATTAATGGCCCGGCAATATGAAGCCTATGATTGTAAGTTAATACCAATCATAAAAATAATGCTTGCTCAGCAGTCTTCTTCATAAGAAACGGAATTTGTGAAGTGAAACACTTTGTAGTTATAGCAGTGAGACACATGAGAACAGGCTGAAAAAACGGAGGCAATGAAAGCTGCGTTCGCACGTGCCCGACTGATCCGGCCCGCATGAAGCTGCATTTTGCCCAATCCGGCCCGTGACCTAAAATGAGTTTGACATCCCTGCCTACTGTCAACATCCCAGGGGTTACTATTGACAGGAAACTGAACTGGGCTAGCCATATAAACACTGTGTCTACCAGAGCAGGTCAAAGGCTAGGAATCCTGTAGCATATAACTCACCTCCTGACTCCCCAAACCTGTCCACCATCTACAAGGCTCAGGTCAGGAGTGTAATGGAATACTCGCCACTCACCTGGATGAGTGCAGCTCCATCAACACTCAAGAAGCTCGACACCATCCAGTACAAGGCAGCCCCTTCCACAAGCATCTAATCCCTCCAGCATCGATGAACAGCTACAGCAGTGTGTACTGTCTACAAGATGCACTGCAACAACACGCTAAGGTTCCTAAAGCAGCACCTTCCAGACCCACAAACACTACCATCTCGAATGATGAGAACAGCAGATACACCACCACTTGCAAATCCCCCTCCATACACCTCAGGAACTGCAGCACTTCAAGAAGGCAGCTCATCACCACCTTCTCAAGGACAACTAGGAATGGGCAATAAATGCTGGCTTAGCTGGCAACACCCACATCCCATAAATGAATAAATATATTAAGAAAAGAAAATATATATATATGTACATATGAAGGAAAGTTATGTTGGTTGGATGTCAATGATCCCAACACAACTGCAGGAGTTGCTCATGGAAGTGTCCTAGGCCCAATCGCCTTCAGCTGCTTCATTAAAACAGAACACAGACCATTGACCATTACAGCACAGTACAGACCTCTCGGCCCATAATATAGTACTTTTAACCTACTCTAGGATCAATTTAAACTTTCCCCCTTACATAGCTCTCTAGTATTCTTTCACCCATTTACCTATTAAATATCTCTTGCTGTATCTTAGATGTAGCTAATGTGTCAGCCGCTACACTGCAGGCACCCACTATGATTTGTGTAAAAAACCTACCTCCGACATCCCCCTGCACTTTCCTCCAGTAATCTTAAAATTATACCCTCTCGTGTAGGTATTTCTTCCCTGGGACATCTCTATCAAGTCACCTCTCATCCTTCTTCTCTCCAAAGAGAAAAGTTCTAGCTCAATCAACCTTTCCTCATAGGACACGCTCTCTAACCCAGGCAGCATCCTGGCCAATCTCCACTGCGCCCTCTCTAAAACTTCCACACCCTTCCTGTAACGAAGTAACCAGAATGGACCATGATACTGCAAATGTCCTGCAGTAGGATGATTGCTGAGGGCTGCACAACGTTCAAGTCTGTTCACTGCTCCTCGGTACATAGAGCAGCTTGGGTCCGCATTCAGGAACACTCAGGTGACGTTCAGGCACCGACTGGTGAGCGGCAAATAATGTTCACCAACCATCAGACTCTCGAACAAAAAGGGGATAATCACACTCACCTGTCCACCCACTGAGATATGGCCACAACCAATGATCTCATTTACCTTGTTATTTCATGTTCTCGTTATTTATTGCTATTTATTTGTATTTGAACAGCTAGTTGTCTTCTGTGTTATGGTTGCTTTTTCACTGTATTAGCGACTATCCTATAGATCTGCTGAGTACGCCCACAGGAAAATAAATCCCAGGTTTGTATGTGGAGACATATACGTAGCATGACAATAAAACTTACTTTGAACTTTCTGAACTTCGAAATGACATTCATGCCATCACCCAGCTCCCTACTTTTCTCGCCTACGATCTGTTGAAGTAGACATTTCATGTCTTCTGCAGTGGAACAGTTGAATATTGATGCTGATAACATCAGACTCAATGCAGCCTGATGGGGTGCATTCGTCTACATGACATTGGACAACTTTTCCTTTGGATGGGTTTTCGAGTTTTTTCTGCTGTTACTGGAAAACTATTGTCAACAGCTTGAAGCAAAGTAAATGGTGACACTGACTGAGGCTCCTTCAAAGGGAGCTGTGTGAGGACATGCTGCTTTGATGTGCAATCCTCAAATCTGAGCGAAAGAGCTTTGCAGTCTGGAAGCAATCACTGTGTGGGTGGCTGGCCTTGCCATAAAAGTAGCCTGCAGGGACTTGTGTTTTTCATTAATCATGTGAAGATCTGTTCAAATAGGAATTTGTGAGAATAAGCAAAGCCCCAAGTTATTAGCTAATGCCTGATCGTCGTTATGCACAAGTCATCACTTTTTGTTTTCCACATGCAAAGATCACCCACTTTTGGGGTTTGACATCTGTATCCATATCTTAGGTGATGACAACTACAATACCATATATACATGAAAATACAAAGCCTTTATTGTGTCAAAACTAAGTCACTGCTATAGTTTAGAGTCTTACCGATTCCCTCTTGCTCTTCAGCCTATCGTCAGGATTTGTCATCACTGGCTTGAAGCTGACATATCTTTCTAGATTGTCAGTTCTGTATTCAATATCACTGCCACCTTCCCTCCCTTGGGCCATTCTGCATTCCCATCCACATCCAAGCCTGGAAACACAAGATCCTTTCCTTGATAAAGTATCTGGGCAATATCTTGAACACTGCTTCAAACACTCTCAAGTCTTTCGGTCAAGATGGCGCTGAGCTGTGGTTTCTGTTGAAATTATGGCTCAGACTTAAGTTGTTTTTAAGTTTGCAGAGAGGAGCTGCAGGTCAGGGACACTGACGTGGGAGAGTTAGAGGTCAGATTAAGGTTTAGCAACGGGCATATGGAAGAGGTAGAGGTCCAGCCTCTGCTCCACCTGGAAGTCCAGCTCTGTGAGCGGATGACAAAGAACATCCAAAGTCCAACCCTCTGCTCTGTGTTCTGCATTCAAGGGCAAGAAAACTGGATGATGGGTGATGAAGGGCATTCAGATTCTAGGCCTCTACTCTGGATCAAAGCCTAGCAACGTGTACGGGTGACGAAAGGTATCCAGTATCTAGGTCTCCATCCATCTTGAAGGCCAGCAAACTGGATAGGTTGTGAAGGGCATCTGGATTCTAGGCCTCTGCTCCAGATTGGAGCCCAACAAAGAAAAAAGGGGCATCCAGATTCTAGACATTCTAGACATGCCTTGAAGGCCAGCGATGTGGGCGAGTGACCAAGGGCATCTGTGGACATCTGAGTCCGGGGCTCAGTACTAAAGGTTGAAACCCAAAGGTTGACCAGACATCCAAAGGTTGACACCTGATGGCTGAAACCTGGAGACTGGAGACTGGAATCCTGTCCTGGATTTGGAGGACTGTCCTCATGTGTCGGTGGGGTGTGGGGGGAGGGAAGGGGGCTTGGTTTTTGCTGTTGTTGTTTTGTTGCTTGCTAGAAACCATTCTTTTATGTCTTGATTTGTTCTGCCGAGGATTGTGGGCATGCTACTTTGGTGCCAGAATGTGTGGCAACACTTGCGGGCTGCCCCCAATGTATCTTTGGCTCACATGTCCTTGGTTGTTCACACAAACTACGCAATTCACTCTATGTTTCAATATACCTGTGATCAAGTACATCCAGATCTGAATCTGAGAGTGAAGTCTTCTTCCTTAGTGGCTGATCAATCTATCTTGATTAACGAGACAATTTTTTGGAAGCATTTTTCAGAACAAAGCCACATATATTGCCCTTTCCTCACTGCCCCTGACCAGAGTGGTTTTGCGCAGCCATTTCAAAACACTATTGCAGTGGCTTTGGCCAGCACAAAGCTGAAGCAATCTGGGACAAAGGTCTCTGCTGTGGTGTGGGTCTCAGGCTGGAATGTTCATTCAGAGCCATCACTGAGCACAGGCAGATCCTGCTTCTTGTTCTCGATGGGCTGCCCACATCCCACCATTTTTCCCTTCTTCCTCGGCTGGAAGTAATGGAACATTCTCCCTGCTCGGCCCACATCACATTGACTCTGAAGTGGCACAGTCTGCCCCAATATCGTGACTTCTCTGTAATCTCTCTCCCTTTCTCTCTGTAGAAAGCTCACGTGAGTTGTGGCAGATGGAGTTCAACCTGGAAACGTGTGAAGTGATTCACTTTGGCAGGTTAAATCTGAAGACAGGGTTAATGGCAGGATTCTTTGCAGGGTAAAGAAATGTAGGATTTGAGGTCCCTCAAAATTGCTGTGCAAATTGATTGGGTAGGTGTGGGCTTTCATTAGTCAGGGGAGTGAGTTCAAGCACCACAAAGGAAAGTTGCAGCTCTATAAAACCCTAGTTAGACCACAAATTGGAGAACAGTATTCAGAATTGGTTACCTCATTATAAGAAGGATATGGAAACTTTAGAGAGGGTGCAGAGGAGATATACCACAACGCTGCCTGGATAAGAGAGCGTGCCTTTTCAGGGTAGGTTGAACAAATTCAGACATTTCTCTTTGGAGTGAAGGAGGACGACAGTTGATTTGATAGATGTGTGCAAGAAGCATAGACTGAGTGGACAGCCAGAGGCTTTTTCCCAGGGTGGAAATGGATAATATAGGTGGGCATTGCGTTAAGGTGATTGGAGGAAAGTGTAGGGGATGTCAAGGGTGACTTTCTTACACAGAGAGTGCTGGGTGCGTGGAACATCTTGCTACGGGAGACTGTAGAGGAAGATATGTTAGGGACATTTTAAAAACTCTTAGGTAGAGACATGGATGATCAAAATATAGAGGGCTATGTAGAAGGGAAAGGTTACATTAACCTTAGCAGGCTGGTATGACATAATGGGCTGTGCTGTAATGTTGTAGGTTCTACGTTCAATAACAAGCGGTCACATTGAGCTTGTTACCACGGGCTGGAGAGAGCTGTTACTTTGTAAGTATATTTCCTTGCTATCTGGATACTGGGCTATTTCCAATATCTTTGCTCATCTTTGCAGTCCCATACCACGTGCCACTTCTTTGCTCAGTTGAACGAGTGAGCTGTCCTGAATTGTTCCTCTGATTATGTTAACCAAAGATGAGAGGGCAGCAGCTCCCATCGTATCCAATGGACAGTGATAGAAGAGACGCTAAATCGGGGAAGTCTCTCAGGCAGTGGGGCAGACCCAGCAATGGTCCCCACTCACTCACTGGCCCCATGCCAGCTCTGTGCACCCACAGCCACTTGCCGTCACTGACTCAGCGCCAGTTCTCACAGGCAGCCTGTCTGCACTGATCTATGGATGGTGTACTGTTGTGGGAGTGCCAGTGGAGAGAATAGTCTTGTAGCAATTTGCCAACTTGGAAAGGGTAAGGCCTAGGATTTGTGCCAGGTGCCAGGTTGCCAGCTTCCTTTTACAGTAACTGGAAAGGCCGGAGATGTGCCAGGATTCCAACACAGCAGCACTATCAGCTCCATATCTTGCGATATGTGCAATGTTGTAATGCTGATTGTATTTGTGCTGTCATTTCAGGGGATGCATCCTGAATGCAGGGTGAAGGAGGAACTGGTGCATTATTATTCTTTGCCTCCCACTAGTACCAAGAAAAGTCCTTTCCATTTACCAACAGTAACACGAGTGAATCTGCAGATACTGGAAATAAATAAAAACACAAAATGCTGGCAGAACTGAGCAGGCCAGACAGCATCTATGGGAGGAGATAGTGACCACGTTTTGGGCCGAAACCCTTTATCAGGAGTAAAGTAACATGGGATGGTCAAGGAGGGATAAGAAGTGGGGGGAGGGATAAAGTAGAGAGCTAGGAAGTGACAGGTTGGAGGGAAATGGGCTAGGGGGAAGGTGGAGAATTATGGGAAGTAAAAGAGAAAGAAAGGTAGGGCTGGGGGGAGATTATAGTGATGGGTGGGGGAAGAGAACGAAAGAGAACCAGACTGAAATAATAGATAGGAATGGGGGTAAGGGGGGGGCAGGGGTATCAATGGAGGTCTGTGAATTGGATGTTCATGCCGGCAGGTAGGAGGCTACCTAGGCGGGAGATAAGGTATTGCTCCATCGACCTGCATGTGGCCTCATCTTGACGGTAGAGGAGGCCATGGACAGACATGTCGGAGTGGGAGTGGTCTGTGGAATTGAAGCGTGTGGCCACAGGGAGATCCCGCCACAGCTGGTGGACCGAGCGCCGGTGTTCGGTGAAACGGTCTCCCAGTCTGCGGCGGGTCTACCCAACATATAAAAGGCCACATTGGGAGCACCGGATACAGTATATCACCCCAGTTGACTCGCAGGTGAAGTGGTGCCTCACCTGAAAGGACTGTCTGGGGCCTAGGATGGTGGTGAGGGAAGAAGTGTGGGGGCAGGTGTAGCACTTCTTCCGTTTGCAGGGATGAGTGCCCGGAGGGAGGTCGGTGGGGAGGGATGGGGGGGATGAATGGACAAGGGAGTTGCGTAGGGAGTGATCCCTGCGGAAAGCTGAGAGTGGGGGGGAGGGGAAGCTGTGGCTGGTGGTGGGATCATGTAGGAGGTGGCGGAAGTTACGGAGGATTATATGTTGGATCTGTAGGCTGGTAGGGTGATAGGTGAGGACCAGGGGGACTCTATCCCTGGTGGGCTGGCGGGGGGATGGGGTGAGGGCAGAGGTGTGTGAAATACAGGAGATGCAATGGAGGGCAGAGTTGATAGTGGACGAAGAGAAGCCCCTTTCTTTAAGAAAGAAAGACATCTCCTTTGTCCTAGAATGAAAGGCCTCATCCTGAGAGCAGATGCGGCAGAGGCGGAGAAATTGAGAGAAAGGGATAGCATTTTTACAGGAGACAGGGTGGGAGGAGGAATAGTCTAGGTAGCTGTGGGAATCTGTAGGTTTGTAGTAGACGTCGGTGGATAGGCTGTCTCCAGAGATAGAAACAGAAAGATCTAGAAAGGGGAGGGAGGTGTTGGAAATAGACCAGGTGAATTTGAGGGCGGGGTGAAAGTTGGAGGTGAAGTTAATGAAGTCGACGAGCTCAGCATGTGTGCAGGAAGCAGCACCGATGCAGTTGTCGATATAACGCAAGAAAAGAGGAGGACAGATACCGGTGTAGGCTTGGAACATAGATTGCTCCACATGGCCGACAAAAAGGCAGGCGTAGTTAGGACCCATGCGGGTGCCCATGGCTACACCTTTAGCTTAGAGGAAGTAGGAGGAGCCAAAGGAGAAATTGTTAAGGGTGAGGACTAATTCCACAAGGTGGAGAAGAGTGGTGGTAGAGGGTGACTGGCTGGGTCTGGAATCCAGGAAGAAACGGAGAGCTTGGAGACCTTCCTGGTGGGGATAGAGGTATATGGGGACTGGACGTCCATGGTGAAAATAAGGCAGTGGGGGCCAGGGAACTTGAAATCTTTGAAGAGATGTAAAGCATGGGAAGTATCACAGACATAGGTGGGAAGAGATTGAACAAGGGGAGATAAAACAGAGTCGAGATAGGCAGAAATGAGTTCGGTGGGGCAGGAGCAAGCAGAGACAATGGGTCGGCCTGAACAGGCAGGTTTGTGAATCTTAGGTAGGAGGTAGAAATGGGAAGTGCAGGGTGTGGGAACTATAAGTTTGGTGGCCGTGGATGGAAGGTCTCCCGAGCTGATGAGATCGGAAATGGTTTGGGAGACAATGGACTGGTGCTCCCTAGTGGGGTCATGGTCAAGGGGTAGATAAGAGGAGGTGTTAGCGAGTTGTCGTCGTGCCTCCGCTATGTACAGGTCTTTACATCTCTTCAAAGATTTCAAGTTCCCTGGCCCCCACCGCCTCATTTTCACCATGGATGTCCAGTCCCTGTATACCTCTATCGCCACCAGGAAGGTCTCCAAGCTCTCCGTTTCTTCCTGGATTCCAGACCCAGCCAGTCACCCTCTACCACCACTCTCCTCCGCCTCACGGAATTAGTCCTCACCCTTAACAATTTCTCCTTTGGCTCCTCCCACTTCCTCCAAACTAAAGGTGTAGCCATGGGCACCCGCATGGGTCCTAGCTACGCCTGCCTTTTTGTCGGCCATGTGGAGCAATCTATGTTCCAACCTACACCGGTATCTGTCCTCCTCTTTTCTTGCGTTATATCGACAACTGCATCGGTGCTGCTTCCTGCACACATGCTGAGCTCGTCGACTTCATTAACTTCACCTCCAACTTTCACCCCACCCTCAAATTCACCTGGTCTATTTCCGACACCTCCCTCCCCTTTCTAGATCTTTCTGTTTCTATCTCTGGAGACAGCCTATCCACCGACGTCTACTACAAACCTACTAACTCCCACAGCTACCTAGACTATTCCTCCTCCCACCCTGTCTCCTGCAAAAATGCTGTCCCTTTCTCTCAATTTCTCCGCCTCTGCCACATCTGCTCTCAGGATGAGGCCTTTCATTCTAGGACAAAGGAGATGTCTTCCTTTCTTAAAGAAAGGGGCTTCCCTTCGTCCACTATCTACTCCATCACGTCTCCCGTATTTCATGCACCTCTGCCCTCACCCCATCCTCCCGCCAGCCCACCAGAGATAGTCCCTCGGTCCTCACCTATCACCCTACCAGCCTACAGATCCAATGCATAATCCTCCGTAACTTCCGCCACCTCCTACGTGATCCCACCACCAGCCACATCTTCCCCTCCCCCCCACTCTCGGCTTTCTGCAGGCATTGCTCCCTATGCGACTCCCTTGTCCATTCGTCCCCCCCATCCTTCCCCACCGACCTCCCTCCGGGCACTCATCCCTGCAAACGGAAGAAGTGCTACACCTGCCCCCACACTTCTTCCCTCACCACCATCCCAGGCCCCAGACAGTCCTTTCAGGTGAGGCACCACTTCACCTGCGAGTCAACTGGGGTGATATACTGTATCCGGTGCTCCCGATGTGGCCATTTATACATTGGGGAGACCCACCGCAGACTGGGAGACCGTTTCACCGAACACCGGCGCTCGGTCCACCAGCTGTGGCGGGAGCTCCCTGTGGCCACACATTTCAATTCCACAGACCACTCCCACTCCGACATGTCTGTCCATGGCCTCCTCTACCATTGAGATGCAGCCACGCGCAGATCGCTGGAGCAATACCTTATCTCCTGCCTAGGTAGCCTCCTACCTGCCGGCGTGAACATCCAACTCACAGATGTCCATTGATACCCCTGCCCCCCCCTTACCCCATCCCTATCTATTATTTCAGTCTGGTTCTCTCTCTTTCTCTTTCCCCCCTCACTATAATCTCCCCCCAGCCCTACCTTTCTTTCTCTTTTACTTCCCATAATTCTCCACCTTCCCCCTAGCCCATTTCCCTCCAAACTATCACTTCCTAGCTCTCTACTTTATCCCTCCCCCCCACTTCTTATCCCCCCTCGATCATCCCATGTTACTTCACTCCTGATGAAGGGTTTCGGCCCAAAACGTCGTCACTACCTCCTCCCATGGATGCTGTCTGGCCTGCTGAGTTCTGCCAGCATTTTGTGTTTTTATCCATTTACCAACATTGTACTCCCATCTGCCAGACCCTAGCCTCTTGCTTAACCTATCGATTTCTCCCTGCAGACTCTCTGCATCCTCAGTCGAATTGGCTTTTTCACTCAATTTAGTGTCATTAGCAAACCTACACACACACATTCAGCCTCCTCTTCCAAATGGTTGATGTATATCGTAAACAGTAGTAGGCTCACCACTGACCCCTGCGGCACTCTGCATAACATTGACTGCCAACCAGAGAAACACCTATTTATCCCAACTCTGCCAAGTATTGTTTAACCAGTACTCTATGGAAGAAAGAAATCTATGGTTGTATTCCATTAGAAAAAATTACTTATAATTTAAGAGATAAATATGAAACATTTTTGAAAATTTGGAGCCCTTATTTACAAAAGATAGGATTAAATATATAGATGCTTTTAAGATGAAACAATTGGTTATTAGGGGAAAGAAATAAATATACATATTAAAATTATTACGAACTCCATGGAGCATGTGGAGATCTTCCAACCACCAGGCATTCTTTCTTTCTTTCTTTCTTTCTTTCTTTCTTTTTTTTCTAAGGGGCAGTTAGGGGGGAGGGGTTAAGGGGAGGGGGTATGGGTTATATACATTGTTTTTTTCATACTTTGTAATCATTTAAAAATGCAATAAAAAATTATTTAAAAAAAAAAAAAAAAAAAAAAACCAGTACTCTATCCATGCTAATCGATTAGCTCCAATTCCATACATCCTTATTTTATGGATGCCTTTTATGCAGTACCTATCGAACACCTTCTGGAAATCCAAGTGTACAACACCTAGCTGTTTCCCTCTATCCACTGCACTCATTAAATCCTCAAAGAACTACAGTAAGTTTGTCAAATAGGACCTCCCTTCATCCATGCTGCGTCTGCCTGGTTGAAGCACTTCTATTCAGATGTCTCACTATTTCCACAAGCATTTTCCCAACTACAAACTCAAAGCTAACTGGCCTATAGTAACCTGCCTTTTGCTAACATCCTTTATGAAACAGTGGTGTGGTATTCATTGTCCTTCAGTTCACAGGGACCCGCCCAGAGTCCAGAGAATTTTGGTAAATTATCCAAATGAGTCCACTATTTTTCTGCTATTTCTTTCAGTGTCCTGGTATGCATCTTATCAGGACCAGAGGACCTGTCTACCTTGAAACTCACTACTTTGCTTATCAGTACCTCTTTGGTGACACCGATTTTATTGAGAGCCTCACTTCCCATCAAGTCCCAAACATCTCCTTTAGACATTTTAGTTGACCTCCATCGTGACAGCCAACACAAAGTAAGTAATTCTAGGTCTCAGACACATTCTCATTACCCACTATTAATTCCCCTTCTCACTCCCAAGGGACTTGAGCCACCCTTTTCTACTTTATATAATTATAAAGACTTTTACTGTGTGTTTATGTTTTGTCCTAGCTTACTTTCATAATCTTTCTTCCCTTCCCTTATTGCTTGCTTTGTTACTTGTTAACGTTTTGCCAATCATTCAGTTTTCCTCTACACTAGGTGACCTTGTAGGCACGAATTCGTAGTTTGGTGCCTTTCCTTATTTTCTTAGTTGCCAAGGCTGTTTCTCCCCACCCTTTCTGTCCTTGCTTTTAATTGGAATATACTTTTGTTAAACATTGTAGAAAACTCTTTTTGAAAGTCTTCCACTGTTGCTGAACTGACCCACCATCTAGCCTGTGTACACTAGCCAGCTCCTCCCTCATCCCACTGCAGCCTCCTTCCATAGATACATACCTTACATACAACTTTCACATGTGCATCTGCATTATGAATGGTACAGAGCTCCCCTGTGTCCTTTGACACTATTTCCATAGCATTTGATTTGGCAAAGGTGATGCCTAATGTATTAAGAAGCTTAGCTTGAAATTGTTCACCTGTAACCTTTAGACAGGAACATCTTATTATTGCAGTACTGCAGCAAATTCTGCAACACTGTGGTCTAATTCTCCAGCACTTCTCATGGCCTTTGGCAGCAGATGCAGAATTTATAGCTTTCAAAGCTTCTGTACCGACTGATTGAAAATTGCTCAACAAAATAGTCTGGCAATCACATAAGTTATTAATTATCCTTTCAGGTAAGATTATACTTGACACCTTTTGGTAAGTATCTAACTATGCCTCTGTTAAAAGGTTACATATAGACTTCTTCCATTAGTAAGTGGTTCTTGCTTGATCACTTGATCTTGCTATTTCTACCATATGACCAATATACAGTCCTGTACAAAAGTCTTGGACACAGGACTTTCGCACAGTACTTTATTTGTCAACGTGCAGCAGAGAATGAGTTCGTAAATCTGAAGAGAGCAAAGGATGCTGGGAAGGGTGAGCATGGAGCGCCGCAGGAGGTGAGTGGGGCAGGTGACAGAAAAGGAGTACCGGGGTGGGGGATTTCGCTGGTGAAGACACACGCAGCCCTGAGGCACCAGCAAAGGTCATTTGGTTCCAAGCAAATGGTTTATTGATCATTACAGAATATCTCACTGGTGCTTCCCACTCCCCCTCCCCTTCCCCTTTCCCCAACCATGATTCCCCTCTCCCTGCCCCCTTTCCACACTCTCAGTCCACAATAGAGACCCATGTCAGAATCAGGTTTATCATCACTCACATAGGTCATGAAATTTGTTTTTTTTTGGTGGCAGCAGTACAGTACAACACATAAAATTACTACAGTACTGTGCAAAAGTCCTAGGCACCCCAGTTATAGATATATTATGTGAAGAAGACTTTTGCTCAGTACTGTAGAAAGACTCCAATCTTATACTCTTGGGTCTTGATGTATCTGACTAATCTTCCAATAACTCTAGTCTGAGTCTGGAATTTTTTGAAGCTTCATTTGGACTCCAAATTCACCCCTCATCTAAAATAGATCTAAGTTGTCACTTATTGTAGTCTGAGTCTTTGAAGCCTCATTTCCTTATTGCCAGTATATCTTGGTTCTGTGTTTGACTGCACTGCAGAGTGTGGAACACAGTCCCTGAGATCCTGGGCATACAGGCCTGCTTAATTTTGTGTTTTCTTTCAGACTCAGCCTGGTAATAAACAGTATTCTTAATTGGAGAACAGTCAGCCTTGATGCAGCAAGTATCCTTTACAACAAATACCATACATGTCAGAAGGTAGCAACATTAGAACAGGAATTAGCCATTCAGCCCCTCTTCTGCCATTCCAAGGATAGGTTACCTTAAGCCCATCTCTTATTCTGCTATTGTGCACCCCAGAGATGGTAAAAACTGTTGTTATTCAGCCAGAGAAAGACTGAGACCATCACCCTCAATCTAGAGTCTCCTCCTCCCGTCAAAGCATACGGCGTCAACTAACCCAGCACCGGCAGATTCACCTACTTGGACAGCATCATTCAGCCAGATGGTGGGACCAAGGATGACATCCAGTGCAGACAGAAAAGCTAGAGAAGTCTTCAGATTAGTGAGCAACATATGTAGACCAACCAAGTCCAGAAGGTGAGGCTGTACCAGAGCTGTGTTCGGTCCACTGTCCCGTCCGGGTCAGAATGCTGGTGTACGGCAGAGAGTGACCTTGCCGAAGTTGCCGTCATTCCACACCAGGAGCCTTTGGAAGGTCTTCCGTATATTCTGGCCAAGGAAGATCTCCACCCATGCCCTGCTCCTCAGTGTCATCAAGAGGGCATGGCCACAATCATCATGAAGAAACACTGGAGATGGATTGGCCACGTGATGAGGAAAAAGGCCAACTTCATCATCAAATAGGACCTCTGAAGGGCAGAGGAAATGTAGGAAACAAAAGACAACTTGGGACTGTACTATAGAGGCAGAAATGAGGACCCTGAACCACCCCTGGGGCATAATAGGCAAGAGCAGACAGAGATGGAAGACCTTCATCGGTACCTAAATCTCAGCAGTGGAACAGGCAGTGAGTAAGTATTCTGTGTCAGTGGCAAACTGAGCAAACGGTTGTGGATGAGGTGCCGAACAAGCGGGTCCATATGTCGATCTTCTGGAGTGTTGATCAAGGTGCACTCATCCAGGTGAGTCGTATTAGATCTGATGTAGAAACATAGAGAACATACAACTCAATACAGGCCATTCGGCCCACAAAGCTATGCCGAACATGACCCTGAACATGACTTTGAAATTACCTAGGGTTACCCATAGCCCTCTATTTGTCTAAGCTCCATGTACCTATCCAGGAGCCTCTTAAAAGACACTATCGTATCCACCTCCACCACTACCGCCGGCAGCCCATTCCACGCACTCACCACTCTCTGCATAAAAAACTTACCCCTGACATCTCCTCTGTATCTACATCCAAGCACCTTTAAACTGTGCCCTCTTGTGCCAGCCATTTCAGCCCTGGGGAAAAGCCTCTGACTATCCACACAATCAATGCCTCTCATTATCTTATACATCTCTATCAAGTCACATCTCATCGTCCGTCGCTCCAAGGAGAAAAGACCGAGTTCACTCAACCTATTCTCATAAGGGATACTCCCCCAATCCAAGCAACATCCTTGTAAAACTCCTCTGCACCCTTTCTATGGTTTCCACATCCTTCCTGTAGTGAGTTGACTGGAATTGAGCCCAGTACTCCAAGTGGGGACTAACCAGGGTCCTATATAGTTGCAACAATACATTGACTGCTTATTTCAACGGATGCTGCACGACCTGCTGAGTTCATCCAGCTTGTTTGTACGTGTTGATTTGACAACAGCGTCTGCAGTGTACTTTGTGTTTACAATACCTTCTGGCTCTTAAACTCAATCCCATGATTGATGAAGGCCAATGCAGTATATGCCTTCTTAACTGCACAGTCAACCTGTGCGGCTGCTTTGAGCGTCCTATGGACTCGGACCCCCAAGATCCCTCTGATCCTTCACACTGCCATTAATACTATATTCTGCCATCATATTTGACCTACCAAAATGAACCACCTCACAGTTATCTGGGTTTAACTCCATCTGCCACTTCTCAGCTCAGTTTTGCATCCTATCAATATCCCACTGTAACCTCTGACAACCCTCCACACTATCTACTCCCTTATCCAGGTCATTTATAAAGATCACAAAGAGTAGATCCCTGAGGGACACCACTGGTCACCGGCCTCCATGACCCGTCTATGTGGACAACTTTAACAATCCCATCTAATTTATCTGCACCTATGCAGAGAGAAATGCGCTGAAACAACGGCAGCAGTGCAGTAGCCTCCGTGTTGGCATTTCTCCTACTGAAGCACCTGGGTCAACAGCAATGCAGCCTCTGGGCACTGCGGAGCTGCGCCTGAAGTGAGCAGTCCACAGCCTGGGTGCAGGCTGAAATCTGATTTTCTGCCTGCCCAACTTCTCCCCTTGGAGAGGTATTGTAATCAGAAACAACCCGAGGTCCTTTGCAGGGAGTTGCTTTATGCATACGGAAACTTAAACTTCATGAAAGTCATCTCTTCTTCTGCCGGAGGGAGAGACTGGGTTATGAACATCAGAAGAGGAAAAAGAAGCAGGAAACTCCCGATTTCTGTTCCTCTTTTAGTATTTATTTTTCTGGGTATTACATTTATTGGGAGGCTGTCCAGCATATAATTTAATGTGTCAGGCTTTACGTAGCTCCTTCATCTTCTCTGCCCCATGTCCCGGGTGAGCCAGAGACTGGAGGGCACACTCGGACATAGGTCCCCTGATGGAAGATCTCAATGGAACCCAGACCGCCAGATCAGAGGTTCCCCAGGAAACTCCAGCTCTTCGTCAAGCAGAGGGGGACTGTTTTCAGTGGTGAGAGAACAGCCAGAATGCTGATGGCTTGGAAGCCCAGTGGCGACTTGCCGTCTAACCTGGGATGAAGTAGCTGCTGACAGTGAATCAGAGGATCTGAGTGCATGGTGATGTGTGGAGTCTACTTCACCTTCAGCACCATATCAGGTCACAATACACGTGTAATGAGAGTTCGATTCATACAACCCTGCCCTCATTTAAAATCAGCAGCAAGCCAAACCTCCCCCAGAAAAGTATAAAATATCACCTGACATTGTGTGAACTTGAGGTTTAAATTTTCTATGAAATGTTTTATGAATCAAAGTAAAACAGAGCAAAATGTAAAGCAGCTGGCACCTGGAGACAGGGGCCTGAGATCAGACTGTAGGAGCTGCAGCAGGCCATTCAGCCCCTCATCTCTGTTCTTCCCTTTCACAGGATCCAACATTCCTGAAGCCACATTCCTGCCCTTTCCCTATACCACCTGCTAATTAGAAATCGATCTATGTCATCTTCATATGTATGTATCTGCAAGGGCTCTGTGACTCTAGGGTTCTGTCTCCACAGTTCTCTGTGGCAAGCATTCTCTCAGTCCTCTGAGAGAAGAAATCCTTCTGCATGTTCTCGTTTTGACCCAAATTCCTGTTACTCTTTAACCATTCAGTCCATAAAATCATTGTGCAACTCTTGGCTATCCTTCAGCCTCCTTTCCTTTCCTCGTCACCTTTAACACACTTCAGATTTATTCTAAGGACGCATTGAACCTGCTGTTAATTGATTGATCAGGACTTGCCTTGCTTCCTCAAGAGGGGAGAAGTTCATAAGGGACAGGTCAACCCACTACAGTACTGAGCAAAAGTTTTAGTCACATATCATTAGCTAGGGTGCCTAAGACTTTTGCTCAATACTGTAATTATCAGAGTAAACCTGGTGGCAGTAAAGGGTGTCGGGAATGGTGAGGGTGGAACTCTGGGGGAGGGATGTGGGACAGGTGGCAGAGAGTGCCGGGGTGGGGTTTGTGTGGGTTTTGCACATGTACTGTAATCAAAATATTCACCAGAGAATATCTTAAGTGTAGCAGAGCATAGCACTGGGACCAGAGCCAGGATGGAAAAATAAGTTGCACAGAAAGGAAGATAATAAGAACAGGAAAGGTAGGAGCAAAAGCTCAGAATAAATTTATTATTTGGCTTGACATTTTTAGCAAGGTCTGTTTTTACTGCTCGTGCTTTTTGAGAAAGGATGGCCTGAGCTGAGCCTTAACAAAACTACAGTGTTGCTTTGGGGAGTGTAAACACACACAAGAATGAAAATAAAAGTAATGTAAAATTATCCTCTCCAAAGGTTGTAAATCTCTGGAATTCTCTTCTTCAATGGGTGTTTGGAGCAGAATTTTTGAGTATTTTAGGGCAGAGTTGGATAGACCTATTAGGGATTGAAGAGTTATTGTCCATAGGTTGGAATGTGGAGTCAAAGTTAAAGAATAGTCAGCCATGAATTAATTGATTGGTAGAGCAGGTTAGAGGGGTCAAGTTATATTCTTCTTCTGGGGCCCTTAGCTCCCAGTGAAGCATAGGCGATCGATGACCTCCCATCTCCACTCCCCTCAGTTCTCAGCCATTTTCTCAAGGGTGGACTAGGAGTTTCCCCATCATCTAATTTCAGCCTTGACATCTGTCTTCCATATGTTCTTTCGATGTTCCATTTTCCTTTTTCCTTGGGGATTCTATCTTAATGCCTGCTTGGCCATGTTGCTGATTGGCTTCCCAAAGGTGAGGCCAATCTACCCCCATTTCCATTCGCATATTTGTATCTCTATGGATTCCTGGTTGCTGTTTACCCAGTGCTTTTTTGGTTACTTTGCCAGTCCATTTGATCCTTCTCAGGCACTGGGTGATGAAAACTTGCTGTTTTTGTAATCTTCTTTGTTGTTCCCCAGGTTTCAGAGCAATATAGGAGCACTGCTTTAACATTTGAGCTGAAGGTTCAGATTTTGGTTTTCCTTGATATGACTCTGGATGTCCACACATTCTTCAAGTTGTTGAAAACTACCCTGGCCTTGTTGATCCTGGTTTTGACATTCTCGTCCATTCCATCACGTATACTCACAATGCTTCCAAGATAGCAAAGGATGTCACTTCTTCCCTGGTTGTATCTCTCATCACTGTGGGCCTATTGCTGGAGCAGTTTATCTTCATCACTTCTACATTTGGCCTTAGACCCAGCATGGTGGAGTTAGTTGTCTAAAGTGTTGATTTCTCTTGCATCTATTGCTTAGAGTTAGACAGTAGTGCGATGTCATCTGCAGACTCTAGGTCATCACCTTGCTGCCACATGGTTGACTGGATTCTATTTCGTTTTTCACTTCTCTGATTCATAATTCAGACTATTGCTTGCAGGAACAGGAAAGGACCTCTCCAACATCCCTGCTTCAGCCCAGTGTTGACATTGAAGCTTTCTGCCAGTTTTCCCAAGAGCACGACTTTGTGTGACATGCTGTTGTAGGAGTTCTGGATGATATTGGTCAGTTTGTGCAGTAATTCCATATTCTTTCACAAATTTCCATAGGACATTTCTGTCTAAACTATCGAAGGCTTGCTCATCATTGGTGGAGTTAACGTAGTGAGAAGTAGTCCTTTCAATTGACTGTTCTCTGATTATTCTTAAGGTAGCTATCTGGTCTGCGCAGGAGTTGATGCACCATCAATAACTCACACTGAGACGTAAGGCGAGATATCGGCTTTTATTGACTGGAAGAAGGAACCAGGAGTGAGTGTCCGTCATACTATGTCCTGGAGACTGAGGCCGAGCGTTAGGCCTCAGATCGCCTTTATACAGGGGCCTGTGGGAGGAGCCACAGGAGCAGTCAGCAGGGGGCGTGTCCAGACAGGCACATAGTTCACCACAGGAGTCATCTTTCCTAAACCCTCCTTGCTGGCCCCTCAATGTTGTGCCAATAAGGTGATGCAGAGTAATTCTGTTTAACACCTATCTAACAACAGACATTAAGGATGTACCTCCGTATATCCTTTTACAGTTTCAGAGATCACTTTTTATGAAGCTTAATTATGTGACTTTCCTTCCACTCTTTGTGGCATCTCTTCTTTGTCCCAGATGTTGCAGAACAAAGTGTAGAGGATATCTGCTGAAAGCTTAGTATCTGCTTTCAATGCCAGTGGTGGTACGCTGTCTGGGCTAGCTGCTTTTCCTGACTTTAGCCTCTTGATTGCCTGTATGATTTCCTTTTTTGTTGGCTCAGCTCGGTTGACTTCGAAGTCTGACAGCACTTCTGGAATTAAAGAAGATTCTGGAGGAGATGGTCTGTTCAGAAGCTCATTGAAGTACTGTGCCCAACGTTGGAGCTGTTTGACTTCTTTATTTAGGATATTTCCATCTTTATGCTTCACTTGGGTGTTGATCTGGTTGAATTTGTCAGCTAGTTTTTTGGTAATATCATATAGTTCTTTCATGTTCCCACTGCTGAGGCTTGTGCTTGGAACATAAGGGTGTTGATGTGCTCTCTCCTATCCTTCTTGATGTTTCTCCTCACTTCCTTATGCACTCTGTCATCTTCCCTCTGAGTTTCAACTTCCTCATTCCTAGTTCTGCTTCTATTGCATTTTTCTTCCAGTTTTCTCCTCTTGTTGACTGTTTCCATCGATCCTGGTGTAATCCATTCCTTACGCTCAAATATCCTTTCTCCCAGCACTTCTCATGAGCTTCATTGATTGCCTGTTTGATGACAGTCCATTCGTCTTTGATATCAAGGTCCTCAAGCACCTGGAACCTGTTGGAAAGTCTGAGGGCAAATCTCCAAGCTGTTTTTTTGTCTTTCATATAGCTCTCATTGTACTTCAGTCACTGATTGGGAAGTGTGTAGCTTCTTTTCAGCTTCATCTGTACTTTGGCGACCAGAAGACGGTGGTCTGATCCAGCATCTGCAACACGCTTCACTTGTACATCATGAAGTGATCTTTGAGACTTCTTTGAAAACCATACCTAGTTGATCTGCTTCGCTGTGTCCTTGCTTGGCGATGTCCATGTTGCCTTGTGTATTTGCTTCCGTGGGAATAAACTTCCTTCAATAACCTGCTCCAAGTTCAGCAAATCATTCCCCATTTCGTCTTCTTCATTAGCGCCGTTTGCTGGTGCATAACATTGGATAACCAGAGCTGTTTATCTTCTTGTGCTTGGTTTTCAAGCTAGCAGTGATGATTCTGGAACTGACGGCTTCTCATTCAATCATGACTCTATGTGCTTCTGGTGTCATCATGAAGGCTACAACCTCTGTGTGTGCTTCATCATTGCTCTGATGAACTTAACCCATCTGTCAGTCAAGCCTTTCTAGGTGATGCCTACCTTGTCTTACTCAGTCCAAGAATTGACAACTTGTAGCTTTTCATCTCATTTTCTATGATGGTGGATTTTTCTGCCTGGTACATGGTTCTCACGTTCCAGGTACCTAAGGTAGATATGGACTTTGATGACAAAAGAGTCGTCAGCTGTTCAGGAGCCTGTTGACTCACCCTGCGCTACGTCATGTGCTCACTCAATAATGAGCCTCTTCTCATAAAATTGACAGTAGGGTTGGAGTTCAACAACGCGCCTGTAATCCATTGTGTCCACTGTACTGAGGATTGCTCTATACAGCTTCACCAGAGCCCTGTTGACCAGCCTTACCCATTTCCACTTCTCACGGCAGTACGTTGGGTTGGGCTTTGAGAAGTGCCAAGTGAGTGCTTTTAATCTGTAGGTTTATATGTGGCAGTCACTGATCAGTGATGCACAGACGTTGATTTGCTTGTGGGTTAGTCGTGCAAGCATTGTGTTACAATGACATTGGGATAACGAATAGTGTCCTCGTGTCTTTTTTGTAGGTGGGGTAAGTAACACATTCAAAATGGATGCATGCTTACCTAAACTGAATGATGGGGAACAAAAGTGTGGAAATTTAACTAAGGTAAATTCTTAAAATTTCATTCAAGCACTTCTGTTTCAATCTATACATTCAGAAAAGCTTGATTTTATACCCAGTATTCACATTCTAAAAGCCTTCACACCTTGCTCAGTCTTTTGAGTCTGGTCCTCAGAAGGGGATTTTATTCCATAGATGGCAGAAACAGAATTTTCTGAAGATTCATATTGATTCTTTTGCCTGACCCTCTATTCTGAAGTCGATGCCTTTCCAATAGATTCTCAACTTTGACCACCCCTCCAGCCCTCTCTGATTCTGAATTTTTTTTCTCTCCATTCTGGGACTCTTTTAAAATCATACCTCCTAGTTCTATAAAGGCTCTTCTCATTCTTCCTATGAATTTTTAATGCGGCATTTCTCAGCATTAAGCTTCATCTGCCTCTCTTCTTACTCACTGCACCATGCCTGTCCATTTCTCAGTGAAAACCGAAAACATTGGAGAAAGGCAGCATCTGTGGAAAGAGAAGCAGAATTGCCATTGTAGATCAGAGAAAGAGAAATTAATAATCACATACTTTACAAGTAATAAAGAAAGCAGTTGTATCATATTCATCCATCCATGCTCATCCACAATCTCCATCAGCACAGGTGCATCACAAAACTGTGTGCGTAGCCCCCTGCTCCACTTGCTTTACATTTATGACTGTGTGGCTAAGCACAGCTCCAATGCCATGTACAAATTTGCTGATGACACCAGTGTCATTGGCCAGATCAATGGTGGTGATGAATCAGCCTACAGGTTGGAGATTGAAAATCTGGCTGAATGGTGACACAACAACAACACCCTACTCAATGTCAGCAAGACCAAGGAGCTGATTACTGACTTCAGGTGGAGGAAACCAGAGGTCCATGAGCTAGTCTTCATTGGAGGATCAGAGGTGGAGAGGGTCAGTAACTTTAAATTCCTCAGTGCTATTGCTTCAGAGGACCTGTCCTAGGTCAGCATGTAAGCACAATTACAAAGAAAGCATTGAGGCATTGCTACTTCCTTAGGAGTTTGCAGAGATCCAACATGGCATCTAAACCTTCGACAAACTTCCAAAGACGTCTATGGAGAGTATATTGACTGGATGCACCGCAGCCTGGTACGGAGACACCAATGCCCTTGAAGTGAAAATCCTACAAAAAGTAATGGATATGACCGAGTCCACCATTGAGCACATCGACCTGAATCACTGATACAGAAAAGCAGCATCCATCGGCAGGGACACAACCACCACACCCCCACCAGGCAGGTCACGCTCTCTTCTTGCTGCTTCCATCAGGAAGTAGATACAGGAGCCTCAGGACCCACACCACCAGCTTCAGGAACACTTACCACCCCTCAAGCACCAGACTCTTGAACCAAAGAGCTGTTATGGTTATCATTCTATAGATTAATTGAGTACGCCTGCAAGAAAATTAATCTCAGGGATGGATGTGGTGACACATATGCGCTTTGATAATAAATTTACTTTGAACTCTGAACTTTGATCTCTAATGTATCTCATTAATTGTGTTATGGTGTCTATTACAAGCCACCATAATTTTTTGTCTGTTCACCTTGTGCATAGATCAAATACATCATTCTCTTCTCTGTAGCCTGATGGCTCCACATGTAAGAAATGATTCTCTCACTGTATCGAACTACTTCACGAAGCCCTGCAGATAATGTTCTTCTCTAGAAAGGCCAAGGCTTGACCTTTCCCTATGTGAACTGTCATTTAAAACTCTTGTCTCCCTTCTAGTTATGTATGTTCTTAGGGCCAAGAATACAACTAAGCTAGTCTAGGAAGGAATGTACCCATGATGTGTTTGAACAAACCAATTTATTTAACCAGAAATACAATATTAATTACACTGCAACCAGTTCCTTTAGTGTTACATCCTGATGTGCATCCTTGAATTTAAGCAAAGCAGTAAATAATACGAGTGAACATGCTGGGGGAGTGGGAAAGCAGGCACAGTTCTAATGATGCCTATGTTTGACTGGTACCTCTCTCCCTCTCATTCAATGCTGCTGGAAGGAGATGCCAGAGTCTTTGGTCTTGGGCACAGTTTAATCAACACAGTTTAGGGATTGGACTCTGTAGTTCATGTTTCTGGTTTCTGGTTACTCCTTTTTATATTCCTATTTTGTGCAATTTTGATCATGCAGACTGGCTCTGCAGATGAATGGCAGCGTAAAATGGAACTGAACTAAAGCGAATGTGCCTAGACTGTTTCAATGACTCTGTGGTTTGATGTACTTTGAGCTTTTCTTTATTTTTTTTTGCCAGTTAAAGGATTTGTTCTTTTTTTCTGCATGTTGGGTGTTTGATGCTTTCTTTGAATTCATTCCATGGTGTTTCTTTGTTTCCTGGCTACCTGCGAGAAGATGAATCTCAGGGATGTATACTGCAAACATTGCTAATAAATGCACTTTAAATCTTTGATATAGATCCCCATAATGCCTAAGTGTACTAAAGATGTGTAGAGTAGGCAGCCGTTGATGCCAGGGATCATGGGTTTGTGCCTCTGGCGGACTGTGTCCTCTCTAGGACACGGCCCTGGGCAGGAAGATTTGAAGAACCAGCTGTTGCCCATGCAGTGGGTTCCCTCTCTCCACGTCACTGATGTATCCAAGGGAAGGGCAAGCACCGATACAGCTTGACACCAATGTCATCACAGAGGTTGCCAGAGTGAATTTGTGAACAACATCAAACTGCCTTAGGGATCCCAGCAGCAGATTTCTTCCTTGAGGTTTACTCCTGAAGCCTTTCCCATAGGCGGGAATGGCCACAAAGCAGCAGATGTTTAAAATCAGAGTTTTCCTTCTAGGCAGGCTGCTGTCCAAGGCTGACAAGCCCCACCTGCACAACTGCAGATGTGTGCAAGGATCTTAATGCCCACTGGTCCTGCCACCTGGCTCCCACAAGACTAATAATTCTTACTAAACACAGTGCCAAGCCATAACTCCATAATTAAGTTTTATCTCTTACAAAGTGACTGTATCAAATAGCATTAACGATGTGTTTGACTTTAGCTGGTTTTTAGCTAGTCATTAAATCTCACAATGGGCACAGGTTTCTCATTTGTAAACAGACAAGATAAAAGCAGCATTATTAAAAATAAATGCAACATTCTCAGAAAAAATTAACTGAAAATGTCTTAAGAATGTCTAAGGATGGAATCCAGGGTAAAGAGCCAAGTACCAAACTTGTAGGGACTGTCGCCTGCACGAATAGTGAAAACAAATTGAGGGTCCCCATATTAATAAACATAACTTCCTTCGAAATTTGTGTAGATGCAGCACGTCACCTAAAACTTCGACAAACTTCTATAGATGCACAGTGGAGACTGTCCTGACTGGTTGTATCATGACCTGGAGTGGAAACACCAATGCTCAATAACAGAAAAGTCTACAGAATGTAGAGGATCAGCAAAGCTCCCCCCACTCCAACCCAACACTCTCATTTCGAACGAGTGCTGCCTTTAGAAAGCACCAGCCATCATGAGGAACCCCACCATCCAGGTCATGCTCTCTTCTCACTCCGACCATCATATAGGAGGTACAGGAGCCTTAGGTTCCACACCACCAGGTTCAGGAACAGTTATTACCCCAGAATCATCAGGCTCCTGAACTAGTGTGGATAACTTCTCTTACCCAAACTCTGAACTGATTCCATAACCTACAGACTCACTTTCAAGGACTCTACAACTCATGTACTAGTTTGCATGAGATATTTTCTTTAGCACATTGCTCATTTGTTAGTCTATTTATGGAAAGTTTTATTTCATAAATTCTATTGTATTTCTTTATTCTCCTTAAATGCCTGCAAGAATATGAATCTCTAGGTCAGGGTTCCGACCTGGGGCCCACAGACATCTCTTTTAATGGTAGACGTTCATGGCATAGCAATAGGTAGGAATCCTCAGCTCTAGGTGGTATATGGTAACATATATGAATGTTGATATTAAATGTACTTTGACTTTGACATTGACTTATTTTTATAAACAACATGAAACTAATTAAATGGAACCAAAGAGCTTTCAAACCAACATCTTACTTTAACATTTGTCTCTAATATCCTTCTACTTGGATTTACTCTGTTCAATTAATCTTGTGTGGAATAGTTCTGGAAATTGTTTCAGAACTAAGGGTTGTTGGAGTATCTGCAAAGTTCGCTGTGGATTCATTTCAGGATGCATTTACCCATTCAATGTTTAAAAAGAACAATATTTCCTTTTACTCTTAACATTGATGACATTAATAAGCTTCCATTTTTTCAAGCCCAGAAGTAGGTGAAATATAAATGCCCCTTGCATCAGAACAGAGATGTTAAAGGTTCCTTAGATAATGCATTGGGGCCCACAGCTGACCAGACGTGATGGAAACAACATTATAAAGGAAAAGTGGTTACAGCTGAGGACAAGAAGAAGAGAAAGATCAGAAGATACAAAACCAGGTAAACAGCAAAGGAGGCCCAAAGAATTTCAGAAGATGTCAAGCTAAAAGAATGGGTAAGAAAGGAACAAGTAGGAGATAATATGGAGAAAGATTTTAGTGGAAAAGCCAAATATTTTTAGCAGTGGGTAAAGATTGAAAAATATTGGTATTCAGAGGAATGTGGATTTCCTCTGGCTTGAAGCACGCAATGTTAATGTTCTAGTACATTGAGGGTCTGGATATGTCAATCTGTAATAGAAATGATTGACACCCCTGAGTAAGTAGGATAGAAGCACATTCACTCTTCTACTAACCAAACACTCTATACAGAGAATATAATTCTGATCCTGAAATCTGGCAGCAAATAAAATTTAACCCAAGAAAGCTTAAAACAAGAGAATATCTGCAGATGCTGGCAATCCAAGCAACACACACAAAATGCTGAAGGATCTCAGTTGAACACCAGACTACAAAGGGAGGTTTTGGTGTATCTGAGGGAAGACAACCAAGGAATTCTCTGAGAGTTTTAATGGTAAATGAATTTTCTGTTGTGCTGTGTTCTGTTGATCGTTTTAGAACACCAGAGTCCCAATGTGGCGTAAATGATTCTTACATCAGGCTTTGTGTGGTGTACCAGAGCAGAACATGTGAAGGAAGATAGGTAAGCCCCAGGCCTGGGCCAGGACTTGTTCCTGGGTTCACAAAGAGGATAGAGTTTAGGATAGGAGGAGAGGATTTGGATCAAGATGGATTGGTGAGGCTTCTTTGCCAGGGGTTAGTGGACAGTAAGTGATAGTTGTTAAATTAAGAGCTGTTTGCAAGTCAAATGTGGGAGGGGGTGCAGGTAATCATGTTTGCTGGTAGTGAAGGTGTGCGAGGAGCCTCCCTGAGCCAGGTGGCATCTGCCATCACTGGTGGTCCAGGTTTGGTGAATGAGGGGCTCAGTATGAGTTGTAGGGAGAGATTGGATTGACAGTTGAGCAACTGGAAAATGGTGGAGACAATCAAATGATTGAGATACTCTTATTGGCATTTTGGTTCAGCATTCTTTGGATGTCTTTTGTGTGTCAGATGTTCCATGATCTTCACCACTGAGGGTGGTGTGTGGGTGGGGAAAGGAGAGATAGACTGAAGGAGAGTAGAGAAGTAAAATAAAATGAAAGGATGGAACCAAGTGCTTGGCTGTGATCTGCTCCTTTAACTTACAGATAAAGACTCCATTGAACCCTAGGAGGACTGAGAGTGACCAGTGTAAGCTACATTAGACTGACATGGATTTAACTTGTTGGTGTGGACCTCCATTGAACCCTAAGAGGACTGAGAGTGTTTGATGTTAGTGGCATTAGACTGACATGAACTAATCTCTCTCATGGCACTGTAAATGTCATGATGGCACTAAACAGCAACTCCTTTGCTTACTTCTTTGGAAACAGCTCTATTTCTATCTTTTTTCCCCTCTCAAGGTTCTTTTAAAGACCCTGAACTGGAATTACACTCTGTCTTCGGTTCTTTGCGAGAATGGGACCCGCTCTCAAGATCTCACAACTGGACACTTTTTGATGTCCCAAGGACGTGGCCCAAAAGACTATCACACCTTCAGGGTTCTGGATTTTCATGGCTCTGGCAAACATGGAAAATTGGGAGCAGCGGGCTAGTTGCCATGGGTTGTGTGTCCGAACAACTGTGCCTTTCTGAAGCCAACTCTCTGGGTGCAGAGCTTGGAAACAGTGACACAACAGACTTTTAACATTTTAAATCATTGAGTTGTTTGTTCTGTCTCCCGTCTCACTGTGAAACGGGGACACCTCTTTTTCCCTTATTAGAGAGAGAGAGAATCTGTGGTATGTCGAATACCTGGTGAATGAGTAGTCTTTGGGGGACTGCAAGTCTGTGTCTTTATTGAAGCTTTGCTGCACGATTGAGTGCTCGGTGGGGGGCGCTGATTCTTTTTTGCTGGTGAGGGGTCATTGTCTTGCTGCAGTTTGTGCATGGGTGGGGGAGCTGAGGGGGGCTTTGGGGTTCTAACATTTAACTGTCAGTCATTCTTTGGGGCACTCCTCTGTTTTCATGGATGTTTGCAAAGAAAAAGAATTCCAGGATGTATATTGTATACATTCCTCTGACATTAAATGTACCTATTGAAACCTATTGAAATGAGTATTCAATAAGAAGGGTACTTCTGAATCAATAATATCTTATTTTATTTACTTTATTTAAAGAGGTAGCATATTAATAGCCTTCCAGCTCAGTGAGCTTACATTCATGTGACTATATGTCTTTGGGATGTGGGAGGAAACCGGAGCCCCTGGAGACAACCACATGGGCACAGGAAGAACATACAAACTCCGTATAGACAGTGGTGGGAACCAAACCCATGATCCTGGCACTGAAATAGTGTTATATTAATCACCATGCTACTGTGCTGTCCGATCTACCATTGATAAACTGGGATATGCAACCAGGTTTAGTAAATTTCCACAAGGTACTAGAAAGCCTCTTCATAATGCTGCACAAGAAAATAAATTCATTTTGTTATTCATAGCATGGGGAAAAAAAGCAATTCATGATCAAAATTTTAAGCCTTACCTAACCATGGAAGGGTGGTGGTACAGAGATAAGTCTGTACCAAAGACAATAAGGTGCTCCTTGCCTCCACTAGCCTGCAGGTCACCCTTGGGCAAAGTGTAACACCAGCTTAGCCCCCGATCAGTGCCATGTGAAGCCATGGGAGCAGGTGGTGGATGGTCGTATGAGCAGCCGGTACATATCACAAGTCCCGGTTCTCGGACCATTGATGCCAGGTAGACAGTCTCTGAAGAGTATTGATCATGGCTGAGGTCATCCATCTTGTAAAGACACTGTTCAGAAGAAGGCAATGAGAAACTACTTCTGTAGGAAAATTTGCCAAGAAAAAGCCTGGTCACGGAAAGACCATGAACACCCACATCATACGACAGGGTACAAAACGAATGAATGATAATCAACAGATTGCAGAGACAGTTTACTAGACTGAATCTTGGGATTGTCCTCCAAGACCGGCTGAAAGGTATTACACTTAGCAAGACTGGATATGATTAATATCGAGATGATATTTCCTCTGACTGCAGAAATTAGAATTAGAGATCACATTTCCAGAATTAGGGGTCAGTAATGTAAATGAAGACGAGAAATTGCTGCTCACTTTTGATTTTTGATCCTTCAATCTCGAAGGTTTATTTGTACATCGTTGCACAGTATGTTTAAGGCAGAAACAAATCTTGGAAACGAAGGGGGTCAGAGAAAAAATAGGAAGATAATTGTTGGGTTTAAATACTGTGAATCACTTATAGCACTTCCCCAGCTGTTAAAGAAGGAAGCTCACCAGTTCCTTTTCACGTCTGCTTGTGTTGGCCCATGAAACTCACAATTCAGCTTAAGAGTAGAGGAAGGTAGAACAGAGGTAAAGGATCAGAATGCCAGAAAAAAAACCTCCAGTCTAACTTTTATGTTCTCTTTTACTGTCTGGGAGTAAAGTTTGAAGATATCTGCCTTTCTCCAGCACTGCTGTTCAGCTAATTTAGAGTGGCTCAGATGAGAATCTGCAGCTGTCCTTCTGCACTATCTATCTAAAGACATGGTTATCATATATTCAGCAATAACTCGACAGCAGCAGTAACAATATTTGCTTATATAAATCATCTTCATCTTAAGAAGTCTTTATATGTTTCAATGAAGTAAAAACCAGATGGGTTCCTTAAGGGACCCAGACTATAACTCAGGATTTGGAGAGGGAACATTTCTAGCTTGTGCTTGTGTTTTCTCAGTTCAGAGATGCAGCATTTATGAATAAGTGTCTAAATACATGTGAAAGCACTGGATTAGGTGCACAGGCTCTAACATTTACTCCAGCTCCTTGATGTTGAATGTTGTCTGATCGTGCCTGTGGTGCATGTTGGGAAATTTGCAGGATGAAACCTTCCCACTGAGATAAACTCGCGGCACAGAAGATAAAAGTTAAAACTGCTACTCGGCTCAAAGAACCCAGCTTTCTGTCTGATTAATAACTGGACTTGTTTTGAAAAACAAATTCATAACATGCTGCTTTCTGTTAGTATAATTAATTCCAAAATGCAGGTAATAATGGAGCCTCTTATTAAAAATGTGGTTGTGATTTGTTAGTCAAATTTTGACACTGTTGAGCTGAAAACATAGTAGACCCTCTAATAGGAAAATAATGTAGGTTGTTGTTAGGCACCATTGAGGTACAGTAGTATTTTGTTCCTTTCGGTTGTTGACCTTCTCCCTCTGCCAGTGTTAAGAGCTGAGCCACATTTACATATACAGAACAAGTGTCATGTTCTGGTTTTAAAGATTCAGGTTTTTATTTCAGCTAATTGCCAGTAAACATCCATCTTGGGCAGTCGTCTGCAATGCAGTCCACAGATTGGTTCATCAACCCGCAGTCCCGTGTGTTCAACTTCCCAGCAGTGAAGGAGACGGCCAGTTCTCCCATGGGTAGTCAGTCCTGCTTTGGAGGATGTCTGCTTATAGTCTGCGTGGCTGTGTCAGTTTTGTGGGAGCAGGAGTGAGCTGTTTGTTGGACGGGGGTCCAAACATCCCAGAGGCAATTTCTTGATTTAATTTGAGACTGTGATGCATATTTTGAGGTTGACAATTTGTGCAACTATTATTTATTATTTATTTATTAAGACACAGTGTGGAACAGGCCCTTCTGCCCCTTCGAGCCACGCCGCCCAGCAACCTCTGACATAACCCTAGCCTAATCACAGGCCAGTTTACAATGACCAATTACCCTACCAACCAGTATGACTTTAGACTGTGGGAGGAAACCAGAACCCCTGGAGGAAACCCACGTGGTCAAACGCAGAATATACAAACTCCCTACAACCAGCAGCGGGAATCGAACCCAGGTTGCTGATACTGTAAAGCGTTGTGATAACCATTGTGCTACCATGCCCCCCCCCCCAACTCTATTCCAAGTGTTCAGACTGTTTGCACATTCCTCTCTGCAACACAACACAAGGGAAATTTAGTCAGATTTCGTCAAGCGTGACCGTAAAGGAACACAGCTCTCATTAGACTCTGGCAGGAGAGTCTTGGCATTGTCTTCCTTTGCTGTGCCTGTGTTTGTGAATAACATTGTTTTCCATCTACAGCACGACATGCGGGCCTGATCAGTGAATGAGAAGGAATTCGACGGGGTGTAATGCCTGTCTGGATGTCCCACTCACAGAAGCTGACTTCTGCATTTTCATGGACAGGAGGTGTTACAATTGCAATCCCGTGGCATCAAAAACCGCAACAAATCCAGAGTTTGTGATCTTGCTTAACTCTGCTTAGATCAATCCAGCTGAGCTGACCCAAATCTTGCCATCGGGGTTCTGAATGGCCATGAACTTGCTATTCCTGATTTGCACTACCTATTGACAATGCCAAGACACTCCTGCCAGCAGGTTATTGGTTCAATGAGTACCGTGTTCTTTCCTGGTCTCGCTTGACCACATCATTTCAGGTAAAATGGTGGAGTGTTCAATCTCAGCAGCTTCAACAAAGGGTGTGAGTGTCCTTTTTAAATATTTTTTTTTGGATTGCAAGAACCTGCCAGATATTAAGAACTTAGAGTGCTACATGTCAACCCCATGAGGGAGTTGCTCATTGACAGAGAAACTGAAGGAGCTGGGCTTGGTGCAAATCGTGCTACTGTTTACATCAGAGAGTCTTCAGTGGAGTCGGTGCACGAAGGAAGCATGAAGTCTAATAGAGAGTGACCGTCTTAATCACTTTTCTTGTGATCACATGCCCCTTTTGGATGTTGTTAATGTGGAATGCTGCAAGTCTGATTCACTGATTTGTGGGCAGATGGCAGAGGCAGATAGCAAGGGAGCAGGGTGGCCTTGATCGTAGCAAGGAATAAGCGTCACGTCGTGGCATCACCTGCTTACAGCGCCAGGAGAGAGGCAGCGAAGCAGGTACGGTCCACTGGAGGCGGTATGGTGCAGTGTCCAGGCTGGAGTTGCTATTGCCTTCCCAGTGATCGATTGGCAGAGACAGGCTGTATTGCGGTCAACTGCCGATTTCTGCAACATTCGTGGTCTCGGGTGTGGACAATTTTGTTTCTGTGTGTGGCTGTATTTTACTAATATCATCCATGGTGCTTGTTGGCTTGAGTATGCTGTGTGTTGTGTGTGACTGTTGGTACTGTGCTTTGCCTCTTCGCCCCAGAGTAATGCTGTTTCGTTTGGCTGTACTCATCTATGGCTGAATGATAATTGAACTGAATTATTTATTTTTTATATTAGAACTTACAGTAAACTTTGATGTCTTGCACTGTACTGCTTGGGGTGGCGAGGTGGAGACACGTGTCTACCAAAGGAGATGTAAGGTGCTCCTTCCCCCCGCTAGCCTGCAGGTCACCCTTGGGCAAGGTGTAGCACCTGCTTAGAACCTCCACAACACCCCCACCCCAATCAGGGTCAGGTGAAACCACAGAAACAGGTGGTAGATGGTCATATGAGCAGTCGGTGCAGATCACAAGTCCTGGTTATGTGACTACTGACATCAGGCAGACAGTCTCTGAAGAGTATTGATAATGGCTGGGGTCACCCATCTTGTGAAGGCACTGCCCAGGAGAAGGCAATGGCAAACCCCTTCTGTAGGAAAATCTGCCAAGAACAATCATGGTCATGGGACCATGATCACCCACGTCATACGACACGGCACATAATGATGATGACTGTATTGCTGTCACAAAGCAAAAAATGTTATGACATAAACCTGATTCTGATTATGATTATGATTTCTAAGTCAGGCATAGCTTTACTTACCCGGAGTGCATTTCTGGGAGGGTTTGTGGGGTGGGCAGGCAGCCAGCTGATCGCTTTGCTCTCAGTGAACACGTTCACCATCCCATCACTCAGCTATGAGTTCGTTTTCCAGAGAATTGGTAGGTAGGGCTATGACACAGCACATAATGAATGAATGGTCAGGGGAGGCAACCAGTTGATCGGTGTGTTCTCAGTGAACAGGTTTGTCATCCCATCACTCAGCTGTGAGTTTGTTTTCCTGACTGAGAAAGTTATAAAGCACTATTTCATGACATCAATATGTCCCAAAGCCCTCAACAGCTACTTGTGTACGTCTGAAGTGTTGTCACTTGTAAGTGCCAACCAATTTGAAAACTCAGTTGTGAAATAAATAATGATGTGGCAGGTTTAATGTTAATTTAGAATTAGTTTGATAGGTTGCAAGAGCTGTAGTCAACATCAGAGCTAAGAGCCCATTGGACGTGTGCAATTTTAACATAGAAATGTGACTTTACCAGAGTAGATCACACTAAGTATCATTTTGGGGTGAAATTGTACCCATTAGGAAATTGGACCCAACACTACCATGAGCAATTCACCTGAGTATAGGTGATTCAAGGGAAGTATGGGGGGGGGGTGGTGGCGGGATGTCGGAGACGTAAGATCTTGCAGATGCTAGAAATCGAGAAAAAGGCAAGGCAAGTTTATTTGTGTTCAAGCACAAGGCGGTTCAAAGTTCTTTACATAGAACAAGATATAAAAAGCAAACATCACATTTCAGACAATAAAAAGAATAAAATTGCACATAAAAATAAAGAAATCAAAGTTGCAGTGCAGAAGATTCTAATTAAAAGCTACAGTGAAAAGTAAAGTTTTAAGCCACCATTTAGAAGAGTTTAAAGTTGGGGCAGATTTCAGACCCTCTGGAAGGTTATGTAGAGCGTAGTAACTAAAAGCTGCTTGGCCGTGTTTAGTTTTGACCATGGGGACGGTAAACAGACCCACCCCAGATGACTTGCCAGCTCAGGAAGGTTCATGATGCAGCAGGAGATCAGAGATGTACTTTGGCACAAGACCACTCAGTGCTTTGTAAGCCAGTAGTAATATTTTAATATCAGTCCTCTGATGGATAAGAAGCCAGTGTAGTGATCTGAGAATTGGGGTGAGAACCTGCTTGAGGAACTCAGTAGTTCAAACAGCCTCTACAGAGATGTATAAAGAGTCAACATTCCAGGCCAAGACCCACCTGGTGAAGGTTCAAAGCCCAAAACGTAGACTCTTTATTCCTTTCCATAAATGCTGGCAGACCCGCTGAGTTTCTCCAGCAGTTTGTGTGGGGATGGCAGAGGCAGAGTGGGGCATGTGTGCAACACCCTGCAGGGGCTGTGGTGGAAGCAGACACAGTAGGGGTGTCTGAGAGATTCTTGGATTGGCACGTGGATGAATGAGGGCTGTGCAGGAGCAGAACATTAGATAGATCTTAGAGTGAGTTAAAAGATTGTTACAACATTGTGGGCCAAGAAGCCTGTACCGGGGCTGTACTCTTCAATATTAGCATGACTGCAACTTTCTCACTGTCAGCCATGCCTATAACAAGTTGTGTGCTTCCATTACTAATGTACATTAGAGTTGTGGGTGCATCGTACAACCATAGTTGAACAAGTGCGTTGCTCAAGTTTGCTTCACTTGGGCCTGTTTAGAATGAGACACTGCAGAGTTCAAGCTGCCTGAGTGGGCAGCGTCATAGCTCCTTGGGAACTACTCAGATACCATCCATTGTTGAGAGAGTGCAACTGAGATCTGCCCTCAGCATTTCCAACTACTCGAACTGAAGCATGGTGGAGCCACAAAGCCAGCAACAGCTAATCGGTGTAATTCCTCCCTGTAGCATGAAGGGTGTCAGTTCAATGATATCAGAATAACTCCTTTAAAAATAAATGCAGAATGCCAAAACACATACAGTTTTCTGTAGGCTAGAGCAGTAGAAGTTTTTAAGGGGGAGGTTGATCAATCTTTGGAAGGTTGGAGAATCAAGGCTTTGGGAAACTTGCACAGGAGAGGAGTTGAGGCCTGTGTACATCAACTGAGTTCAGATTTTGTTGTGGTCTTGTGTATTTTGATGTGCTGGAGCCAAGTCACAATCTCCCTTGTCCGTCAGTCACTCTGAGTCCTCTTGCTCTAGACTGCAGCCGAAGGCCATGCATGAGGAAGGAGCTGTCTGTGATCAATGACAATAGGGTGTGGACGAGTGCGCCACTTGAGAGGCAGTGCTGAGTGGCGACTTGGTCCTTCTCTGACCAAAAAATACAATCGCGTGAGAGCACCACCAAATGCAAGGCTCATTCCAAGGCCCATGATCCTGGAAGTGTATCACCATTCCTGATACTCGCTGAGTCTAAATCACTCACTAAAGCAGTTCCAAAGTTTGGGTGGGGGGGGGGAAGATATGCCTCTACCAAAGGAGGCGTAAAGTGCTCCTTCCCTCTGCTAGCCTGCAGGTCACCCTTGGGCAAGGTGTAGCACTGTTTAGCCCCCTGATTAGGGTCACGCGAAGCCATGGGAGCAGGCGGTGGACGGTTGTATGAGCAACCGGTGCAGATCACAAGTCCTGGTTATGCAACCACTGAGGCGAGGCAGACAACCAGTATTGATAGTGGCAGTGGTCACCCACCTTTTAAAGACAATGCCCAGAAGAAGGCAATGGCCAACCACTTCTGTAGAAGAATTTGCTGAGAACCCTCATGGTCACGGATGGAGAAAAAAATAAGAACAACAGACAGAAAGGTAGATTAAAGACAGATAGAAGACCATGATCGCCCACATCGGACAGCACAGCACATAATGGTGACGATGAGTTCCTTTATGTAATCACTGGACAACACAGTGGCACAGTAGCTAGTTACATGGGTTCAATCTGTGTGGACTTTGTACGTTCGTTCGGTGTCTAAGTGGCGATCCCCATTTGCGCTGGTTTCCTTCTGCATCCCGAAGGCACGGGGATAGGTCAATTGGCCAAGTGAAGGGAGGTGGCAGGAATGTAATAGCTATGTGAAATAAAATATACGATACAGTGTAAGTTATGGAATGGGTCTGGCTGGATAGCTCTTACAGCCAGTGTTAATTCAATGCTCCAAATGGTCTCCAAATGTATCATAAGGAGATGTGAGAAACAGAGGGAAAAGTACCTTCTGTCAAAATCTGACTGAAATAAACAATTGAAAGAGTTTGTTAAGTCTAGTGACTAAAAGGTGAGGCAAGGGGGTAGATGTTAAGGAGCAGGAAAAACACTGAAAAAGTGAGAGAGGGATTTCCCTAAACCCAGTACCATGGTTTCTGCACAGCATTGAACACATTCCTATGGAAATCAAAGCACTAAATAAAATTAGCAACACCACATGGACCTCAAGATTGTTTTTGACAGATTTTGTAACAGCCAAGTGGGACTAGCTCATGGACAACTTGGGAAAAAGTCCCGGTTTTCCAGACTGTATACTAGCTTTACAACTCTACAACCCATTTCTCCGCAGGTCCTAAGCACAGATGTTTGGATGACTCTAGACATGTGGAATGTCATTCAGCAACTCAGATACACTTTTGGATGCCATTTCAAGTGGCTTGTATCCCACACATTCAGGGCTCTGGACATATCAATGAAGGCTGCACAAGCACAACTTGAAGGAGACCTCCCTCAGCAAATCACAGATTGGAGTTCGTATCCCAAATTAGACTGTATATCACCTTAAACAGTATACCTATCTCTGTCCTTTGGTTCCACTCCATGCCAACATTGCCTGCCTCTGCCTTTCCAGTACTCACCAGACCGGGCAATGCCCAATTTAAACAGTATGTCTATCTCTGTCCTTTGGTTCCACTCCATTCCAACATCACCTGCCTTTGCCTCTCCGGTACTCACCAGACTGGACAATGCCCAATTTTTCACCCTACCCACATTGGCAACAAGACTGCTGATTGCTTTCCCTCCAAATCAATTACCAAAACCCAACCAGATCCTCCAATAGCACGTCAATCCTTTCCCCTAGTTTACTGCTTACTAGTTCAAAGCAGGGCACTCTCTACATGTTCAGGTCCTTCCCAAACCCAAATCAGGACTGGGCATGACTACCCCAGGGCACTCCGCTCTTCTCCAGCCATAGGCCCACAAACAAATGAGCATTAATGTGCTGCTCGGTGACTGTCCAACAACCTTTTGCAGGGACTACACAGATTCTAGGTAAGATGCAATGTGTAGTGAGAATGTGAGGAAGGACAGGCAGATGATGGGGCAAAATTGCAAGTTGGTGGGATGAGTTGAAGTGCAACATGGGGGCAAAAATGAAAAGGGTGATGAATATGTTATATTTGAATACATGCAGTATACGGAATAGAGGATCTTGTGGCACAATTAGACATTGGGCATCACTGAGACCTGACTTCAAGAAGATCATAATTGAGAGCTAAACATCAAATGATACACATTGTTTCAAAAAGACAGACAGGTAGGCAGAGGGAGTGGGGGCTCTGTTGATAAAAAATGAAATCAAATCCTTAGAAAGAAGAGACTTGGGATCAGAAGATGTAGAATTCTTGTGGGTAGAGTTAAGAAACTGCAAGGGTTAAAAAGACCCTGATGACAGTTATATTCAGGCCTCTAAACAGTAGCTAGGATATGAGATGTAAGTTACAATGGGAGATAGAAAACTCATGCACTACAAACAGGGCAATGTTACAATAGTAACAGGGGATTTCAAGATGCAGATAGATTGGGAAAATCAGATCTGAGTTGGATCCCAAGAAAGGGAATTTTGTAGAATGCCTACAAGATGGCTTTTTAGAATGGCTTGTGATTCAGCTCACTAGAGGAAAGCCATTTCTGGATTGGGTGTTGTGTAATGAAACAAATTTGATTAAGGAACTTAAGGTAGAGGAAGCCTTAGGAGGCAGAGATCATAATTCACCCTGAAGCTTAATACAAAGTTAGATATATCAGTATTACAGTGGAGTAAAGGGTATTACAGAGGCATGAGAGAGAAGCTAGACAAAGTTGATTGGAAGGGAACACTAGCAAGGATGATGGCAGTACCACAATGACTAGAGTTTCTGGGGGCAATTTGGAAGGCATGGGTAGCTACATCCCAAAGATGGAGAAATACACTAAAGGGAGGATAGGGCAAGTGTAGCTGTCAAGGTAATTCAAGTACAGCATGAAAGCAAAAGAGAGGGCATAGAATAACATAAAAATTAGTGGGAAGTTAGATGACTGGGAGGCTTTTCAGAAATAGCAGAAGGCAACTAAAAGCCATGAGGAGAGGAAAGTTGAAATATAGATAGATGGATACTTTACTGGCCTCAAAGAAAATTACATTGTCACAGTAGCATTGCAAGTTCACAGATATACAATATTAGAAGAAGTAAGAAGAATAAATAGAAATAAGCTACCTCAAACAGTCTAACAGCAGGGAGGCCATCTCTTCCCCAGCTATAGGAAAACTCATTATAGAGCCTAATGGCCAAGGGTAAGAATGACTTCATATAATGCTTTTTGGAGCTGCACAGTTGTCTTGGTCTATTACTAAAAGTGCTCAGCCAAGGTGGCATGCAGAGGGTGAGAAACATTGTCCAGAATTGCCAGGATTTTCCGTCAGGCCATTTGTTCTACCACGGACTCTAGTGTGTCCAGTTTGACTCTTATAATAGAGCCAGGCTTTCTAATCAATTTATTGAGCCTGTTGGCATCACCCATGTTGATGTCATTGCCCCAGCACACCACCACAGTCTGTACTGGTGACAACAGACTGGTAGAACATGTGAAGGAAAAGCCTGAATACTTCAAAGCGCCACAATCTCTTCAGGAAGTAGAGGCGACTCTGGCCCTTCTTGTACCCAGCCTCTTGTACACAATCCCCCAGCAATGAGGTCTGTATGGTATTGAAGGCACTTTGAAATCAAACAACACCATCCTCACTGCGCTGCCCTGCTTATCCAAATGAGAGTAGGCTCTGTTCAACAGGTAGATGACACCGTCGTTGACATCACTGTGCTCCTGGTAGGCAAACTGCAGGGGATCGAGGGCAGATCTGACCAGGGGTTGGAGATGAGCCAGCACCAGTCTCTCTAGGTTCTTCATGATGTGTGAGGTCAGGGCCACTGGGCGGTAGTCATTCAAGACTTTCAGTTGGGACTACACAAGATGTTTCCACACAGCCAGGACCCTTTCCAGGCTGAGACTCAGACTGAAAATACGCTGGAGAACTCCACACAGCTGCTCAGGACCATGGCGTTCACACTATCTGGTCCCAATGCTTTACTGTGTCTGACTTCCCCCAGAGGCCTTCTCACCTGCTCTGGAGTGACGGTGAGTCCATGATGAGTGGGCAGTCGGTGGAAGGGGTGGGGCTGGGTAGGTGAAGAGCGGGATAATAGCAGTTGGTATGTGGAGGTGTGGATGGTAGGTGCAGGGCAAGGAGGGGATGTAAACAGTGATAGCCTGTGTTGCTCATCCCAAGTATTGAACTAGAGGGGGAGGAGGGAGGAGGGGAGGCATTGGTGCTGAAGGAGCATTGGGTACCTGGACTGGTGTGCTGAGGGGGCTGAGAACAGGAGGGCAATTGTCAGACTGATTGAAGAATTGGTTTAACATTAGCCCATTCACAGCTGCATTCCAAGGCTCTACAGCTAGGCTGATTGAAACCAGTGATGTTCTTCATGCCTCTCCATACTTCCCATGCGCTACGCTAACTAGGCGTGTTCTCCATCTCTCTCCTGTATTCCTCTTTAGCCATCTTGAACTTCTCCTCTGCATGTGTTTCAATTCCGCCCCATCTCCTGATCGAAAGGCTCTCTTTCTGTGGTTGAGAAGAGCCTTCAGATCACTGGTGACCCATGGTTTGTTGTTCGAGAAGCAGTGAACAGTCCTTGATGGCATTTCAGTGTCCATTCATGCAACGGACACTGTAATAATGGACTTAGCAGATGCAATCAGTAAGTCTGTTAATGTCCTCTCCATATGGTTCATAAAACACATTCCAGTCAGTAACTGCAAAGCAGCCCTTCAAGGCCTCAATGGCCTCTAGAGACAATTTCTCCAGTCCCTTGGTGGTAGTTAGCTGTTGCTGTACTTTGGGCTTATAGAAGGGCATGAGGTGAACCAGGTTGTGATCTTCCATGTGGCAGAGGGTTGGGGTGTGGGGGAGAGCTATGGAGCTGTAGGCATCTTTAACATTACTGTAAAAGTTAGTCTGCATCTGTCTAGAATTCTTTCATTCATAAAGCAGAAACCAATAGAGACGTTCAGCGGAGTTAACACTTCAGGTGCAAGACCCCATGTAGCTGTGACCTATTCTCCCCACATTTCCAGCAACTCTGTCTCCATCACCAGGGGTAATATACAGGAGTTGTATGCCATTGGGATAAGGAAGGAAACCAGACTACCCGGAGGAAATCCTCACACTGCGCAGGCAGTTCCAAGCATCAGGATTGAAGTCAGATCACTGTGAGGGAACAGTTAAACTAGCTATTACACCGAGCCATCTCTTGGGCTAATCATTAAGCAACATACCGTTGTCACTGGCTTCTGGTCCATATATTACAGCATGTTTTTGTGAGCTGACAGCTTTGGAGCAGAACTGACTCAGTGGGAGGGCAGCTCAAACAAATGGATGTGCAGTTAATGGCCTTTAAATTGGCAGTGAGGTGACTCAATACCACACCCGAGCCACTCTCCAGGGAGGCGAAACTCCACCCTCAGACTGTAAAGAGAGAGAAAACTCCCTTTCTCTCTGACCGATATTGTATTACGGGAGTAATAGTGCACCTACGCGGTGAGATTAAAAGCTTCACATACCACCAGCAAGCATTGGAAAAATGCAATTGTGTTGTGTATTATTTTCCATTCTTTTTGTTTCCCAATTGCAGTTTACTCTAAAAGCTTCCAACTGCCTCCAACTGTGTTTTAGTTTCCATAGGATTGAGCAGCTACAGCGAATAGAAAGATCATTCTTAGCAACACTTCTTTCACTACAGCGACACCACAACACTGCTTGTGTCTACTATAGAACACTGAGCAGTACAGCACAGGAACTGACCCCTCAGTCTGTGATGCTGTGCTAAACTACCCAGAACACACACAAAATGCTGGTGGAGCACAACAGGCCAAGCAGCATCTATAGAAAGAAGCATAGTCCTGACAAAGGGTCTCAGCCCGAAACGTCGACAGTGCTTCTCCCTATAGATGCTGCCTGGCCTGCTGTGTTCCACCAGCATTTTGTGTGTGTTGCTTGAATTTCCAGCATCTGCAGATTTCTTCGTGTTTGCGTCCTTCTACCCAGACAATGTAGAAGGCATACTCTATCCACTCTAATCCAGGAAGCATCCTGGTAAACCTCTTCCACTCTCTTTCCAAAGTCTCCATATCCTTCCTGTAGTGTGCCAACGCAAAAGGAATTCAATACTCCAGATGTGGCCTAACCGCTGTTTCATACAGCTGCAGCGAAACTTCCCAACTCTTGAACTCAATAGAGGCAATCATGGCATATGTCTTAGCCATAGCGTGCTGGACATTTCCAATATTTTCTATTTTTATTACACATCTCCAGTATCCTACTGCTGCCTGTAAGGTGTTTGTATGTTCTCCCCATGACCACGTGGGTTCCCCCAGGCTCTCCGGTCTCCTCCAACAGTCCAAAGACGTATAGTTGGTAGGCTAATTGGTCATTGTAAATTGTCCTGTGATTGGGCTGCAATTAAATCGGGGGGGGTGGGGGTTGCAGAGTGCTGTGGCTTAAAGGGCCAGAAGGGCCTGTTCTGAGCTGTGTCTCAATCAATAAATAGATAAGCAAGTAAATAAATAAATATCTGCTGCATTTTGCCTTTGAAAACAGTTAAAGTGTTCATTGGACATTATTGTGTCAACATCTTACAGTTGTTTCTGAAAGCCTATTGTTATAACAGTGCCTAAAATTTGCTATAAAATGTTTTGAGATGGACTGAAAACGTGAAAGAATCTGTAACTTCAACGCTCCCACATTCCGAAGATTAGGGTTAGGGTTAGTAAATTATCAGCTTGCATTCTTGTTGTTGGAAGTATGGTAACTCTTATGGCTGCCCCAGCACAATCCTCGGTGATTTGATTTGACGCAAATGATTTCATTTTATGTTTTGATGCTTTGATGTACATGTGACAAATGAATCTTATTTTATCTTCATTTATGCTGGTGTCTAAGAACAAAGTAACCTGCCTCAATGACTATTGTCTAAAGGCACTTATATCCAGAGTGATGATGTGATTTGAGAAGCACATCAACTCCCGCCTGAGAAGTAACTTGCATCTGCTTTAGTTTGCCTTCTCATTGGCTCTCACTCAACCCTGAAGCATCCTGTCATTCCTATATCAGGATGCTCTTTATCAACTACAGCTTGGCATCCAATACCATCATCCCCTCAAAACTAATCAACAAGTACCTGGACTTTGGCTTCTATACGGCCTTGTGCAAATGGATCCTCAATTTCCTCACTTGCAGAGTCCAGTCATTTCGGATTGGCAACATCTCCTCCACGATCTCCATCAGCATGGGTGTATCACAAGGCTGTGTGCTTAGCCCTCTGCTCTACTCATTTTACACTTATGACTGTGTGGCTAAGTACATTTCTCCAATGCCATATTCAAGTTTGCTGATGATAGCACTGTGCTGACTGAATCACAGGTAGAGACGACTCAGCATATAGGAGAGAAACTTAAAATCTGGCTGAGTGGCAACCTCTTACTCAATGTCAGGAAGAGCAAAGAGCCGATTATTGACTCGAGGAGGAGGAAGCCAGTCCATGAGCCAGTCCTCATCGGGGGATCAGAGGTGGAGAGGGTCAGCAAATTTAAATTCCTCACAGTCAGATTTTGGAAAACCTGCAGGTAAGTGCAATTATGAAGAAAGCACAGCAGTGTCTCTACTTCCTTTGTAGATTGTGGAGATTTGGCATGACATCCACAACTTTGACAAACTTCTGTAGATGCGTAGTGGAGAGTATAGTGACTGGTTGCATCACTGGCTGATATGGAAATAGCAATGTCCTTGAATGGGAAAATCTACAAAAAGTAGTGGATAAAGCCTTCGCCCTCATTGAGCACATCTATCTTGTGCATCTATCTTTGCAAGACAACAACATTGATTATCAGAGAGCCCCATCACCCAGGCCATGCTCTCTTTTCACTGCTGCCATCAGGAAGATGGCACAAGAGCCTCAAGACTCACACCTGCTGGTTTAGGAATGGTTATTACTCCTCAACCATCAGGCTCCTGAACCAGAGGGGATAATTTCACTCAACTTCACTTTCCCCACCATTGAAATGTTCCCACAACCTATGGACTCACTTTCAAGAACTCTACATTGCACATGTTAGAGATTTATTGCTCATCTATTTATTATTATTTCTTTATTTCTGTATTTGCACCCTTTGTTGTCTTTGGTCCACAGGGTGAACACCCAAGTTGATGTAAAACTGAGTCAGCTGGAGACGCTCATGGAGTGAGTACTGTTTTGGATTCGCTCCATAACCTTTACTTTTTTTTTAACCTTTGATCACCCTTATTCAGCTTATTATTACCTATACCGAAAGTTTCTTTGTTAATTTTTTTTTTAACTTACTGCCAAGAGTTTGTTGTGAACTTTTGAAGACATGCAAACAGAAATGTCTCTCAGGTCTAAGGGACAGGATCCCGGACGCAATCATAACTGTAACAGAAAGAAGCAGGCTCCGCCACAACAAACTCAATTAACTTATGAATTGTTTATGGAGGTTTTGGATAAAAAATTTGATGAACTACAACAATTTTTTAAAGAAGATATAAAGGCTTTTCAAGAGTACATGGTTAAGACGGATTTAGTAATTAAACAGCAACAAGCTCTTATTGCGTCTCTGCAAGAAGATGCTCGGAAGCGAGATTTGACTATTGAAAAACTGCAACAGGATTTAATTTCGACCATTAAGCTGATGGAAGCCCTTAAAGCCAAGAGTGACGATTTTGAGAATCGGTCCAGAAGACAGAACTTACGTATACTTGGTCTTCCAGACGGCATAGAAAAAATATGACCCTTCGAAATATTTTGCTCAACTTTTAAAAGAAGCGTTTCCGACGATTTTCCCGAATAACCCTCCTTTATTGGATCGGGCACATAGAATTCGGCGTCGATCACCGAGTGCTACAGACAAACCTTCAGTGGTAATTGTCCGGTTCCATTATGTACATGACAAAAAACAACTTATACGAGCAGCTCGTCGGGCAGGAATGATTAAATTCAAAGAATTTTGCTTCCGCCTGGTCAAAGACTTTAGCCCTGACCTTTTAAAAAGAAGGCTTCTTTTTAAACCGTTGATGGCTGAATGTTATGAGAAAAATCTGAAACCTGCACTCCTATACCCTGCGAAGCTTCGAATATCTCCGTCGAATGCTCCACGACAGGTTTTTCTTTCAACTTCAGAAGCGAAAAAATATCTGGAGGAGAACTTCCCTACTGCTACAGACACCGGTCTCTAATAAATGAACGATTCTGATCGTGTAAGATGGTTCTCGATCTCTTAAACCAGAATTAAAATCTGGTTATTGGTGTAGGTTCATCCTATACTTTATACTTAAGTTAAAGCGTGTTTTCATCATATTAATTGTTCTGCCTTATACACTTTAACCATTATACTACATACTTGTCCATTAACATTGTTCCTTCAAAGGTATATTTTTAATTCTTTGAAGGTGAATTTTTCTTTGATTAAGATGGTGGCTTTTTGAAAAAGATTTTTGGTTTTGCTTAAGATGGCGTTATTTTTTTTCTTTCTTTCGTCTTCTTCCTACAATGCATCGCTTATCATAGCTTAAATATTTTTTGTTTTGTCTGGGCTACAGCCCGATTTATAATTTTTTTTAGTGACTATATTTTTATTTTTTTTACAACTAACTGTACTTAGAAATATGGTTTTTATTATAGCGATTTTAATTTTTAAAGTTGGGGTGATTCTTTTATATATATCCTTTATATATGGAGTGTTCTTCAGCTGACATGGGGTAGCATTAGTCTTACTTTTTCCTTTTTTAAGTCATATTTTGGCTTTTTCTCTTTTTCTTGGGGGGTGGGGGGATGGTCTGTTTTCTAATTCTATTTTTTTTGCACCAGTTTGTGTTAGTTTTTTTTATTTGGGCTGTTTTTGAACTTCAAATATGTCTGTGTTGTCGTCACTTCCGGGTCTTCTCTTTACTTTTGTTCCTCTTCCGGGTGCATGAGTTTATAAGTTGGTTAACCCTTTCTATACCAAAGGGTTGATTATAGAATTATGGCTCAGACCATTAATTTTGTGTCTTGGAATACTAATGGTTTAAATCATCCAATTAAACGAAAGAAGATTTTCAAAGTATTCCAAAGACTTAATGCTCATATCATTTTTGTACAAGAAACTCATGTGAGGAGGGAGGACAAATTTCGTTTTTTTAGATTTTGGCGGGGTCAACAGTATCACGCAAATTCGAATGCTAAAGTAAAAGGAGTTTCAATTTTTATTGACTCCTCTATTTCATTTGTTCAACATGATATTTTTTCGGATCCGAATGGCAGATTTTTGTTAATTATGGGTTTACTTTGTAATAAAAAGGTTGCTTTGGTTAATGTTTATGATACAAATGTGGATTGTCCTGACTTTTTTAAGTCTTTATTTACTTCTTTACCCAATCTAAACGAATATAAGTTAATAATGGGTGGTGACTTTAATTGTTGTTTAAATCCTATGATGGATAAATCTTTATCTATTCAGACTTTACCTAATAAGTCGGCCACTTGTATTAACTCTTTTTTGACTGACAATGGAGTTTTTGATATTTGGAGATTCTGGTATCCTAATGACAAAGAGTTTTCTTTTTTCTCACATGTTTATCACTCTTATTCGAGAATTGATTATTTTTTTGTAGACTCTTGTTTTATTCCATTGGTAATCGGTTGTAACTATGATATTATAGCTATCTCTGATCATGCTCCGTTATTACTTTCTATGAAATTTACGGATACAGCTTCTAATGCTAGACAATGGCGATTTGACTCTACCTTGTTGCAAGACTCTGACTTTATAAAATTTATGGAGGAGCAGATCGACTTCTTCTTCTCAACTAATTCTACAGATGATATCTCCTGCGGAACACTTTGGGACACTTTTAAAGCTTATATACGTGGACAGATTATTTCTTATTCTGTTGGTTTGAGGAAACGTATCAAGATGGAAACTCTTTTATTGGTTGATAAAATTAAAGAGATTGATAAGAAATATTCGATTGCTCCTAGTAAGGAGCTTTACAAACAAAGGGTTGAACTTCAAATGGAACATAGTTTATTACTTACATCCTCGATTGAAAATCAATTAATGAAAACTAAATCTGATTTTTATATACATAGTGATAAATCTGGTAAACTGTTAGCTAGTCAATTGAAGAATGCTCTGGTTAAACGTCAAATCACTAAGATTGGTCAGCAGAATGGGAATCTGACAGTTAATCATGATGAGATAAATAAGGCATTTCAAGATTTCTATACTTCCCTGTATCAATCTGAATTTCCTCAAGATTATAATACCATGTCTGATTTTCTTGGAAAATTAAATTTTCCAAGGTTATCATCTGATGATCTTTTGATATTGGATACTCCTATTACGGATGTAGAAATTAAGGGGGCTATTTCCTCAATGAATTCTGGGAAAGCACCGGGTCCAGATGGTTATACAGTTGAATTTTTAAAATTTTTTTCCGCTACTCTTTCCCCTTGGTTAGGTAAGGTTTTTGAGGAAGCCATTAGGTTAGGGAATTTGCCACAATCTTTTTATAGAGTTCCATTTCTCTAATATTGAAGAAAGATAAAGACCCTACTAATTGTGCTTCTTATAGACCTATATCTTTATTGAATGCAGACTCCAAGATTTTTTCCAAGTTACTGGCATCTAGATTGGAGAAGGTGTTACCCAAAATTACTTCAGATGATCAAACTGGCTTTATTAAAAATCGTTATTCTTTTTTTAACATTAGGAGATTGTTGAATATTGTTTATACTCCCTCACATGATACTTCAGAATGAGTGATTTCATTAGATGCGGAGAAAGCATTTGACAGAGTTGAATGGCCTTACTTATTTAATGTGTTGGAGAAGTTTAATTTTAGTCCGATATTTATATCATGGATTAAATTGATTTATCATACTCCAGTAGCCTCAGTGTTTACCAATAATCAAAGATCTCCCTTTTTTCGCCTATTTCGGGGCACTAGACAGGGATGTCCTCTTAGTCCATTACTATTTAACATTGCCTTAGAACCTTTGGCAATTGCCATCAAACAATCACAGGATATTTTGGGTATTAATCGTGGGACAGATATTCATAAGTTATCTTTGTATGCAGATGATTTATTACTATTCATTTCTAACCCAGAGAAATCCATTCCAGCAGTTTTATCATTATTGGCTCAATTAAGTGAGTTTTCTGGGTATAAGTTAAATCTTAATAAAAGTGAATTGTTTCCATTGAATAAACGGGTCCCAATTTATGGAAATTTACCCTTTAAATTAGTTAATGACTTTTTTACTTATTTAGGGATCAAAATCACAAAAAACCATAAAGATTTATTTAGATTTAATTTTATACCCTTAATTGATCAGATTAAAGGTTTGTTTATTAAGTGGTCACCTTTGTCTTTATCCCTAATAGGTAGGATTAATGCTATTAAGATGGTTATTTTACCTAAGTTTTTATATATTTTTCAAGCGATACCAATTTTTATCCCGAAATCTTTTTTACTAATGTTGACTCTAAAATTTCTTCATATATATGGCAGAATAAAAATCCCAGGTTAGGTAAAACATATTTACAGAAGACAAAAAAGGAAGGCGGGTTAGCATTACCAAATTTCAGATTTTACTATTGGGCAGCTAATATTAGATATTTGTTATGTTGGTTGAAAGATGGGGGTGGATCTTTTGGCCCTTGTTGGGTGAGTTTAGAAACTAAATCGGTATCAGCTTATGCTTTGGGTTCTATTTTAGGGACTTCTCTCCCTTTTGCTCTTTCTAAATTGCCGAAACGAATTGACAACCCGATAGTTAAACATACATTGCGTATATGGTTTCAATTTCGGAGATTTTTTGGGTTGACTCAATTCGTTTTAAATAGTCCTATTGTATCTAATTGTTTTTTTCACCCTTCCATTATAGATCAAGCTTATTCGGCTTGGAAAACTAAGGGATTACTAAGATTTTCTGATTTATTTTTAGATAATTGTTTCATGTCTTTTGAACAATTATCCAACAAATATAACTTGCCGAGATTTCATTTTTTTAGATATTTACAGATTAGACATTTTTTAAGTTCTGTACTCTCTACGTTTCCAAATTTTGTGCCTTCAGATACTTTGGAGAGTTTATTTGAATTAGACCCTTTTCAAAAAGGGCTTATTTCAAAACTTTATAATACAATTATGAAGATACGTTCAGAGCCTCTTTATAAAACTAAACAGGATTGGGAAAGAGAGCTTAGTTTTAGTATTTCTAGTGAGAATTGGGATAGAATTCTTCAATTAGTTAATACATCATCGTTATGTGCCAAACATTCACTAATACAATTTAAGGTCGTACATAGGGCCCATATGTCCAAGGATAAATTAGCTCATTTTTACTCTCATATAAGTCCTATTTGTGATAGATGTCATTCTGAAATTGCATCTTTAACTCACATGTTTTGGTCGTGTTCATTTTTGGAGAAATATTGGAAAGATATTTTTGATATTATTTCTGCGGTTTTGAATATCGATTTACAACCTCATCCTATTACCACAATTTTTGGTTTACCAATGTTAGACTCACTGCATTTATCTTCTTCAGCCCGTTGAATGATTGCATTTCTAACTCTGATGGCTAGAAGATCTATATTGTTGAATTGGAAGGAAATTAATCCTCCCACTGTATTTAATTGGTTCTCTCAAACTATGTTATGTTTAAATTTAGAAAAAAATAGAAGTGGTACTTTTGAGACTTCTATTAAATTTGAAAAGTTATGGAGACCATTTATTCAACATTTTCACATGATGTAATATGACCCTGTGCCTAGTTCATTTGATTTCCCAGCTTTTAGCTTATGTATTTTGAGAGGACCGGAAGTGACGGCATTGATGAATACTTATTTTTGTGAGATATTATAAACAGCCCGCTTTTTTTTTCCTTCTCTTTTTTTTGTTTTTTTTTCTTTCTTTTTTTCTGTTTTTTTTATATTATACATTATGAAATATTTAGATTTACTATGTCCATACATATATCTTATGGCTTATGTCTTGGTAAACTCATTTATATTGTAACTATTGTGTATGTTTTTTTTCATATGTAATGGAATGTGTATGTTGGTAATTTCTTTATCAATATATCATCTGTATTCTGTCCATATTACTAATATTAATAAAAAGATTTAGAAAGAAAGAACAAACACTCTTCCAAGCCGCTGAGTCGGAGGACAATTCGAGTTGAGCCCCGAAGTGGTCTACAGTGGAAGGTCAGCAGTTCGAGGGCAGATTAAAGTCAGAGAGTTCTGCAATTAATGCCCAGAGGCTGAGCAAAGTCTGGAGGGTAAAGTGAAAGGCTAAAGTTCAGATACTCAGTGAATCTGGAGACAGGAAATGTGGAAGACCAACATCAGCAAAACCAGAGGTGGAGGCTCAAAAGTCACGTCTGAGGCTGCAGGCCAGAGACTGAGGGGTTCAAAGCCTGATTCTGTGAGTCCGAGAGTCAGGGACCAGGGATTAGAGGCTGGGGTGGGGACCAGATGTCTGCGAGTCTGGAGCCAGGGATTGGAGGCCTAATGTTGGCACCTTCTGGGGTTGGAGGCCTGTGTGTGTGAGGGGCAGATGGATGGGGGTGGTAGGAAAGGGGTTGTTTTGCTGCTGTTGTCTTATTTCTGTTGTTGTTAATGGTACACTTTGAACATTGTGTGTGTGTGTGTTTGTGTGTGTGTGTGTGTGTGAGAGAGAGAGAGAGAGTGTGTGGGAGTGTGTATGTGAGTGTGTGTGTGTCTGTAAGTTTGTGTATTTGTGTGTGTGTGTGTATGTGTGTGAGAGACAGAGAGTGTGTGGGAGTGTGTGTGTGAGTGTGAAGGAGTGTGTATGTGTGTGTGTGTGTGTGTCTGTGTAATTTTGTGTGTGTGTGTGTGTGTGAGAGACAGAGAGTGTGTGGGAGTGCGTGTGTGAGTGTGAAGGAGTGTGTGTGTGTGTGTGTGTGTGTGTGTGTGTCTGTGTAATTTTGTGTGTGTGTGCGCTTGTGTCTTCATTCAATGTTCAGCAGATAGTGCATCACAAGATGGCCTCTGATGGCCTGCCAGGTTATCAAGAAGTAGCCATGAGACCTTCATCCTCCAGGAGAACGTGCAACCAGTACAGCCTAGTGTGGCAAGATCTCCCCAAGATTTCCCAGGCCCAGGCTGTTCACCCAGAGTTGCTGAGTAAGAGATATAAGAGCTACACAATTACCCATGTCACTAAACCACGAGCTTCCATTGCCAGCATCTGTCCAGGTTGCGGGTCCCTATCCTGGGCTCCACAGAACCCCTCTGTTAATGGTTGGGGACCATGGCATAAAAATGCTGGGAACCCCTGGTCTATGGATACCCAGAGCCAGAAGTGTTGTTGCAATGTGTAGTTAGCACATAGTCTAGCCAATTGGTGGTGGGGATCAAGGAGCAAGGGAACTCAGGGCTGGACAGCCATTAAGCTATGTCAGAGTGAAGAAGAGATAGGAGCTCAGGTGGAAGGTGTTTGTCAGCCTGAATTCCTAGCTGAATAGAGGAGACAATCACACTTAGTGGAGAATGGAAGATTCACCAGCTGGGCCGGCTGGTGGTGTAGTGGCATCAGCACTGGACTTCGAGGCAGATGGTCCAGAGTTCAAACCCAGCTGGGTCCCAGCCTGGGCAGCAGCTGTATCTGTGCAGAAGAAAAGCCTGGAGTTCTATTTCCGTATCTTGCCATGAAAACCCACTGAACCCTAGGGTCCATGAGGAGTAGAGTCAGACTCAACTTAACGACTGAACAACAATCGAGAGCTGCTTCTTGCAATGAGCTGGCAGCATCGTAGAAACCTCAGCACATCTTTGTATTAACCTTCCAAAGGTTACAGTCATAGCTCAGAGGCCATTAGGTGTGGAAACCATGATGACACCTCAGAGTCTACCTGCACTGATTATAAGGCATCAATAAATGAATCTGATATCTAATTATTCACTACAGCCATTTTCACCCTAACCTGCTTCATAAGGACATGAAATTTATCTCTGCGCTGTTTGATTGGGTGGGGCATTCTCAGACCAGGAGGGACAACTGTGTAGGGTTCTCAGATTATTACCTGTAATATTAACTGTTAAATGCATATATAAAATGGCTTCTCTGTAGAGTTATAATGAAATGGCTTCTTTGTGGGTAACTGATGAGGTAATGCTCTGTTTAGTTGGAATGTTTGGGTTATAATTATTGATAACGGAGGAACTAACCAATGGAAGCAATGTTGTTCTATCTGAATATGTGGGAAGCTGGAGTGAGTGCGCTGGATTTTCGGGAGGAGAACTGGAGAGGAAGGACGTGCTGGATGCGCCCTGGTCAACCACTGAGGTTGGTCCCGGGGGGCAGGTCGAGGAGGTCGGAGAAGATCAGATAGTGAACCAACAGCTTCGCTAATTGAGCTCCAACAGTTGTGCACAAATTGACTGAACTCTGATAAGTTTTGGTGCCTTTTTTTTCCTTTTTATATTGTATTGCTATTAATTACCTAGCTCCAGTAAGATTTATAAAGTGTACTCTGTAAATGTACATGGTGCGCGGTCTGATATAGTCTGTGCAAATTTGTATCAGTGTGCATCTCACAGCATCCATGGAAACGGGAGACATGGTTTGGCGGGTGGACGGATTTTCCCCTAGGCATACACAAGCTATAGCCTGGGCGTTACAACCGTATCACCAGTCCAGTATTACGTGGGTCCCAGTAGGTCTCCTGGTCTCCCTCCTGACACTTACCTCACTGATAAGATTGCCCAGGAGTCTTGCACTAAACCTGGGTATTCCTTCCTTCCATACTGCATCCTTATCTTCCACTTTAATCGGCTCACCATGCATTGCTGGGGCCTCTCTGCCAAAGGAACAGAGCCTTTAAGAAATGGCACACTTCTCAGATTGGTTGCAAATCTTCTGATAAACGTTTCTGAAGAAAAGATTACTCCTGAACAGTTTCTTTACTTCTGCTTGTAACAACTTGTACTTACTTTTGTCCGTACTGCAATGATTGACCTGTTTGTAATAGAAAGTAATATCAAATATGCACTGTGGTTCTGTGCTCTGAGTATAAATAAATCATTGATAAGTAAATATCTAGAAGGGAAAAGGTGTGTGGTTAACACTTCAGGAGGATGACATTTCATCAGAACATTGAAGCTGGATCATCAACTTTCCTTTGAGTGCCGCCTGACCATTAGTTCCTGTTTTTATTTCAGAGTTGCAGCATTTGAAGTATTTTGGTTTTTGACATTTTAAGACTTACAAGTCTTGGTCAGAATTTTGCTCCAGTCTACTTTGCTTACTTCTGATTGCTCATATTCTTTCTGATTCATCAGTTTCTTCCACACCCAGTCCTCATCAGTCCTGTGGTATGCTTACGCACATAAACTGTCTTTCCAAGAATCAATGCAAAAGAGAAATATTCATAGTTACTGTTTTGATAATGCTTGACTATCATGCAGAATATCTTTCCCATTTCCAACGTTTTAAAAACTTGTGAAGATAACATACTATATTCAAGATTAATAAACAGTCAATGTTTTGGGCTGAGACCTTTCTTCAGGTCTGGAACGGAAAGGAAGATGCTGGGGGAAGGGGAAGGGGGATAGCTGGAAGGTGATCAGTGAAGCCAGGTAGCAGGCTAGAGAAGAAGGAATCTGATATGAGAGGAGAGTGGACCACGGGAGAAAGGGAAGAAGCAGGGGACTCAGGGGTAGGTGATAGGCAGGTGAGGAGAAGAGGTAAGAGGTCAGAGTGGGGAGTAGAAGAGGGAAGGGGAGAGGGAAAAAAGTAAGTTTTACAGAGAGGTGAAATAAATGTTCATGCCATCAGCTTGGAGGCTACCCAGATGGAATATGAGGTGTTGCTCCAAATTTGCTACCTTTTCATCATTAGTGGGAGGAAAATTGCAGAGCTCTCTGCATTTTGGCCCTAGTTTCTGGAGTAATTTCACCACATGAACTGAAGCAGATTAAGCAGAAGACACAGCACACATTTCCCAAGGGCAACCTGACAAGGAAAATACACAGCACCAGTGTTAACAAAGCTCATATTGTTACAATGTGGATATCACAGCAATGCAGATTCTGAATCTGAGTCAGGTTTATTGTCACTGATATAAATCATGAAGTGTGTCATTTGTGGCAGCAGTAGCATAACAAATTACCATAAATTATCATTTTAAAAACTCTATAGTGCAAAGCAGAAATTGGAAGGAAGTGTTCATATGTGTTTGGACCATTCAGAAACCTAATGACAGATGGGAAGCAGCCATTCCTAAAATGCTGAGTGTGGGTCTTTAGTCTCTTGTACCTCCTCCCTAATGGTAGTAACGAGAAGAGGACATGTCCCAAATGATGAGTGTCCTTCATGATGGACTCCATGGTGTGAGACACTAACTTTGGAAGACATCCTCAATGGTGGGGTGTCTGTGATGGAGCTAATGAATCTACAACCTCCTGAAGGCTCTTCCAACATGGTGCATTGACATCTTCATGCCCATAGGTTTGAGCAACCTGTCAGGATACTCTCCACATTACATCTGTAGAAATCTATTGACCTACTAAATTTCCCCTGACTCCAGATGAAGTAGAGCTGTGACGTGCACCACAGGGTGAGCCCAGGATAGGGTACTAACATCCTCTGAGATGCTTATATCCAGGAACTTGAAGCCTCTCACCCATTCCACTGCTGACTAGACAGGTGTAGGTTCTCTGGACTTCCCCTTCCTGAAGTCCACAGTCAATTCCTTGGTCTTGCTGATGTTGAGAGCAAGGTTACTGTTGTGACACCACTCAACCAGCCAACCTATTTCAGAGTAAGACAGGATAGTTCTTCTGTGTACCTGTTGGACAGAATGGGCTGTTATGGGCAAAAGATGAAAAATGAAATTCAGTGGATTTTATATGATTTGGCAAGGCCATTGTTACTATCAGGAAAGCAAATGAAGCTTTGAATTTTTCAACCATCTTCAGTTTGTTAAGCAATATATTAGAATACCACAGATACATTGCCTACAGAGGAGAGGTTGACTCCCAGACACAGTGAATTACAGGAGGAACGGAGACAGGCTCGGCTCGATCAACATCAATGGGTCTGCAGATGAGAGGGTGGGTAGTTCCAAGTTCCTCGTATACACATCACCGATGCTCTCACCTGAACTGTACACTCTGGGTTTGTAGCAAAAATATGCACAACAGAGTCTCTTCCAGCTCAGGCAACTGAAGCAGTTTGGCATGGGCCTTCAGATCCTCAAGGCCTTCTACAGAGGCACCATTGAGAGCACCATGACTGGCTCTATCATTGCCTGGTCTGGGAACTGCACGGATCTTGATTGGTGGGCACTGCAGGCAGCCCAGCGCATCTGTGGTTGTGAACTCTCCTCCATTGAGGACATTTACAGCAGCAGGTGCAGAAAGAAGGCCCGGAAGACTGTCAGGGACACCGGTCACCCAACCATAAACTGCTTCAGCTGCTTCCATCTGACAAACGCTACCACAGCATTAAAGCCAGGCCCAACAGGCTACAGGACAGCTTCTTTCTACAAGCCATTAGACTTTTAAATTCACATGTTTGTACATTACAATGGAATCATAATGCAAAGATTTTTACTCCCTCATGTTGTGGGATGGATGTAAGAGTTCAATCAAATAACTTCTAAAAATTCTAATAACACTTTACAAAAGATTAGTTCAATTAACAGCTAGATGCTGATATGTGGAAGTTACACTTTATACATGAACTTTAATAACCAAAAGACCATTCAAAATCCTTAATTTCAATTGGATTCTTACTCTTGGTCCTGAGAATTTAAACTTTCAGTTCACACCCAGCACAAGGAGAGTGGGCAGGAAATCTAGGTTAACAATTGAGGGTAATACTGACACTATTGGGTGTATTGCCCCTCAGAACAACTCATAGGTTATGATCCAGCAGAAACATTCATAACACCATATTGAAGGAAATCAGAGGAATTCCCTCCAGTGGAACTGGGTCAATATTTATCCATCAACCAATGTCACTAAAAATAGATTATATGCTTGTGATAGATTATACTCTCTAAGAGGACCACAAACTCGTCGTAGAGTTTGGAGGCTGGTGTGCCTCAATGACCCAGAGAGCTATGTTGGCTGGAGTCAGGGCCTTGTGCTTTGGCTCTTGGTAGGGTCACCCTTGCTAAACAGGGTAAAGGGCAGATTCAGGGATTCAGATCAAGGCTTACAAAACAAGGCTGGTCAAAAACAATTGTTAAAGAAACAGCAATGAAGAATCCTTCCATACCAACGGAGATGGAGGACCTTCATTGCTGCCCGAAACGCCAGTGGTTATAATAGGCAGTAGGTAAGTAAATAAGATAGATTACACACTTTGTAGAAATTCTTTATGTCCACAACTATTAAGGAGGGAAAGCTATTTCAAATGTTATCAGCCAATTAATTCAGATTAATATTAAGCATTACAACATATGTCCTCAGCAAGATCTCAGAAGGAGACAGCTTGTTGAATTTGAATCTCCAAGTATAAAAGCTTATTGACATCATAATATTAGTTGTTGCTTCCCACTTACACCTTGGGACCAGTTCAAGTTCCTGAGTCACAGGTCACCGCTCAACTCAACGGAAACTCAAATTAAGTTAGAAATTAGACAAGCATTAACGGTCTTGGTCATTCCTCATTTTAAGATATTAAAGATTGAAAATTAAAAAGGGGTAACTTATGATAATACTTAGATAGAGAACATAGATAGGCCTTTCTGCATGTGTGTGGGTGTACATTCCCACAAAGTTAATGTTTTTTTCCACATTATTACAGTGCTGCAATTCTTTTACACATGACTGTATTTGTCAGTGTGGGTCAGTGATAGAGTCTGTAAATCTGGCGGGAGCAAAGGATGTTGGGAATGGCGAGGACGGAGCGCCGTTTGAGGGGTGAGGGACAGGAGGCAGAGAAGGACTGCCAGGGCCAAGGGTGGACCAGGTGCAGACACACCCACACCTGAGACACCAGGCAAGGTCATTTGAGTCCAAGCAATTGGGTTATTCATCATTACAGAATGCCTCTCTGGTGCCTCCCATTCCCTCCCCTCTCCTTTCCCCTTTTTCCCAACCATGATTTACCTCTCCCTGTTGCCTTCCCACTCTCAGTCTACAGTAGACAACCATATCAGAATTAGGTTTATCATCACTCACATTTGTCATGAATTTTGTTTTTATTTGCAGCAGCAGTCAATGCAATACATAAAATTACTACAGTACTGTGCACATTTATACAGCTAAGGTGCCTTTTGCACAGTACTGTATATTCCCAATGATATAACTGTATTTTATGTACATTCACACACAAATGCAATATTCATATGTAGTGTTAGTAAAGGACTGATGAACGGTTTCACATAAAGGATATTGTTTGTGCATATTCCCATACAAGTGTGCTATTGACGCATAGTCTAATCAATGAACAGTGGTTTCCATTCTTGCTTGGTTATAATACTTATACATATTTTCACACTGACAAAGCAATTCATGAAAATAACACTCACAAAATGCAGGAGGCACTCAGCAGGCCAGGCAGCATCTATAGAGAAGAGCAAACATTCGACGTTTCGGGCAGAGACCCTCTTCAAACTTGAGAAGGAAGGAGATAAGTGCTCGGTGGGGGGAAGGGAGGGAAGGAGGATAGCTGGAAGAATATAGGTGAAGCCAGGTGGGTGTGAAGAGAAAGGAATCTGATAGCAGAGGAGAGCGAACAATGGGAGATAGGGAAGGACACGGGGGGGGGGTGGTGGGGGAATGTAACAGGAGGTGAGAATTCATTTAACCCTTCTTTTCCAGTCCTGAAGAAGGATCTAGGCCCAAAGTATTGACTGTTTACTCTTTTCTACAGATGCTGAGTGTCTCCAGTGTTTTGTGTGTGTTTGGATTTCCAGCATCTGCAGACTTCCTCAAATCCATGCAAGTGCAGTTTATTAAAATCATATTTTAAAGACATGCTTAATATACCAACTTTCATTACTTGTGCAGGAACTTAATCCAAAGCAATGGTTCCAATGCTTTGCAGATGAGGCATTGTGGAAGGACACCAGTATGACAGTGTGACTTTGGCTCTAAGAAATGGTGGCTGACATGTCATTTTGGAGAACTTTATGAGAAGTTAGTGTTTGTTTTACATCCATCGACCTAATGACCCTGGCAATAACAAGAATGGCTAAGTTGCTCAATATGACTTAATGCCTTTAAAATAAAAAAAACAATTGGGAGCTTTGATATAATTGGGTTTTCCTTTCTTACAGGTTCAGCACAACACCTCCAAGCCAAGGATTGATTGCCTTTTAAAAAGTGATCTCAGTATTTCTTGAATATTGGATAGTGAGCACACTTAGTTACTAATTGATTACTTGTTAAAGATTTCATGACAGGTCCAACACATTTATCTACTATATAGCCATGAGCTGCCAGCAACATGGCATTCTAGTTGGCCCAGAGTACTGTCATGAAGGGGATATGTTGGCTGTAGTTTGGAAGCAGATTTTGAGTTTGCTACAGCCAGTACTGGCGTAGTGCAGGCAGTCTTATCAGAATCAGAATCAGATCTATTATCACCTGCATGTGATGTGAAATTTGTTAACAGCAGCAGCAGTTCAATGCAATATAGAAGAAAAAAAACACAAAATAAAATAATAAATAAATAAATTACAGAGTATGTATATTGAATAGATTAAAAAATCATGCGAAAACCAGAAATACTATATATTTAAAAAGTGAGATTGTTCCAAGAGTTCAATGTCCATTTAGGAATCGGATGGCAGAGAAGAAGAAGCTGTTCCCGAATCGTTGAGTGTGTGCATTCAAGTTTCTGTACCTTCCACCTGATAGTAACAGTGAGAAAAGGGCATGCCCTGGGTGCTGGGAGTCCTTAATAATGGACACTGCTTTTCTGAGACACCGCTCCTTGAAGATGTCCTGGGTACTTTGTAGGATAGTACCCAAGATGAAGCCAACTAAATTTTCAACCCTCTGCAGTTTCCTTCAGTCCTGTGCAGTACCCAACCCCAACCAGACAGTGATGCAGCCTGTCAGAATGCTCTCCACGGTACATCTATAGAAGTTTTTGAGTGTATTTGTTGACATACCAAATCTCTTCAGTCACCTAATGAGGTATATTTGCTGTCCTGGCTTCCTTATAACTGCATTGATATGTTGGGACCAGGTTAGATCCTCAGAGATCTTGACACCCAGGAACTTGAAACTCTCTCCACTTCTGATTCCTCTGTGAAGACTGGTATGTGTTCCTTCGTCCTACCCTTCTGGAATTCTGGAAATCCACAGTTAAGACACTGGAGCCAAGGCGCTGACTATTTTCTCCATTGATCCACTGAACAATAAGCTACTCATAAGAAAATTATTACATTCACAGCAGAGCAGTCAGTAATTACCATATTTTATACCAGAACGGTGCGGTAGCACAATGCTTTACACTACCAGCAACCTGAGTTTCAATTCCTGCTGCTGTCTGTAAGGAGCATGCATGGTCTGAACGTGACCATGGGGGTTTCCTCTGGGTGCTCATGTTTCCTCCACAGTCCAAATTCATATGGGTTAGTAGGTTAATTGGTCATTATAAGGTGTCCTATGCTTTCATTAGGGTTAAAATATCTGGGGGATTGCAGGGCAGCATGGATTAAAGGGCCAGAAGACCTATTCTGCACTCTATCTGTAAATATTGTTTGGTTCACTGGAATTAAGCCAGCTCCCAGGGGATCAATCCCCTTTCCCTTGCTTATTTCCCTAAACCACTCTGAATTATTCTCTCACACATTTTATCCACTCCCTTTGCTTTATTTTGCAAATAACATACACTGACGCAACTTTATATTTAGAGATATTCTGTAACCTTCCCGCCCACGAGCCTGTGCTTCCCAATTACACCATGTGACCAAATAAATTGGTGACCCGTACGTCTTTGGTATGCGGGAGGAAACTGGGACACGTGGAGGAAACGTTTGTGGTCTTGGGGAGAACGCATGAACTTCTTACAGCCAGAGGCAGGAAATGAATCCAGATTGCTGGTGTTCTCCTACCGTTATACTGAACACTACGCTATCATGCCGCCATATCGTAACTTAACTGGGACAGTAGTGTGATGTTGGGTGGAAGCACATCTCGACCAAAAGAGGTGCAAGTTACTCCTTTCCTCTGCTAGATGCATTTTAGAGTTAAACAACACATCAAATGTCATTAGCTCTGTACTTATGTAGCCTTCCAACTTTATTCTGTACATTCTCAAGCTTCTTTTTTAAACAAACATCACATTGTTGTTGTGTTGTTTAGTCTGCCAGCTTTTTCTTTAATAAGAAATGTCTGAAAACAATAATGATGTTGTGAAATGAAGACATGCGGTCATGACACTGCTTTCCATAAATGCAAAGCCACTGATGTGGCAAGTCTATCAAAGTGTTACTTCTGGGAATATTAGTACAATAGGTATGCCACACAGTGTTGGGACATGAGATAGTTTTAAGATGTAATCCTGTACAGTTTTATCATAGATGGAAAATGGGAGTGTATTTATTCAGTCCTGATGCAGGGTCTCGAACCCTTTGCCTCCACAGATGCAGTTTGACCCACTGAATTCCTCCAAAAGTTTGTGTTTTTTTAGGATGCCGGCATCTTGTTCCTCCATCCTCACACACGTGCTGTTCCTGTCCCCCTTTTTGGCAGAGTTCAAGGCTTTGGAGACGGCTGTAAAGAGGCCTGGGGAGGTAGGTTCAGTGTATTCAGTTGGTAGTGCATGGTATGGGAATGTGATCCTGTGATAAATGGTTCAGATTAGTGGATGAGGTCCCAATCATGCTGAGCATCTGGTACAGAATTGGAGCTGCCCTATCTATGTCCTCTCTTTCTTTCTCATTCTGAAGGAGAATCTCAACCTGAAACATTGACTGTCCATTTCCCTCCACAGATGCTGCCTGACCCAATGGGTTCTTCCAGCTCCTTTCTTCATCGCTCCATAGTTCTAGCATCTGAGTCTCCAGGTGTTTGATGCGGCTGGGCTGAGTCAGTGGGCGAAACACCTTTTTGTTGCATGTATTTGCATGCCTGTTTTTCCATGGGGCCGTTTCTTCTGCTGTCATTGAAATATACTTCTGATATTGCTCAGGAGACCTGCAAAGTGGGACTGACCAATGTATTGCTAAATGCTTTCCTTCATCTTGTGATAATAAGGAAAAGAACAAGCTAGGGAGCTTCAAAATATTACCGTTGAATCAATAATATTGATGTGGGGCCGCTGGACTTGAATTCAAGAAGAGGTCTGAAAGAATGATGAAATAGAGTACTGTGCAAAAGCCTTCGGCATATATGCAGTATATAGCTAATGTGACTCAGACTTTTGCGTCAGAACTGTATTTATCAACGTGGAGCAGAGAATGAGTTTGTAAATCTGGATGGGGCAAAGGATGTTGGGAATGGAGAGGTGGAACCCTCTGGGAGGGGTGTAGGACAGGTGGCAGAGAAGGAGTTCCAGGGATGGGCGTTGGTGCAGGTGCAGATACATCCAGCCCTGAGACACAAGGCAAGGTCATTTGATTCCAAACAGTTGATTAATGAATTATTACAGATCGATTAGGAATCTGGCGATACCTGCTCCCTCTGCTCTCCCTTCCCCTTTTCCCAAAGAAGATTCCCCTCTCCCCTGCTCCCTTCCTACTCTCAGTCCACAACAGACACCCATATCAGAATCAGGTGCCTAAGGCTGGGTTGAGTTGTTCTCTGATCTTGGCAATTTACCTGCAAACATTTTGCTACCATGCAAGGAGATATTGTCAGTGCACTGCTGATTGTGGCTGTCCTCTGAATACTTTCCCTGTATATACTTTTCAATCAGCTGACTGGACATTATTTCAGAAACTCAATTGTGATATGGGTAGGAATTCTCATCACCGATTGGCTATCTAGCAAACTTCATGCCTAAAGCCTCAGATTTTTTCCCAGGACTGTACATAATTTTTAAGATATGGGATTTCAGAAAGACTTTAAAGAAAGTGAAAGATTTATTGAGGGTATCACCATTGACAGGGAAGCGGCAGGAGTCAGAGAGCAGTGTCCTGGGAAGATTGGTGGGGATCGGGTTTTGGTGAATCGAGAATGAAATGGACAATAAAAGTGAAAAGAGGAGGATGTGAGAATATTGGCTGTTTGGTGAACAGACGGTGGTAGGGCAGAGTAGTACGACTGGAGAGGAAAGGATGGGGAAATAGTGGAGAGGATGATAGGGAGGATAGACCGATTAGTGACAGGGTAATTGGAGAGGACAGGGTAATAGAGGACAGAGTAACTGGTGAGCAGGGAACTCTGAACAGCAGGCAGTGTCCGTTGGCATTAGAGACAAGGAGGAATGTTGTTTGAGGCCTCTGTGAAGAAAGAGGTTCATTTCAGGTTCTGATGAAAGGCAATTAACCTAAAACATAACTCTTGTTTTTTCTTTCTTTCTATAGTTGATTGCTTCTTTTTTTCAGATGTTCAGCATCCACAGTTTTCCTCTAGCGCTTTTGATGACCAGTAGTTGTAGGAAAATGGAGAATGATTTCATCCCTCTGTTTCAGGAATATCCCAGAATGGTGTGGGTTGTTTTTAACCATGGAGAATGGAACATGTTCAGGACCAACTGGTTAATGGTTAAAAGGGTTTTACATGAATTGGTGACCTTCAGACTAATTGGAGAGAACAATACCAGTGAATTGTATGCATCTGTCAGGAAGGAGTAAGTAACTTGGATGCCTTTTCTCCTGAAAAGGCAAAGCTGAGAAGAAACATAGTTACATTTCAAAAGGTTTTTTCAAGTGTACAGAAAGTTTAGATGTGTGGTTCAGTGGGGAGAAGTGGAACTAATGCCTGCGGACATAAAATACTCATCACTTCTTACTGTCCAGTCTATAATTATGACATAATGGTTCAAGAGACTAATCATACTGTCAAGGATGCCTGCAACCCTGGACAATTCCTTTTCTTTCTTCTACCTTCTGAGAGAAGATCCAAGAGCTCGAAAGGCTGGACAACCAGACTTAAGAACAGTTTCTTCCCTATTTGTCTCACAGAAGTCGGTGTTGGGACCCCTCCTTTTGCATCATATGTCAAAGATCTGGATGATGGAATTGACGGCTTTGTGGCCAAGTTTGCAGATGAAATGAAGATAGGTGAAGGGGCAGATAGTGTTGAGGAAGCAGGGAGTCTGCAAAAGGACTTCGCCAAATTAGGAGAATGAGCAAAGAAGTGGCAGATGGAATAGGGAAGTGTATGGTCATGTACATTGGTAGAAGGAATAAAGGCATGGACAATTTTCTAAATGGGGAGAAAATACAGAAATCAGACATGCAACTGGACTTGGCAGTCCACGTGTAGGATTCCCTTAAGATTAACTTGCAGGTTGGGTCAGTGGTAATGAAGACAAATGGACTAGAATATAAAAGCAAAGATATGATGCTGAGGCTTTATAAGGCTTTAGTCAGACCGCGCTTGGAGTATTATGAGAAGTTTTGAGCCCCATTTCTAACAAAGAATGTGCTGGCATTGGAGAAGGTCCAGAGGAAGTTCATGAAAAGGAACCTGGGAATGAAAGGGTTAATGTGGTAGAAGCATTCAATCACCTTGGGCCTGTACTCACTGAAGTTTAGAAGAATAAGTGGGGATCTCATTGAAACCTATTGAATATTTAAAGACCCAGGTGGGGTGGTTGTGGAGAGGATGTTTCCTATGGCACCAGAGGTACAAGGATGGTCTCAGAATACAAGGATGTCCCTTTAGAACAGAGATAAGGAGGAATTTCTTTAACCAGATGTTGGTGAATCTGTGGAATTCGTTGCCACAGACGGCTCTGGAAGCCAAGTCCTTGGGTATGTTTAAAGTGCAGGTTGATAGGTTCTTGATCAGTAATGGCTTCAAAGGTTACGGGGAGAAAGCAAGAGAATGAGATTGAGAAGGACCACACATCTGTCATAATGGAATGCCAAAGCAGACTCAATATGCCAAATGGCCTTATTCTGCTCCAGTGTTTTATGGTCTTATGGTCTATTGCCATCAAACTCTGAACCAATGACCTCTTTCACATTCCCTTCCCAGCAGAGCTGCCATGTTTTTGGACACTTAGTTCTACATTTCACAGTTACTCTGTTATTGTCACTTGAGCATTTTTTTGCCCTCCAGATTGCAATAACCTCCATGCATCATTATGATGTTTTGTACTTGCATTAAATTTACTGTTTTATTCATTATTACCATGTATACTGTTTACAGATTGCATTGCAACCTGATGTTTATGACAATAAATTAATCTGAATCTGAGTAGTTGGAGCATTTATTAAAATGTTGTACTGATAGAACTCAGCTAGATGGAAGGGAGAGTTACACTGGCAATTCTAGATGAAGAAGTCTGGGAAGAAGATCTGCCTTGACAGATTGTCTTGTTTCTTGTATCATACATCAGTCTAATCCCAGGAAATGAGTCATAGAATCCTACAGCAAGGAAAAAGCCAGCGAAGCCTGTGCCAATTGTCAAGCACATATACAGTAGATAAGGCTCCTTTCTCAAGTTGGAGGAGCAACACTTCATGTTCTGTCTGGCTAGCCTTCAACCTGACAAAATGAACATCAATTTCTCCAACCTCTGGTAATTTCTTGCCCCCGCCTTCTTTTTTTTTCCATTCCCCATTCTGACTCCCCTCTCACCATTTCTCTTTAACTCACCTGCCTATCACTTTGTCCTGGTGCCCCTCCTCCTTCCCTTTCTTTCAATGACCTCTCCTATCAGATTCCTTCTTCCTCAGCCCTTTCCCTTTTCCACCTATCACCTTCCAGCTTTTCACTTCATCACCCCCTCTCTCACCCACCTATTGGCTTCACCTATCACTTTCTAGCTTGTATCCCTTCACCTCCCCTCATCTTCTTGATCTGGCTTCTTTGCCCTTACCTTCCAGACCTGATTAAGGGCCCCAGCCTATAATGTTGACTGTTTATTCCTCCACATAGACGTTGCCTGACCTGTCGAGTTCTTCCAGCATTTTGTGTGCAATACCTATTTTATAGGGTAGCGGGGTGGGGATACGTCTCTATCAAAGGAGATGTAAGGTGCTCCTTCCATCTGCTAGCCTATGGGTCACCCTTGGGCAAAGCCTAGCACCGGCTTAGCCTCCTGAACAGGGTCACGTGAAGCCATGGGAGCAGGTGCTACACCTTACGCAAGGATGACCAGCAGGCTAACAGAGGGAAGGAGCATCTGACACCTCTTTTGGTAGACATATCTGTACCCTGCCATCCAATGTTCAAGTACCATGCTGAATACTTGTGGAAGTATTCTTGGCCATCTTTTCAACACAAGTCTGAAGGAGCATTACACTCGGAGACAGTATTTTACACACGAGTATTAAATTGAAGCCCATTCTGTCTCCTCATGTGACCTAAAAGATCTCATGACACTCTCATGGAATAGCACAGTATGTTGGAATTAGCATGCAAATACATAATTCTTAACATTAAAGAGTTTAATTAGCATTTCATCACATTGCACTATTTAAGATTAAGGAAAAGAATGTTTGAAGTCTGCAACCTACAGGTCTAGTCAAAACTTTTGGTTTATAGAGAAGTTGACCTTCTTACATTACTGTATGGAGCTGAATCACGGACTGCCTACAGTAGACACCTGAAATCCCTGGAGAAATACCATCAAAGATCCTTGCAAAAGGTATTGAGGAGCAGATGGATGGACTGACACACTAACACCAGTGTACTGGAGGAGGCCAACATGAACAGCATTCCACCAGGATAAAGCAATGCCAACTCCGATGGATTGGTCATGTCATCTGCATACCTAACTCAGGTCTGCCCAAACAGATCCTTCACTCCCAGTTGAATCAAGGTCAGTGAGCCCCCACTGAGCAAAGGATGGAAATCATCAAAATTAGTCTTACAATATCATATTCAACATTGCCTCGAAAAATTGGGAAGACATTGCACTCAATAGATACGCCTGGAAGAAATCTGTTCAAGAGAGAGCTGTGCTACATGAGAACGACCTCTGCTGCACCGCAGAGAGCAAGTGGCAGTTGCGAAAGGAGAGACTGAACAGCCAAAAGACCCAGCCACTGAGCACAGCCACCACCTTCTCTCACCCACACTGCCCCAGAAGATGTGGATCGTGGATCGGCCTCTGCAGTCACAGGAGGACCCAATGATAGACAACCGCTAGGGAGAACCAACTCGACTCGATAGATCACACCACTACCACTTCGTTGCTGCCCATGTCACATTGGCTGCTACGACTCCCAACATTAATCTGCACTTCTACATTACTCAATTGACTGTAAGAGATTGTAGAATATCTTTAATGGAGAAAGCTGCTGTATTACAGTTCTTCCTTCAGAGAGAACAGAGAAGGGTTTAAGCTGCCCCATCCAGTGCACTCTCTACTTCACAGTTCAAAGCTAAGGTTTAGGTCTACATTTTTCAGTCAGAGATTCACAATGCTAACAGTCACACTACTATAAAGTTCACAAGCAAAAGTGATGAAAGAGCACGCTGCTCCTATGTTACATACACAATAACTATGAAACACCCAGGCATTTTCTCTAATATTAGAATTAATCCATGATCATCCTGTGAAACAGCAACAATATGCTATGAAATCCTCAGCAGTGACCCTGCTCTAGATAAGGTTGAAAGTAACCTCTGTTTACTTAATAACATTGTTTGTTCAGCACCAAGAGCTGGAGGAGTGGAAACTTCTTCCAACTGAATACTGAGAAGACTAAAATCATTGCCTTCAGTGCCAATCACAAACTTTGGCACAGAGGTCAGTTTCGCTCACCAAAATCAATTTCATTCCACACAGTCAGATTCTCTGAATTTACAAAACACCAGATATGAAAGCATTTTTATTCTTAACTGACGTGTACCAGAAATGTTCCTTAAAGCTGTTATATCTTGTTTAGGCAAGGATAACCTCCCACTACCTATTAAAGGTTCCAAATGATGTGAACCTCAAATAGCCTCTGACAACCAAGACCTGCTCCTGGTCCTTGTATGTATGAGGTTTAGGTACTAAGCCTAGCAGAACCATTTCAACTGACAGGAGAAGGGGCAAAGATGGGTTTCTGGTGCCTCAAAACCAGCCACTTTGAGCAGATGAGGCTCAATAAATGGGGTTGGCAGCTCATCTGGGAGAAGGGAAACTCTGATCTCAAACCTTCACTGTCTTACAGCTGTACCCACTCAAGGAGAAACCTTCAGGAGTAAAATCCGGAGCTGGAGTCCCTGAGGCAGTCCTGTGTTGAATTCAACAAATAACTGGCAATTCATTTTTCAATCTTTTTATTATCATTAATAATATGAACAAAATACAATTGATATATTAATAAAGGGATTACAAACATACAAATTCCCATTGCACATGAAAGAATACATAAGCAATGATTACAATATAAATGAGTTTTCCCAGAACATGAACCATACAGTACATGTATGAACAAGGTAAATCTAGGTATTTCATAATATATAATATAAAAAACACAGAAAAAAGAAAAAAAAATATTATGCAAAAATAACTAAACTACTAATCTAATAGCTAATAAAGAAGAAAAAAAGATCTATGGCTAGAAGATCTATTTTGCTGAATTGGAAGGAAATTAATCCTCCCACTGTATTTCATTGGTTTTCTCAAACTATGTTATGTTTAAATTTAGAAAAAATTAGAAGTGGTGTATTCGATACTTCTATTAAATTTGAAAAGATATGGAGACCATTTATTCAATATTTTCATATGATGTAATTTGACCCTGTTCCAAGCCTATTTGATTTTCCAGCTTTAATCTTATTTATGTTGAGAGGATTGGAGTTGATGACACTGATCAGTATGTATTCGTGTGAGATATTATAAACAGCCTTTTTTTTCTTTTTCTAGTTTTTCTTTCTTTTTTTTCTTTTTTTGCTTTTTTTTTCTTTATTAGCTATTAAACTGGCAATTCCTGCAATGCTGCTGGTGCCAAATTGTATATGCCTCTGCCGTTCCTTTGGCTTCATTGGATGTGTGGAGAGGGGGAGCTTGTTACATGGCAACAGCTTGCCCTCCATATTGTACAGCTCTGGCTTGTGTACCACGTAGACACCTGGGACACAATGTCCATGGCTGACTCTGAATCGACCCAGGGCTCATCATCAGAAAGCAACAATTGACCGAAGTCCAATTGACATCATGATCCTCATGCTCAAGGGCTTATAATTTCCAATCCAGCTAGGACAATTACCTACCAACCACTCATCTCTTTCCTTTCTCTCAGTCCAACCATTGTTTCTACTGGAAATGCAGCACTGATAGTTCAGAAACATTTTAATTGGATGTTCATACTGATAACATATATGATACTTGGTTCATACCAAGCACATCTTCCCCTCCCCCCCCCCTTTCTGCTTTTCACAGGGATCGCTCCCTACACAACTCCCTTGCCACCAATCTCCCTCCTGGCACTTATCCTTGTAAGCAGAACAAGTGCTACACCTGCCCTTACACTTCCTCCCTCACCACCATTCAGGGCTCCAGACAGTCCCTCCAGGTGAGGCAACACTTCACCTGTGAGTTGGCTGGTGTGGTATACTGCGTCCAGTGCTCCCGGTGTGGCCTTTTATATATTGGTGAGACCCGACACAGACTGGGAGACCGTTTCGCTGAACACCTACGCTCGGTCTGCCAGAAAAAGCAGGATCTCCCAGTGGCCACACATTTTAATTCCACATCCCATTCCCATTCTGATATGTCTTTCCGTGGCCTCCTCTACTGTCAAGATGAATCCACACTCAGGTTGGAGGAACAAAACCTTATATATCGGCTGGGTAGCCTCCAACCTGATGGCATGAACATTGACTTCTCTCACTTCCGTTAATGCCCCTCCTCCCCTTCTTACCCCATCCTTGACATATTCAGTTGTTTGTTTTTTTTTTCTCTCTCTCTGCCCATCACTCTGTCTGTTCTCCATCTCCCTCTGGTGCTCCTCCCCTCCCACTTTCTTTCTCCTGAGGCCTCCCGTCCCATGATCCTTTCCCTTCTCCAGCTCTGTATCACTTTCGCCAATCACCTTTCCAGCTCTTAGCTTCATCCCACCCCCTCCGGTTTTCTCCTATCATTTCGCATTTCCCCCTCCCCCCCACTACTTTCAAATCTCTTAGTATCTCTCCTTTCAGTTAATCCTTAGGAAGGGTCTCGGCCTGAAACATCGACGGTGCTTCTCCCTATAGATGCTGCCTGGCCTGCTGTGTTCCACCAGCATTTTGATTGGATGTTCGTACTGATTCCATATTTTCCCAATATTTAAGTGGACTAAGATCTCATTGGGATTCCTGCCCCATAGGGGAATCTTGCACACCAATGCCAGAAGCGGAAAGAGCAAAATGCAAGGAAGCTAAACTGCACAGTGGTCAGTGCAGAAATTCCTCAATTCAGGAATATCCTATGAGATATTTGAGACTTTGAAGTGTGAGTACAATAAATAGAGAATCACTCTCCACACACAGGAATACACTGTACCAAAATACCCATGACATAATTTACCGCATCTTCTTGATTAATGAAGTTTTGGTTAATAAAAAGCTTGTGCGTCCCTTTTGTAGGTTGGGAATGATTATATCCAGCTTCTTACAAATCTTGCAGGTTTAATCCTATACCTCTGTAGAGTAGTTGTACATGGAAAGGGGGCAAGAGTACCTGGAAAGGAAAACCAGTTCAGGGACATTCATTATTACAGACGAGAGATGGTGAAGACAGTGACAGAGACAGAGACAGATGGACAGAGACAAATGGACAGACAGACAGAGAAAGAGGCCGAGGAAGGTGTTGGAGTGTGGGCGAAACAGAGAATGAGAGGGAGAGAGAGAGAGAGCTTGCTAGTGAGGGAGTGTGTTTGAGAGAGAGGGAATGTGTATCTTAGAGAGAGCTTGAGAGAAAGCAAAGACGCATGGAAAATTACAAACGAAGAAACCAGAAGATGGAGAAAAACTGGAGAACAAAAGTGAGAGGCACTTATTATAGTAATAACTCACCTAAAAGTTGTCAAACCTATTGCGATTTCTTTCTGACACACCATCAGGAAGGACCAGTTTAACCAAATAACCTCTCGGAAAGCCAATGGTATCCGGTTTTAGATCCTGACTGGTTCTATCCTCCATTGTAATCAAACAAGGGTATTCTTGGGAGGAGAGAAAACTAAAGTGTCACCCTATTCCATGGGGACATTTGTTCCAATATTCCCAAAGAGGTTCTTTAGTAAAATGCGCAAGAGTTGATTAAATGTATTCACATTGTTCTAAACACCAATTATGTAATTAAGCATGAGGACAAAGGACGAACACTGGGTGGATGACACATCAGACATTAAGCAGGCAGGGGTTAACCATAATCTAAAATCTGCATTGTTTAATCAAGCTTTGGAATGACCACAGAAGGCAATAAAATTGTGGTACTTCAGTGCAGAAAAAATTAGTTTCCTTATTTCAGTTAGTTCCCATTTACAGGAATGAAAATGCAAGATGAACAAGCACTTAGAAATGCCCTTGTATTGCTGCTCTGGTGCAAAAATATAGTGAGCTAGATATCCTTTGATTAAATTGCATTAACTTAATGCAGGACTTTGTGAATTGATTTGTAATCAGACGGCTATAGAGGGCATCAAGGGAAGAGGCAAAGATTCCGAGTGGAGGAACATCAAGGACAGGTGTAGCGCTGGTCGTTGAGAGTGTTTTGGTTGGGGGGTGTGCGTGTGGTAAGGATCATGTTGACACAGTGGTTAGCACAATGCTTTACATTACAGGTGATCCAGGTTCAATCTGTGCCACCACCTACAAGGAGTTTGTACATTCTCCCTGTGAATTTCCTCTGGGTGCTCCAGCTTCCTTTCCACACTTCAAAGATGGAACAGTCAGTGGGTTAATTGGTCATTATAAATTGTCCCATGATTAGGCTAGGGTTAAATCGGGGGGGTTGCTGGGTGGTGTGTCTCGAAGGGCCAGAAGTGCCTGTTCCATTCTGTATCTCCATAAATAAATAAAAGTGATTGGACAGGAGTTCACAGTGTAGGCTAGAGATGGGATTTGTGGAGCCTGAGAGACATCAGTAATGAGAAATAGTTGGTTAGCATGGAAGGATTCCCCAAGAAAAATTCCTAAAGAGAGCATACCTGCAAAGGGTTAATGCTTGGATTCCCAAGCTCTGAATCAGATTAGGCTGAAACCCTTATATATAACAAAGTAAGCCTCAAGTATTTATTAAAGTGAAGGTTGATAGGTTCTTGATTTTATCAGGGCATGAAAAACTCTTTGGAGAAGGCAGGAGAATGGAGCTGAGAAGGAAATGGGTTATCCAGGAAGAAATGGCAGAGCAGATTCGATGGGCTGAATGGCATAATTCTGCTCCTCACTCTTATGGTCTTATAGTCTTAAAAGTTATTTCTTTCCAAATATCCCAACTGTTCTCCATTACTGCACATGTCTGTGTATATGTTTGATCAAGGACACATTTTCAAAATTCGGTAAGCCTCACACAGCCGTGTTTCAGAACCGGAATCAGAATCAGGTTTATTATTACCCTCATGTGATGCAAAATTTGTTAACTTAGCATCAGCAGTTCAATACAATGCATAATCTAGCAAAGAGAAAAAAATTATAAATAAACAAGCACATCAATTATGTATATTGAATAGATTTAAAAATCTGCAAAAACGGGTATACTGTATATATAAAAAAAAGTGAAGCAGTGTCCAAAGCTTCAGTGCCCATTAGGAATTGAATGGCAGAGGGGAAGAAGCTGTTCCTGAATCACTGAGTGTGTGCCTTCAGGCTTCTGTACCTCCTACCTGATGGTAACAGTGAGAAAAGGGTGCTGGTGCTGGAGGGCCTTAATAATGGACAACATTTTAATTAAAAATGTTGCACTAAGATCTCACAATGAACAGTTAAAGTTCCAGAGCAGCTTTTATGAGTCCCAATCAACACTGTTGTAGGAACAACATATATTCAATCCCCTTCACCTAAGTGGTCACACTTTGAATTTAACAGCCTCCTATGCCACTCTTACTCTACCCAGCAGGCAATCGTATTAAAGGAACTGGAAGTCACACACACAATCTACCAGCAGTCAGGGATGTATCATTAGAAGGGACACCAATCTCACTGTCATAGGACACAAAACTGTTGAATATATTTTAGTGATGATTTAGTAAGCAGGCTTCTGTAGCTTTATTGTCTTTCTATTCTGTCCAGTAAAAACTGGCTCCACACTTGTCAGAGTAATGGGTATTTACTATATGTGAGAAACTTCAAAAGTTTACACAGAGAGAAGACAGGGTTGTTTTTCAAATGAAAGGTTACTTTTTCTGGACTTATTTCTGCAAATTTACATTTCAATTAGGTAAATGAAATTATGTAATATATGTAATAAAAAAAAGATGTAATAGTGGCCAGAGGACCTAGGGTAATGGAGGAACTGAAGGAAATTCACATTAGGCAGAAACTGGTGTTGAGTAGACTGATGGGACTGAAGGCTGATAAATCCCCAGGCCCTGATGGTCTGCATCCCAGGGTACTTAAGGAGGTGGCTCTAGAAATCGTGGACGCATTGGTAATCATTTTCCAATGTTCTATAGATTCAGGATCAGTTCCTGAGGATTGGAGGATAACTAATGTTATCCCACTTTTTAAGAAAGGAGGGAGAGAGAAAACAGGGAATTATAGACCAATTAGCCTGACATCAGTGGTGGGGAAGATGCTGGAGTCAATTATAAAAGATGAAATAGCAGCACATTTGGATTGCAGTAACAGGATCGGTCTGAGTCAGCATGGATTTACGAAGAGGAAATCATGCTTGACTAATCTTCTGGAATTCTTTTGAGGATGTAACTATGAAAATGGACAAGGGAGAGCCAGTGGATGTAGTGTACCTGGACTTGCAGAAAACCTTTGATAAGGTCCCACATAGGAGATTAGTGGGTAAAATTATATTGGGGTAGGGTACTGACATGGATAGAAAATTGGTTGGCAGACAGGAAACAAAGAGTAGGGATTAACAGGTCCTTTTCAAAATGGCAGGCAGTGACTAGTGGGATACCGCAAGGTTCGGTACTGGGACTACAGCTATTTACAATATACATTAATGATTTAGATGAAGGGATTAAAAGTAAAATTAGCAAATTTACAGATGACACAAAGCTAGATGGCAGTGTGAAATATGAGGAGGACGTTAGGAGAATGCAGGATGACTTGGACAGGTTGAGTGAGTGGGCAGATGCATGGCAGATGTAAGTTAATGTGGATAAATGTGAGGTTATCCACTTTGGTGGCAAGAACAGGAAGGCAGATTACTATCTGAATGGTGTCAAGTTAGGAAAAGGGGAAGTACAACGAGATCTAGGTGTCCTTGTTCATCAGTCACTGAAAGTAAGTATGCAGGTACAGCTGGCAGTGAAGAAACCTAATGGCATGTTGGTCTTCATAACAAGGGGAGTTGACTGTAGGAGCAAAGAGGTCCTTCTGCAGTTGTACAGGGCCCTGGTGAGACCACACCTGGAGTATTGTGTTCAGTTTTGATCTCCAAATTTGAGGAAGGACATTCTTGCTATTGAGGGAGTGCAGCGTAGGTTCACGAGATTGATTCCCAGGATGGCAGGACTGTCATATGTTGAAAGATTGGAGTGACAGGGCTTGTATACACTGGAATTTAGAAGGATGAGAGGGGATCTGATTGAAACATATAAGATTATTTAGGGATTGGACACACTAGAGGCAGGAAACATGTTCCCAATGTTGGGGGAGTCCGGAACCAGAGGCCACAGTTTAAGAATAAGGGGTAGGCCATATGAACAGAGTTGAGGAAAAACTTTTTCACCCAGAGAGTTGTGGATCTATGGAATGCTCTGCCTCAGAAGGCAGTGGAGGCCAATTCTCTGGATAGTTTCAAGAGAGAGTTAGATAGAGCTCTTAAAGATAGTGGAGTCAGGGGATATGGGGAGAAGGCAGGAACGGGGTACTGATAGTGGATGATCAGCCATGATCACATTGAATGGTGGTGGAATGAAGGGTCGAAATGCCTACTCCTGCACCTATTGTCTGTTGTCTATTGTAAGTAGAATAAATAAAGTTCTAATAATGTACTGGTTAGGCACAGGAGTACATTCAGCCAGAGACTCATTCCACCGAGATGTAACACTGAGCGTCATAGGAAGGCATTCCTGTCTGTGGCCATCAAACTTTACAACTCCTCCTTCAGAGTGTCAGACACCCTGAGCCAATAAGCTGGTCCTGAACTTATTTTTCCACTTGGCATGATTAACTTATTATTATTTAATTATTTATGGTTTTATATTGCTATATTTCTACACTATTCTTGGTTGGTGCGGCTATAACAAAACCCAGTTTCCCTCAGGATCAATAAAGTATGTCTGTCAGTCTTGTTCATGCATTACCTGGTCTTGAAGCCAGACTGAATTCTTAGATATATAATTGCATTCACTGGCATTGTTTTAATATTATTCAAAGCAGCATTGGAAAACTGCAGCATGTTGCGTCCATCGTGTTTAACCTCCAGTCCTTCACTGGTACTTAACAAGTCTTCATGTTAGAAACAATGTTGTCTCTGCTATTCAAGATATTTTCACCATTTCTGATAAGGGTGCCTCCACTAACAAATTTGATGTGAGGACTGTTCCCGGACTCTTTCTGCTGACTCTACAGACAACAGCTTTTTGAATCCTTCTGTCTTGTCTGCTCAGTTACCCCAAAGACATCATTTACCCATCTTTCCCCCCGAATAAGAAAAACATAGATTACAGTATCAGAGAACGTCAACATGAACACCTCCTATTGCTATGCAGTGACATGGTGTTATTGTCATTGTTCCTCGTGGCACATCAGCAGGCAAGCTTCCCTCTCCATTAGCATTTTTGTCTGTTTTTTATGAGGCCCAGTTGCTAGCTCGATGCTCAGCCCAGCATGGACTGAAAGAGTGCAGGGAGCCAGCCGGATTTGAACCTGGAATGACTCGCCTCAAAGTCCGATGTGGATGCCAATACGCTACCAGCTGGCTGACTGTGACTTGCAGCTCTAATGAAATACAGTGTTGAGGTCCTTGAGGTGCTCAGTGAACGGCTGTTAATGTTGCATGCCACTGTCACTGCAGATATGAGGCTTAAACCGTGACAAAGGACTGTAGAAAGTAGGAGAATGATATTACCACAAGATCAAATGATAAAAGAACAAAATTAAGCCATTTGGTCCAGTGAATCTTCAGCCAGCGGAAGGTGGAAAAGGTGAACACTTCTTTCTGTGAGACTGAGGAGAGCAGGATTCCACCTTCCTCAAGGATTTATTAAAGTCAAAGTCATGTTTGTTGTGATAGGCACGGGAACATGTGCGCACAGGAGCTATGAAAAATGTACTTGCCACAGCATCACCAGCACATACCATTATGTAAGTATTATTTACAAGATAAGCAGACTCCACCATAAACATAAATTAAACACATTGTCCACACCATAAGACATAGCAACAGAACTAGGCCATCTGGCCCATCGAGTCTGTTCCATGCAATCATGTTTGATTTATTATCCCTCTCAACCCCATTCTCCTGCCTTCTCCCCATCACCCTTATTAATCAAGAACCGTTTAACTTTTACTTTAGATATACTTAGCTTCCATGAGCGTCTGTGGCAGTTAATTCCACCGTTTCATCACCCTCTGGATTTTGTTTACAAGAAAGAACACAATTAGAGCAAAAACAATTTCTATTTTAGTGAAGAGCGGGCATAGAGGTCACAGTGTTGTTAAACTGTAGTGATTAGGGTTACGCCAGCTGGTTCAAGAACTGAATAGTTGAAGAGAAGTAACTGTTCCTGAACCTGGTGGTGGGGGACTTCGATCATCTGTACCTCCTGCCTGATCTTAGCTGAGAGAAGCTGGCCTTGCCCAGATGGTTGGAATCTTTGGTCATGGATGGTGTCTTCCTGAGGCAGTGACTCTTGTCAATACAGTAAATGTCCCCGTGATACATTGGACTGAGTCTGCTGCTCTCTGCAGCTTCTTGCATTCCTGCACGTTCCTCTTGCCATACCACACCGGTCAGGATGCATTCAACAGTGCACCTGTAGTGCTTCATCTAGCTGAAGTTATTCTAGTACAGGAATCAGCTGGTATGTTCAGTGCTGTCCAGGTATGATGCCCTAGTTCTAGGAGGGTTATTTTCTGGCCACAAACTCACTAATGCTCCACTCAGAATGAGTTAGGGTTGACTTTCACAAAGGATACCAGGCCTCCAACAGGCATGATGCACTCACAACCCATTCCAAGTTTACATTGTTTTACATCTGCTTGTGGAACTGAGAACAAAGATGAGTGAGGACAGATTTTATAGCAGCTGTAAATTGTATGCAATTTTATTAAGATTATCAGGGAGGAAGTACAGATCAGTGAGTCAGTAATGTTACGAGTATCAGTCTTTGAGAATAATGATCTGTCAGGCACGGACAGAATGTGTATTTACTGACAACTACCTTTATTGGCTCAACTACCAAGCATGTGAAATTAAAAACTAAATAACTGCATGCACTCCCATTAGGTCTGCCTGAGCCTCCATGAGCAAAGTTCAAAGTAAAATTTATTATCAGTACGCACATGTCGCCTCATACAACCCAAGATTCTTTCTCTGTGGGCATATTTAGCTAATCTAAAGAGCACTAACTGAAATGGGGTCAATGGACAACAACCTGTGCGAATGCAGATGTTAATAGTGAAAAATAATGAGCTTGAAATAACAAGATAAAAGTTAGTCTAACTTCAGTGGTTGGGAAGATGTTAGAGCTGATTATTAAGGATGAGGTCTCAGGCTACTTGGAGGCATGTGATAAAATAGGCCATAGTCAGCTTGGTTTCCTCAAGGAAAATCTTGCCTGACAAATCTGTTGGAATTCTTTGAAGAAGTAATGAGTAAAGAAATGGCACATGGAATACAGTGTTGGGAAGTGTATGGTCATACACGTTAGTAGAAGAAATGAAATGGTTGAGTACTTTCTAAATGAGAGAAAATACAAAAATCTGGGGTGCAAAGGGACTTGGGAGTTGGGATTCCTTGAGGTTAATTCACAGGTTGAGTCTGTGGCGAGGAAGGCAAATGCAATGTAGGCATTCATTTCTAGAGGACTAGAATATAAAAGCAAGGATGTAATGCTGAGACTTTATAAAACACTGGAAAGGCCTCACTTGGAGCATTATCTTAAACAGGATGTGCTGAAACTGGAAAGGGTTCAAAGAAGATTCACAAAAATTATTCCAGGATTGATTGGCTTGTCATATGAAGAGCGTTTGATGACTCAGCACCTGTATTCACTGGAATTCAGAAGAGTGAGGTGTGACCTCATTGAAACCTATCAAATGGTGATAGGCCTTGGTAGAATGGATGTGGAGAGGATGTTTCCTCTGGTGGGAGAGTCTGAAACCACAGGACACAGCCTCAGAATAGAGAGTGGCCTTTTAGAATGATGAGGAGGAATTTCATTAGCCAGAAGGCATTGAATCTGTGGAATTATTTGCTACAGGCAGCTGTGGAGGCCAAGTTTTTATGTATATATAAGGCAGGGGTTGATAAGTTCTTCATTGCTCAGGGTATGAAGGGATACAGAGAGAATGCAGGAGTCTGGGGCTGAGAGGAAAATTGGAACACACATGATGAAATGGTGGAGCAGACTCGATGGGCCAAATGGCCTAATTCCATCCCTGCATCTTATGGCCTTATTATCTTTTAAATGAGTGTGGTTATCTCTTTTTGTTCAATAGCCTGATGGTTGAGGGGTAGTTAACTGTCCTTGAACCTGGCTGTGTGAGTCCTGATGCACTTGTACCATCTACCTGACGCCAGCAGTGAGAGAAGAGCATGGCCTGGGTGGTGAGAATCTTTGATGATTGATGCTGCTTTTCTACGGCAAAGTTTCATGTAGATGTATTCAATATTCAGTGGTTGGGAGAGTTTTACCCATGATGTACTGGGCCGAATCCAATACCTTTCGAAGGAGTTTACACTCAAAGGCATTGTTGCTCCCATACTAGGCCATAATGCAGCCTGCCAGTACAGGTCTATAGAAATTTGCCAAGGTTTTTGATAACATACCAAATCTCCGCAGATTCCTGAGGATGAAGGGGGGCTGCTGTGCTTTCTTTGCAATTATATTTACATGGTGAGTCCTGGACAAGTTCTCTAAGATGATAACAGCCAGAAATTCGATGTTGCTGACCCTCTCCACCTCAGGAAAGATAATATCTGGGAAAAGGAGTCTGCACTGGCCAGGTGTTCCTCTTGATCCCGATGTAATCTCTACATTTCTGATATGGGGTCACCTACTGTGGTTGGTCTCCACAGAGTTGTCTCTACCTGTGCTCCCAACATTCTCTGTTCTTATCCTTTTCCTTATCAGATCAATCTGAGATGCTTCAATTTCATTGGCTAGGGCCACCTGATTGATCTGTGTCAGCTTCTCATTGAATCTGGCCCAGGACTACAAACTGCATTGCTTTATTGCTCTTTCCTCTAGTCTTGTTCTTTAGGCAATTTCTTCTGTTCTGGTTCAAACCATTTCACCTAGGTCAGCCAAACACTGGACACAGGCACCAGACCGCAGGCTGTTTCTTCTGCAAGCCTGCCATTTTACATAATGAACAGCTTTTTATCTGAAGATGGTCTCCGGTCTAGCAGATCAATAGCAGAAACTCCTTCAATTGCTCTGATTAAGCTGTTACTGAACAAGAACCAGTTCACAAAATGGTGGCTGCAAGGACGGTCTTACAAAATGGCCGCTTCCATTCCTGCAATGACATGGCAAAAATAAAGACTTTTGCTTTGTCTGTTTTCACCACCCTTCCCTCACTTCTGTTCCCTGATTTGTAGACTGTTGTTCTTTCTGGCCAACTATAACAAGAATACAGAAATTTAGGTTTATCACCAAAAATGAAGGGAGAGGTTAGGAGATTACTTTGAGCCCCAAAACATCATTAGGACAATGTAATGTAATAGCAAGAACATAAGAGAGAAAATAAAATCCAACTAATCCTCTCTGAACCATATATATTGAGGAGATTTTGTTCATTGACTTAATTTGATAATAATGATGGTGTAAAAGGTTGTCTGCATTGCCCAGTCAACTAAGAGGAATTCAGTGCTGAGTCTATCTTCCCTCAATAGCACACCACAATTCTGTTGAATATGCTTGACTATGGAGTGTGGGAGAAAAATAGAATGACAAAAGACTGCAGAAACTGAAGTGACATTCCTAAAGAAAGGCCTTGACCCAAAACATCAACTGTCTCTTTGCCTCCATAGATGCTGTTTGACCTGTCTGAGTTCCTCTGAACCTGGTCAAGTGACAAATCTCTTGGTGGCCAGCATCTCAGAGATGGCAACCATGGCTCCTTAGCCTTTACTATTGCACTGGACAGGGATAGGAACAGATTGTATGGGAAAGTATTTGGTTGGGGGAGAGTGAATTTTGATGCTATTAGGCAGGAACTTGGGTGCGTAAGTTATAAAACAGGCGTGCTCAGGGAAATGTACAATGAAAACTTGGAGGCTGTTTTGTGTGACCTTTCCTCACGACTGAAACTTTAACGTATCGGCCTGAAACATCGATTGTTCAATGTTCTCTCCATAATCGTGGAGTTTCTCCAGCATTGTGTGTGTTGTTTCAGACATACTGTGAGGCCCTCCATTAGTCGGGGTTGAACACCGATGCTGCGTCCCAGCTGTCTGCATGATACACAACCCAGGGTAGTACGATATGGAGAGAAACTGTTGCCCATGTAGCAGGCTCCCCTCACCACACAGCTGATAAGTCCAAAGGAACAGCTGAGACCGATACAGTTTGGCACTAGGGACATTGTAGGAGTTGCCAGTCAGTGGAGAACTCAATCTGAACTCCAGCTTCAGATTTCCCCTTGGGGTTTACTCCCAAAGTCTTCCACATGAGTGGGTATAGCCGCAAGCCAGCAGAGGTTTGAGATTCCTTCTCCAAGATGAATTGTCAGCCATGGCTGATGATTCCCACCTACACAAAGTGACTGGTTTTAAGGCACCAGTAACACTTTACCCCTTTTCCTGTCAGTAGAAACAGTTCTGCTGGGCTTAGTAGCTAAACTACATGTAAAGGACTTGGTTGTCAGAGGCAATTTGCCATGCCATTCGGAGCATTTGAGAGGTAGTGGGAGGTTATCCTCACAGCCTCCCCTCCAGTTACAACACCATTGGGGAACTAACCGCACTGTAGAATCTACAGAAAAGATAGCACCACCACACGTTTGTTACTTGTAAAAAAAACAAGGTTGCAACAAGATATTGGTAGTAGCATGAATCAAGGGGGCATGGAATACATCTAGCAAATTACAGTGTAGTTACAGAGAGGGTAGACAATGGTAATACACACAAGATTTTCAGAAGCCTTTTAGCAATATGCTGTATAATAAGCTAATGAGGAAAGTGAGAGAATGTGAAGGCCAGAACTGGATAAGCATACCCCCCACTTGTTTATACCGCCTTTAGCGGTTAACACAATGCTATTACAGCTTGGAGCATTCGGAGTTCAATTCTGGCACCGTCCATAAGGAATTTGCATTTTCTCCCTATGATCATGTGGATTTCTTCAGGGTGCTCCAGATACTTCCCACAGTCCAAAGACATATCGGTTCATAGCTAATTAGTCATTATAAATTGTCTTGTGATCAGGCTATTATTAAATAGATGGATTGCTGTACAGTATGGCTCATTTGGTCAGAAGGGCCTTTTCCACGTTTTATCGCTAAACAAACAAACAAATAAATAAATAAATAAATAAATAAAAGGTCTTGACCTTAAACATCACTGTTCATCACCCTTTATAGATGCTGCTGACCTAATGAGTTACTCCAGCATTTTGTGTGTAATGTTGGAATCATGCCCGATCAAAAATTCAAATTATAATTTTATGCACGATATTGAACCATAATACTTTGTTATTTTACCACATGAGGAAATGTAATGTAGTCATTGTATAAACAAATGCTATCGGGAACAGTTAATTTTACGTGACTGTGTAATATCTGTTGATGATGAATCACATTGATAGTTGGTGACCCAGATAACATGGTTTGATAAGGGGTTTACTCTTTTGCAAGAGTAGGCAATCTAAGAGATAGGAGCAGAATTAGGCCATTTGATCCATTGAGTCTGCTTTGCCATTTCAAATAATAAAATACCTGCTGCTCAAGAGGCAATTGAAATGGAGGCATTGTTCTGTGTTCACAATTGCTGAAAATTTTTAATGCTAACTCTTAAAAATTCCTGTCCATGAGCCTTAGGACTCACACCACCAGATTCAGGAGCACTTGGCTGAACACCCTATTTGGACGATCTTTCATTGATTCTGTTATGGTTATGATGCTATAGATTTGTAGGGTTGTGTATGGTGACTTATGAACTTTGATAATAAAATTTACTTTGAACTTTGAACTTTAAACTTTAAACAATGCATTTGAGTGTTAAATCAACAAGAGAGTTTTGAGAACCCTAGACAGGGGCATTGGAAATACCTCTTAAAATGCATAAAATAATAGCAATACTTAAGGGGTATATAGATGGGCAGGGATATAAAGCATATAGACCTTGTGAAGGCAGGTATGCAGTTGAAATTTACATCATGTTTTACACAGACACTATGTCAAGTCACATCAAGCTACTTTTTATTGTCATTTGGACCATAATTGCTGGTACAGTACACAGTAAAAACGAGACAACATTTTTCAGGACCATGGTGCTACATGAAACAATACAAAAACTACACTGAACTACGTAAAAACAATACAGAGAAAGCTACACTAGACTACAAACCTACCCCGGACTGCATAAAGTGCACAAAATAGTGCAGGCATTACAATAAATAATAAATAAGACAATGGGCACAGTAGAGGGCAGTAAGTTGGTGTCTGTCCAGACTCTGGGTATTGAGGAGTCTGATGGCTTTGGGGAAGAAACTGCTGCACAGTCTGGTCGTGAGAGCCTGAATGCTTCAGTGCCTTTTCCCAGAAGGCAGGAGGGAGAAGAGATTGTATGAGGGGTGCGTGGGGTCCTTCATAATGTTGTTTGCTTTGCAGATGCACTGAGTAGTGTAAATGTCTGTAATGGCGGGAAAAGAGACCCTGATGATCTTCTCAGCTGACCTCACTATCCGCTGCAGGGTCTTGCAATCCGAGATGGTGCGATTTCCGAACCAGGCAGTGATGCAGTTGCTCAGGATGCTCTCAATACAACTCCTGTAGAATGTGATAAGGATGGAGGGTGGGAGATGGACTTCCCCCAGCCTTCACAAAAAGTAGAGACGCTGCTGGGCTTTCTTTGCTATGGAGCTGGTGTTGAGGGACCAGGTGAGATTCTCCGTCAGGTGAATACCAAGATATTTGGTGCTTTTTACGCTCTCTACCGAGGAGCTGTCGATGTTCAGCGGGGAGTGGTCGCTCCGTGCCCTCCTGAAGTCAACAACCATCTCTTTTGTTTTGTTCACATTAAGAGACAGGTTGTTGGTTCTGCACCAGTCCGTTAGCCGCTGCACCTCCTCTCTGTAAGCTGACTCGTCGTTCTTGTTGATGAGACCCACCACGGTCGTGTCATCAGCGAACTTGATGATGTGGTTCGAGCTGTGTGTTGCAGCACAGTCGTGGGTCAGCAGAGTGAACAGCAGTGGACTGAGCACGCAGCCCCCGTGCTCAGTGTGATGGTGTTGGAGATGCTGCTCCTGATCTGGACTGACTGAGGTCTCCCAGTCAGGAAGTCTAGGATCCAGTTGCAGAGGGAGGTGTTCAGGCCCAATAGGCTCAGTTTTCCAATCAGTTTCTGAGGAATGATTGTGTTAAATGCTGAACTGAAGTCTATGAACAACATTGGGTCACTAGGCCTGTTCCTGTGCTCTTCTCTTTTGTATCCTTTGTAAAATACTTTTCCGATTTGACCTTGGGAGGAAAATTTACATGGCTACTTATTACCAAAACTATAGACAAACCTCAAGATTTTTAAATTTTTTTTCTCTTTCTACCAGCCTATTCTTTTCCCTTAAGATCTTTCTATAAAAAGTAAGTTTCTAGATGAATTGACCTGCCATTACACAGTTATCTTTGCACCACCAACAAGCAGGACATTATATCATCTGGAGTGTGACTCAGAATTATTTGGAAGCATTGTTGAGATTGCCAGGTGGGGTCTGGTCAGTATTGAACCTTTTATTCCACTCCCCCGCATGCAACATTTGGCTACGTTGCAGATGAACAATGCAAAAACCAGCTCACCTCTTCTACTTCCAGAGACTGTAAGTCAGTATCATGCTGATCACATGGTAGACAGAAACCAGTTACATATGTTGTCAGAATAAGATGAAGTTATCATTTAGTTAATTAGCTAAAAAGTCATGAATTTATACCTACTAGATACACTTGCAAGCCATTATTAATTTCTGCTTAATGGGCACAAGACTGAATGATTGAATTTTTATTCTGCTCTGGTTTGATATGATGTCCCCCCCTCCACATGTATTGGCAGCAGCTGCTGACAGAATGGATCTGATAACATTAATAATGAGCATCTGCCCATCAAATCTCATTTGACCGGGATTATATATTACTTTCTACACCAAGCAGTCCAGTTCGAAAGATCCCAGGTGTTTATTCAAACATTGTTCTGTTTTAGATAAAGATGTTCTATCTAACATTGTGCGATTTATATGCTATTTAGAAAAGGTTTGGAATTAGAATTGGCTTATTATCGTCACATGAACTGAGATGCCATGAAATGCTTGTCATGCACACTGTTCATACAGATCAGTGTGTTGAAGTATAACAGGGTAAAACAATAACAATGCCGAATAGAGTGCACCAGTTACAGAGGAAGTGTAGTGCAGGTGAATGATAAAGTGCAAATTCGTAATAGGGTAGATTGTGAGGACAAGAATCCATCTTATCATTCAGAAGGTCCACTGGTAACAGTGGAATTGAAGCTGTTCTTCAGCCTGGTGGTACGCTCTTTCAGGCTTTTGTATCTTCTGCCGAATGGAGGAGATGATAAGAGAAAATGTCAGAGATGGGTGGAGTCTTATGTTATGTTGGCCGGTTCACTGAGGCAGTGAGAAGTATAGACAGAGTCCATGGAGGGGAGTTTTCTGTCATGTGCTGAGCTCTGTCTGCAACTCTCTGCATTTCTTGTGGTCACATGTGGAACAGCTGCCCTACCAAGCTGTTATGAATTCAGACAGGATCTAGATAACATGAATCAATAAAAATTGGTAAAAGTCAATGTGGGCCTGCCTAATTTTTTTGGCCTCTTGAGGTAGTAGAGGCAGTTGTGAGCTTTCTTGACCATGGTACCTATGTGGTTGGGCCAGACAGGCTATTGGTGATGTTCACTCCCAGGAACTTGCAGCTCTCAACCCTTTTAGTCTCCATACTATTGACGTAGGCAGGACCATGTGCACTGTGTCTCCTCCTGAAGTTCACGACTAGCTCATTAGTTTTGCTGACATTGAGGAAAAGGGTGCTGTCATGCACCATATTAATAAGCACTCTGTAATCAGACTCAGTGTTACCTGACATTGTGCTGGTCCTTCATTATGTCCAGTAAACCTGTGCAGGAGAGTTTTTAAAGTGGAGAAGCCACTGCACTGGGGCAGTTCCACTCTCTCGACCTCGGAAGTCCAGGTCCAGTGGTGCAAACAAGCATCGCATCCTGGATCTCCCTTGGTTGCAGTGGATGACCATGACGTCTCTGTGTCTCTCCACGGAGCGTTGCAGTGCTGCCTTCCTGGCTGCTGGATCTCACTGTAGGTCTCATCCACCCGGTCCACCGGAGCTGACTTTGCAAGCTAAACCAGGCAGGGATAGCCAGCGGAGTCACACCCCGGTGAGATAGGTGTGAGCCCCGCTGGTGATCCTCACCTGGTTTAGCCTGTCTGTTGAAGCAGTGTACCAGGGTGCGGCCGCTGTCACATGTAAACAGCTACTTTGGAGACACAGGTGAGAACTGAGTGGCCAGTGGGGACCAAAGGTGAGTGAGCCTCCTCCAGATTGGGCGCAGTATTTTATTTGGTGCATATCTACCAATGCTGACTTAGCTTGAAGTAATGTTCTGATTTGGTCATATATACCATCTATTATTTTATATATGTCAATGAAATAATCACTCAGGACTTTGCAGTGACAAAGTTAATTTTCCATAAATCTTTCTTGATTTGTTGATATCAGAAATTATATTCATACTCTGCTCTTTAATTTTATGGTCCCTGTTTGGCAAAACGTAGGTGAAGGATTTGGGATAGTAGGAATAAAGGGAACCTTTTCTGATTGGCTGCTGGTAACTGGTAGTGTTCAACATGTGGAGGGGCAGGTAGTGTTGAGGAAGCAGGGAGTCTGCAGAAAGATATGGACAAGTTGGGAGAATGGGAAAAGAAGTGATAAATTGTGTGGAAATGTATCGTCTTGCACCTTGATAGAAAGAATAAAGGTGTAGACCACTTTCTAAATGGGGAGTAAGTTCAAAAATCAGAGGTGCAAAGCGTCTTGGGAGTCCTGCTGCTTGATTCCCTAAAGGTTAGCTTGAGGTTTGAGCCAGTCCCAAAGAAGGCGATTGCAATGAAAGCATTCATCCTGAGAGGACTATTAGAGCAAGGATGTGATAATGAGGCTTTATAAGGCATTGAACAGAGCACACTTGGAGTATTGTGAGCAGTTTTGGGCTCCTTATCTAAGAAAAGATGTGCTGGCATTGGAGAGGATCCAGAGAAGGTTCATGAGAATGATTCTGGGAATCAAAAGGTTCATGCATGAGGGGCATTTTTTTTAGCTCAGGGCCTGCATTCACAAGTTTAGAAGAATGAGAGTGGGATCTCATTGAAACCTATTGAATATTAAAAGGTCTACATAGAGTGGATGTGGAGAGGATGTTTCCAATAGTGGGCAATTCTAGGACCAGAAGGCATAGCCTCAGAAGGGAGGGATGTCCATTTAGAACAGAGATGAGGAAAAATTTCTTCAACCAGAGGCTGGCAAACCTATGGAATTCATTGTCACAGATGGCTGTGTAGGTCAGGTCATGTGTATATTTAAAGCAGAGGGTGATAGGTTCTTGATTAGTCAGGGTGTCAAAGGTTATGGAGAGAAGGGTCAAGAATGAAGTTGAGAGGGGTAATAAATCAGCCATTATTGAATGACGAAGCAGATTTGCTGGGCCAAATGGCATCATTCTGCTCCAATGTCTTATGGATCTATGGTCTAATAGAAGACTGAAAGAACATGAAGCCTTTCAGTGACTCAAGGTGCAAAAATTGTTGTGCCTGGCACAGATCCAAACCCCAAGGATTTGTTCATTGGCCAAAAAATTAGGAGGCACAGAGAGGATGGTATTTTTTTTTAAATTATGTGCTTTTCTTTGCAGTTTAATTATTTCTAAATATTTTATTTAATTTGTGAACTTTTTTGTTTTATTATTTTAATTAGCTTTAGATTTAGAAGTTTGGAAAGGACACAGAAAGTCACCTTTGTACCCACATCACTGAGCTTCTGGATAGAGGGTCAAGCTAAATAGATCCTTCACTTCTGACCCAGGTAAGTGCATGTATGTGGCGACTGTGAGCAGTGGCTCCAGGAAGGGCGGTTGTGTCCACACAATCTGACTCAATCAGAAACACACACAATCATACAGACACAAATATATGCATATAAACAAATCTATGTAAAATACCCTCAGGTGGTTTGAACTGTATCTTTGGCATCATCTCTCTGGACTCGACCTGCTGTCTATGATGAAAATTTAAGTGCCCATCCTTCTGTGCTCAGACATCTCTCTCTATCTCTGCCCGCATCTGTCTGTCTAACTCTGAGCATCTCTCTCTCTCTCTCTCTCCATATCTCTATCATCTCTCTTTCTATTTCCATCTGTACGTCTGTCTGTTCAACCGCCTCCTTCTCTGTTAGCCTAACTATCCATATTTCTACTGAATTAAGATGGAATCTGGATCTCACAATTTATCTCCTTATGACCTTGCATTTTATTGAACGCATATCCGGACTTTCTCTGTAACTTAATTTCAGTATGCTGTTATAGCCTTTGCCTTGTAGTACCCCAAAATACTGATGCGATGAAGTAATCTGTATTAATGGCAAGTGCAAAAAAGCTTTCCACTGTACACGTGACAATAATAAATCTATTTACCTATGCAAATCATGCAAAGACATACAGTTGTGCTTATGTGTATTCAGACATACAGAACAATGCAAAATTCTGAGGTGTATGTGTGTGTGTATATATGCACACATAGGCTAAGGTGCCTATGACATTTGCACAGTACTGTATTTGTCAATGTGGAGCGGAGAGTAAGTTTGTAAATCTGGTGGGAGTGGTGGGGAATGTTGGGAATGGTGAGGGCGGAGTACCACAGGAGGGGTGTGGGGCAAGTGGCAGAGAAGGAGTGCCAGGTTGGGGGCTGATATTGGTGTAGCCATACATAGCCCTGATACACCAGGCAAGGTCATTTGAGTCCAAACAATTGGTTTATTGATCATTACGGAATGTCTTTCTGGTGCTTCCCCCTCCCTCTGCATTCCCTTCCCCTTTCCCCAACCATGATTCCCCTCTCCTTGTTCCTTTCCCTCTCCTCAGTCCACAATAGAGACCCATATCATGAAATTTGTTTTCTTTTTTGACAGCAGTACAGTGTAATTCATAAAATTACTACAGTACTGTGCAAAAATTTTTGGCACCTCAGCTCTATATCAGACAGACAGAAATACTTTATTGATCCCGAGGGAAATTGGGTTTCGTTGCAGCCGCACCAAACAAGAGTAGTGAAGAAATATAGCAAAATAAAACCATAAATAATTAAATAATAATAAGTTAATCATGCCAAGTGGAAATAAGTCCAGGACCAGCCTATTAGCTCTAGGTGTCTGACACTCCAAGGGAGGAGTTGTAAAGTTTGATGGCCACAGGCAGGAATGACTTCCTATGACACTCAGTGTTACATCTCGGTGGAATGAGTCTCTGGCTGAATGTACTCCTGTGCCTAACATTATGGAGTGGATGGGAGTCATTGTCCAAGATGGCATGCAACTTGGACAGCATCCTCTTTTCAGTCAGAGTGTCCAGTTTCACCCCCACAACATCACTGGCCTTACAAATGAGTTTGTTGATTCTGTTGGTGTCTGCTACCCTCAGCCTGCTGCCCCAGCACACAACAGCAAACATGATAGCACTGGCCACCACAGCCTCGTAGAACATCCTCAGCATCGTTCGGCAGATGTTAAAGGACCTCAGTCTCCTCAGGAAATAGAGACGGCTCTGACCCTTCTTGTAGACAGCCTCAGTGTTCTTTGACCAGTCCAGTTTATTGTCAATTCGTATCCCCAGGTATTTGTAATCCTCCACTATGTCCACACTGACCCCTTGGATGGAAAGCGGGGTCATCGGTGCCTTAGCCCTCCTCAGGTCCACCACCAGCTCCTTAGTCTTTTTCACATTAAGCTGCAGATGATTCTGCTCGCACCATGTGACAAAGTTTCCCACTGTAGCCCTGTACTCAACCTCATCTCCCTTGCTGATGCAACCAACTATGGCAGAGTCACACACACATACATACATACATACATACACACACACATATATACATTTGTGCACATACATACAATATAGAGATACTCTCAAACATTACTGAAAGTATGATAAAATTGTAGGAATCTGGTTTGATTCCTGACTGTGGGTCCTTTCTGGTAGAGTATATATGTTCTGTTCATGGTTTTACCCCCACCACCCCCACTCCCCCCCTCCCCAGGTACTCTGATTCCAAAGATGTGTTCGAATGGAGGGTTATTGTGCAGGGAGGAGGGTGGAGGATCAGATGAGAGTTGACAGGTCAATATGAGAGGATATGCTGCGGGTGTATGGGGAAGTGAGAGGGAAGGAATTGAACTGCCAGGAGCTGGGAAGACTCTGGATGAAATGACCCCCTGATATCATAATAAGTCAGTAAATTGAGATTGAAAACTAATACCATTTGTCATCTTCTACAGATACGTCTCTCTGCTTCATTCAAAACATTACGCTTCCCCCCAAGCAATGCAAATCTACAGAGATTATGGGTATCACACTTTGATGGATAAATCCCCATGTGATTTCTGAAGTTGCTTGTCAGAAAGATACAACAGAAAGAGCAAAAGATATGAAATCACTCAAATCAACAGGTTTTGGATCTCAAATACATTTCAGAAGTCAAGCTGCACCAAGGACAATAGACAGTCCCTTTTTAAAACACATGCAGACTGTTCTCTATCAGAAAGGTTACCCATATATAGAAATGTTGCAACACACCCACGGCTTGTTTACAAGAAAGTATGATGCAGTCATGTGGAAGATATCATGGAAAAACGCATCCATTATTTATGTCACCACAGCCGGTTACATTGTTTTTCTTACACCATCATTTAAAGGAACACCATCCTTACAGGGGATTGGCTGGAAAATCTTCCATCACTTACTGATGTGGTACATCCCACAGTAGTGACACTTCCTTCGGTTGTTTCTCAGGAAAAAATAAAAAATGAAACAGTGATCCTTTTCATTCAATAACTCACACCTAAGGAGCTCAAGTGACCACATGTAAATGGAACCAACAGGGAACCAGTACCTATCTAATTCTCTGAGGGATTATACACCACCCTAACAGAAGGTTTAACAATACCTCTATACCTGTCGATTGTCAGCCACTTTCTTGTGAGCCTCCAAGTTATGTTTGCCTAGCAATTTAACATGTAGTGTACGCAAGGAGCTTCTTGGGGCATTATTAAGCTGAATGTAAGATTAGGTGAAATATAGGACTGTGATCAAAAGTTTAGTTAAAGTTGGAGACTTCAGGGAATGTCTTAAAGAGAAGGTTTAAAAAAGGAACTCAGAGTTTACACAGAATTCTAATGCACCCATTAGGCAACTTCTAAGCTGTATTTTACTCTGATCTGCAGAGGCAAATTTAGAGCATTTCAATCAAATAAGCAACACCTGTTTATTCCTCAGCTGCACCTTTGGAATTCTCTGATACGGAGTAAATGCAGAAACCAATGTTTCTTTTTTTAGATCAGTTGAATGGAATTATCATGCTTCTTCCAGCAGACCTTTACATGAGATGCTCCATCTTATCACAGGAGAAGTATGCTAGGCACTTGGATGAGGACTGTTATTCAGAAAATAAACTTGCTAAGTTCCTTTTTCGTGGCTGCCGCAGCAGATTAACCAGCTAGTAATTCTCTCAAAGTGCTCTGCCTGCTATCAATGTGCAATAAGTTATCAAGAAAGTTGATTAAGGAAAGGCAGTGGATGTTGTCTACATGGACTTTAACAAGACCTTTGACAAGATCCTGCATGGGAGGCTGGTCAGGAAGCTTCAGTCACTTGGCATCCAAGACGAGGTATTCTCCACGATCTCCATCAGCACAGGAGCACCACAGGGCTGTGTGCTTAGCCCCCTGTTCCACTTGCTTTCCATTTATGACTGTGTGGCTGAGCACAGCTCCAATACTATGTACGAGTTTGCTGATGACACCAGTGTCATTGGCCAATTCAAAGCTGGTGATGAATCAGTACATAGGAGGCAGATGGGAAATCTGGCTGAGTGGTGCCACAGCAACAACCTCTCATTCAATGTCAGCAAGACCAAGGAGCTGATTATTGACTTGAGGAGGAGGAAATTTGATGACCATAAGCCAGTCAGCATTGGGGGATCAGAGGTAACTTTAAATTCCTTGGTGTTATCATTTCAGAGGACAATATGAGGGCAAACTAGCCAATTATATAAATCAGGATACTAGAAGTTTTTTCAGTTATATAAAGAATAAAAGGAAGGTGAGAGTTGATATTGGACCACTGGGAAATGATGCTGGTGAGGTAGTAATGAAAGGCAAAGAAATGGCAGATGAACTTAATAAGTACTTTGCTTCAGTCTTTACTGTGGAAGGCATTAGCTGTCTGCCAGAGTTCTGTGAGTGTCAGGGAGCAGGAGTGAATGTCATTACTATTACAAAGGAAAAGGTCCTAGGTAAACTGAAAGGTCTTAAGGTGGATAAGTCACCTGGACCTGATGGACTACATCCCAGAGTCGTGAAAGAGGTTGCTGAGTGATAATGGATGCATTGGTCATGATCTTTCAAGAATCACTGGATTCTGGCATGGCTCCAGAGGACTGGAAAATTGCAAATGTCACTTCACTCTGTAAGAAGGGAGAAAGACAGTTGGACTAACCTCAGTGTTTGGAAAAGTGTTGCAGTCCATTATTAAGGACAACGTTTCGGGGTACTTGGAGACTAATGATAAAATAAGTCAAAGTCAGCATGGTTTCTGTAAAAGGAAATCTTGCCTGTCAAATCTGTTAGAGTTCTTCGAGAAAATGGATAAGGAAAGGTATTGGAAATAACTTAGTTGGATTTTCAGAAGGTGTTTGATAAGGTGCCTTACATGAGGCTGCTTAACAAGATAAAGTCCTATGGTGTTACAGGAAAGATACTGGCATGGATAGAGGAATGGCTGACAGGCAGGAGGCAGTGAGTGGAAATAAAGGGAGTTTTTTTGGTTGGCTGCCAGTGACTAGTGGTGTTCCTCAGGGGTCAGTACTAGAACTGCAACTTTTCATATTGTCAATGATTTAGATAATGGAATTGATGATTTTGTGGCAAAGTTTCTGGATGATATGAAGGTAGGTTGAAGGGTAGATAGTGCTGAGGAAGCAATCTGTTTGCAGCAAGACTTAGACAAATTGGAAGAATGGGGAAAAAAGTGGCGCATAGAATACTGTGTTGGGAAATGTATGATAATGCATTTCGGTAAAAGGAGCAATAGTGCAGACTATTATCTAAATGGGGAGAAAATTCAAACATCACAGGTGCAGAGGGACTTGGGACTCCTCATGCAAGACTCACAGAAGGTTAATACACAGGTAGAGAATGTGGTAGAGAAGGCAAATGCAATGTTGGCATTATTTCAAGGGGAATAGAATAAAAAACAAGGACATAATGTTGAAGCTTTATTAGACACTAGTCAGGCTGCACTTGGAGTATTGTCAACTGTTTTGGGCCCTTATCTCAGAAAGGACGTGTCGTCATTGAAGAAAGTCCAGAAGGTTCACAAGGATAATTCCGGGAATGATGGGGTTAATGTATGAGGAGCGTTTGGCAGCTTTGGGCATGTATTCACTGGAATTCTGAAGAATACATGGTGATCTCATTGAAACCTACAGAATGTTGAAAGGTCAAGATAAGGTGGAAGTGGAGAGGATGTTCCCTCTGGTGGGGGTATCCAGAACTAGAGGGCACAGCGTCAAAATTGAGGGGTGACCTTTTAGAACAGAAGTAAGGAGGAGTTTTTTTTAGCCAAAGGGTGGTGAATCTGTGGAATGCTCTGAAACAGACTGCAGTAGAATCCAAAGCCATGGATATATTCAAAACGAAAGTTGATGGATTCCTGATTGGTTGGGGCATCAAGAGATATGGCGAGAAGGCAGGTGTTTGGGGTTGAATGGGATCTGGGATCAGCCATGATGAAATGGCAGAGTGGACTCGATGGGCTGAATGGCCTAATTTTGCTCCTATGTCTTATGGACCTGTTCTGAGCCCAGAATGTAAGTGCAATTATGAAGAAAGCATGACAGCACCTCTATTTCCTTAGGAGTTTGCAAAGGTTCAACATGACATCTAAAACTTTGACAAACTTCCATAGATGTGTGGTGCATCATCGATGACTGGATGTATCATAGCCTAGTTTGGAAACACCAATGCCCTTGAACAGAATATCCTATAAAAAGTAGTACATACAGCCCAGCCGATCAGGTGTAAAACCAACCCCAGCACTAAGCACATGAAACATTGTCACAGAAAAGTTGCACCCATCATTGGGGACCCCCCACACCCAGGTCATGCTGCCATCAGGAAGAAGATACAGGAGCCTCCAGGCTCATGAACAGTTATTACCCCTCAACCATCAGGCTCTTGAAGAAAAGGGAATAACTTCACGCGCCCATCACTGAAGTATTCCCACAGTCTTCATGTTTTCAATATTTATTGCTGATTTATTTACTATTAGTATTTCTTTAATTTTGTATTTGCACAGTTTATTGTCATTTACACACTAGTTAAATACCCAAGTTAATGCAGTCTTCCATTGATTATTATCCTATTATGGATTTAGTGAGAAATTCTGTAAGAAAATGAATCTCAGGGTTATATATGGTGACATATATATACTTCAATAATAAATTTACTTTGAACTTTGAAATTTACTTTCACTTGGATTTGACCTTGCCTTCACCGGAGAGGTAGGAGGTAGTTGCCTCTCTGACTGGAGGCTTGTGGCTGGTTAAGTGCTACAGAGATCAGTGCTGGATCCATTGTTGTTTGTCCTCAATATCAGCGAACAGGATGATAATGTGGTTAACTGGATCAGCAAATTTGCAAATGACACCAAGACATCATGTGCACAGCGAGGGAGGCTATCAAGGCTTCCAGTGAGATCTGGGCCAGCTAGAAAACTGGGCTGAAAAGTGGCAGATGAAATTTAATGCAGATAGTTGTGAGGTGTTACACTTTGGGAGGACTGACTGGGGTAGGACATACACAGCGGATGATCAGTCACTGAGGACTGCGACAGAACAGTGCAATCCTGGAATACAGATCCATAATTCCTTGAGATTTGTAGACAGGGTTGTAAAGAAATCTTTTAGCACATTGGCCTTTATAAATCAATGTAGTGAGTACAGGAGTTGGGATGTTATGTTGAAACTGTATAAGACATTGATGAGGCCTATTTTGGAATAATGTGTGCAGTCTGGTCAGCTAACTACATACATGAAAGATATCAATAACATTGAAAGCATACTGAGAAAATTTACAAGGATGCTGCCGGGGCATGAGTACTTGAATTATAGGGAAAGGTTGAATAGGTTAGGATTTTATTCCATGGAGCATGGGGAGAATGAGGGGAGATTTGATAGAGGCATACAAAATAATGAGGAGTATAGATAAAGTAAATGCAAGCAGACTTTTTCCAATGAGGTTGGGTGAGTCTAGGACCAGAGGTCATAGGTTAATGGTGAAGGGAGTAACATTTAAGGGGAACCTGAGCCAGTGGAAGTGGTGAATGTGGGTTCAATTTCAGCATTTAAGAGAAATTTGGATAAGTACTGTATATGGAAGGAAGGGGTATGGATAGCTATGGCCCATGGACTGGTCAATGGGATTAGGCAGAATAATAGTTCACTAGAAGGTAGATGGACCAAAGGGCCTGTTTCTGTGTTGTACGTTATGCTTTATGACTCTAAGTCACACCCACAATGACAGTCTAATAAACACTATGGACAACCTACTCTGTATCATGGGAATGCAATCCTACCAACCCTATCAAATACATACATCCACTTTTGTCCAAATCTTACCACAATTTCTACCCCATGTCAGTGTCTTATTATAAATTTCAATTTCAGCATTTAGACATGTCGACCAAAACCAGCCCTTCAACCAAGGACAAGACCGAAAGAAGCTGCAGAGGGTTATAAATCTAGACAGCTCCATCTGGGGTACTCATATTAAGTTAAATAACAAAGAACTTAATGGATAACCCTGTTGTTCCCCATGAAAGCTGAAAAAAGGGATCTACAATTATTAGTAATAACAGTAGCAATAAGAGTTTTATATATCATTCTAATCCAATTATTAAAATTAACACCAAAACCAAATTTCTCTAAGACATTAAATAAACATTTCCATTCGACTCGATCAAACGCTTTTTCAGCATCCAAATAGATGACGCACTGTGGAGTTTTAAAAGATGAACATATAATATTAAATAATCTCCAAACATTTGAAAAGGAATAACGACTCTTTATAAATCCTGTTTGATCTTTAAAAATAATTTTACCCAAAATATTTTCCAACCAATTGGCCATTATCTTTGATAGGATCTTAGCATCAACATTAAATAATGAAATAGGTCTATATGAGGCACAATCAGTAGGATCTTTATCCTTTTTAAGAGCTAAAGACATAGAAACCTCATAAAATGTAGAGGGTAAATCACCTTTCACAAAAGAGTCCTTAAACATTTCCAACATATATGGAGAAAGCAATTTTCCAAAATTTTATAGAATTCTACAGGATAGCCAGGGGCCTTACCAGATTGCATTGAAAAAATAGCTTTATGAATTTTGGCTTCAGTAATTGGAGCATCAAGAGTTTTTTGATCCTCAGCAGAAATTTGAGGAAAAGCAATCTTTCATAAAAAAGCATTCATTTTAGAAGAATTTACTGGAAATTGAGATTTATAAAGTTCAGTATAAAAATCTTGAAAAATCTTATTAATTTCTTCATATTCCCAAACCAGGATGCCATCTTTCCTACAGATTTTCAAAATTTGCCTTTTGGCTCTGGAAATTTGAGGAAAAGCAATCTTTCATAAAAAAGCATTTATTTTTAATTGAGATGCAAGCAATTTGTTATTTTTATCTCCAAGCATATAAAATCGACTTCTTAGCTTAAGCAAGTAGCCTTCAGTAGAATGAGTTAATAATAAATTATATTGTGATTGAAGTTCCACCCTTCGTTTAAATAAGTCAATATTAGGGGAAATCACATATATATTATCTAAATCTTTAATTTGTCTACTTTAGCCTGTTTTTTAAGCTTAGCTGAATAAGAAATAGTCTGACCATGTAAAAATGCTTTAAATGTATCCCATATTATTAATTTAGGCATAACCCCTATATCATTAAAAAGAAAAAAATATTTTATCTAGGTTTCAATAAAACCAAGTCAGAATTTTCCAATAATGTTTGGGAGAGGTGCCAAGGTGGGCAGGCAAAGATGACATCATCGAATTCAAAAGACAGACTCAAAGGCGCATGATCAGATACAGCAATAGCATCATATTCACAATTCTTAACACTAGGCAAGAGGTGAGGGTTAACTATAATATAATCGATCCTCAAATATTTTCTAAAACGTGAGGAAAAAGAATATTCTCTGTCATCAGGGTGTAAATATCTCCATAGTTTGATCAATCCAAAATTGGTCAAAAAGAAATTAATAAGTGAGGCAGAGCGATTTGGAAGTCGCTGATTGGCTGAGCTCTTGTCAATCAAGGGATTTAAACAACAGTTAAAATCCCCGCCCTCCATCTGCGGTACTAGCCTACAAAGAATCCAAGGAGCGGTGTCTCAGAAAAGCAATGCCCATTATTAAAGACTTCCAGCACCCAGGGCATGCCCTTTTCTCACTGTTACCATCAGGTAGGAGGTACAGAAGTCAGAAGGCACACACTTAGTGATTCAGGAACAGCTTCTTCCCCTCTGCCATCCGATTCCTAAATGGACATTGAACCCTTGGACACTACCTCACTTTTTTAATATATAGTATTTCTGTTTTTTGCACAATTTTTAATCTATTCAATATACGTATACTGTAATTGATTTAGTTATTTATTATTATTATTATTATATTTTGTGTTTTTCTCTTCTGTATTAAGTATTGCATCATTCTGCTGCTGCTAAGTTAACACATTTCACGTCACATGCCGGTGATAATAAACTTGATTCTGATTCTGATTCCATTCATGCCTATCTCCAAATGTTGGGGGTGAGCTTCCTTCTCCATCTACACCAGTCTTCTGCCAAAGGAACTTCCTCGGTCCTCTCAGTGAAGCAATTCCCTGAGGTTGAAGGAAGTTCAATGAATTTCCAGGTCAGGATGGGTGCAGAGATGAAGATCTGCAAACAACACTCATATGCCAGCAGCCCTTGTCCCTCTAGGTGAGGGATTCAAAACTTTTAGATGCCATAGACCCTTTCATTTAACTGAGGGGTCAGTGAACCTCAGCACAAGGTGATAAGGATCTCATGTTTGGGAGGAGCTGTAGATGATGTCATGTCACTCTTCAACTGTAAGCAGTGATTGTTTAGGACCATGGTGGGTGATTTGTGCTGATTGGCTTCGATCTCTTGACTTGTCATATCCAACCAGGAAAATAGGAATATTCTACCACTCTGCAAAATGTGCCTCGTAGCTGGTGGGAAATCTTTGGGGATTCAGGTGATCACCTGCCACAGGAGGCTCAGCTTCTGATCTACTCTCGTGTTTGCATGGCTGGCCAGTTATGTTTGTAATCACTAAGGTAGGCAAGCTGATGATGTTGGAAGTTCCACATTCCTTACCATCTCCACTCTTTCAGCACCTATATCAGCATTATACAGATAACTAGGTCCTACCATCTGTATGTAGAAATGGGCAACCAGGCAGAGGAAGTCCTCAGTGATGTTTATCTTTTGAATGTCCTTACATCTCCTTCCAGGGGGTAAAGTTGTGTGAGATAGATACTCACCTCTTGTCAAAGGCAATGAGGCTGTCTGACTTTTTTAGACTTTTCTTTAGAAAAGACATTAAAAAGCTGTAAACATATTTCAAACTTCTGAAGTTCAAAGTAAATGTTATTATCTAAGTACATATATGTCACGAGATACAACCCTGAGATTCAGTTTCTGGTAGGCATACTCAGCAAATCTATAGAATAATAACTATAACAGGATCAATGAAATATCAACTAGAGTACAGAAGACAACAAACTGTGCAAATACAAATATAAATCAATAGCAATAAATAACAAGAACATGAAATAATGAGATAGAGTCCTTAAAGTGAGATCAAATGATGGCACAAGTGAGTGTAGTTATTCCCTTTTATTCAAGAGCCTGACAGTGGTGGGGTAGTAACTGTTCTTGAACCTGGTGGTGTGGGTTCTGAGGCTCCTGTGCCTTCTCCCTGATGGCAGCAGTGAGAAGAGAGCATGGTCTGGGTGGTGGGGTTCCTGATGGTAGATGCCGCTTTCCTATGAGAGTGTTTCATGTAGATGTGCTGAATGATTAGAAGGGCTTTCCAGTAATGTACTGGGCAAGTCCATTACCTTTGTAGAATTTTCCATTCAAAGGTGTTGGTGTTTAATTAAACTAATTTTTTAAATGAAAAAAGTTTAAGAAGTAATTAAGATTGTACTAAAATGCTAATAATTAATATGGGGCATTTATGAAACTCTTAGATAGGCTCATGGATGATAGAAAAGTGGAGGGCTATTTAGGAGGTAAGGGTTAGATTGATCTTAGAATAGGCTAAAAGGTCAGCACAAGACTATGGGCTGAATAGCCTGTACTGTGCTCTAGTGCTGTGTGTTTGATGTTCTATTACTGAAGAAATAAATAGCCAGACTACTGGGTATGGAAACCTTGTTATCCTTGTAAGTAAAGAGGAAATCTTAATAAAGCCACCTCTGGTTCTACCATTTGGAGCCGAAGTCATCATCTAGATCAAGGCTACCCAATCTGGGGTCCACGAACCTCTCCATTAATGGTAGGGGCCCATGGCATAAAAAAGGCTGGTAACCCTCAATCTGTAGCCTCAACAGTTACCGGGCCAGAGTGCGCAAGCTACTACTTTGTAGCTGCAGGCACATAGAACATTTGCATGGATATGTAATCTAACCTGCACTTGGTCAAATCTCTCAAATCCTGTTTAGAAATTGTGAAACCTTATCTGCCCACTGATGTCATTTTATAGTGAACAGCATTATCCTTTTCAATGGAATCCATTGTCTTCTTTGCCAGCTTTCTCTATCATTTCTTAGTAGCCACCTGAGATCAAGGTAATCACACGTCTTGCTAAACCAGAATTTCATTCACACACCATATCACAATGCTTATCTAAATTAAGTGAAAACTTTGGAATGACAAAACTTTCTATTTCAGTTCTGGTGAAGAAATCTATTCTTTGGAAATGCAGAAAATGAAAATATTTTGTTTTTTGTTTTTTTTTGGGTTGCAGAAGAGACATTTATTTTGAAGCTAAGTATTTTAGTTTCAAGAATAGATGCCAGACATGATAAAAAACTATGAAAGGTAGAAACAGTACAAAGAATCTTTACACTGTTACATTCTGCAGCATACTTACATCCCACTTCACCACTGATGTTTAGGGCACCAGTTGTCCATCACTGGCAGTGGTCATGGCCTTCTCTATAGTGCCAGTAGCTTCCTGTCAGTTTTCACTACTGTCCATCATGCAAGTCCCGGGTGGGACCTCGGGAATGCCATCACACACAGATGTAGAAGGATTCTTCATTGCTGTTTCCATAACAATTCTGCTTGAGCAGTCAGGGTTATTCGACCTGAGTTGAACCAGTTGACCTGAACCTGGAGGACCGGTGGATCACTCTACCCTTTGACCTGTTTGACATGGATGATTCTACTAAGAGACAAAGCATAAAGCCCTGGCTCCCGCCTACATAGTTCTCTGGGTCCAAGCCGCCAAACCACAGCAAGACTGTGGTCCTCTTAGAGGATTCATTAGTGCCGACAAACATGGAACCAGTGCACCTCACGTTACTCCTTTAGGTGCCCAAGAGGCTTCCCGCACCCAGCTCTCTTGCTCCACGATTAGCTGTGGCAGAAGCCCACACGCTGGTACTTAACCACAGCCTCAGTGTTTGCTGCATGTATGCCTGCACTTTGGACTGTGCACTTCTGCAGTCTTCCCTTACAGGCATCTCGCTGTTCAGGAACATCAACAACTTTCAGGCAGACTAAAGGCTGTCCTTCACCAAGCTGACAACCTTCCATTAGCACTCGGTATCCGTCTCTGCGTGCGTCCCCAGGAACAACTCGTAGATTGAGGAGTCTTCAATGCTGGGGATGAATGGGGACATGGACTCATGTATGCATCTCCACACCCTCTTAGCAAATTCACAGCTTGCAAAAAGGTGGGTGACCATTCCTACCCCACTACAGATGTCCCAAGGTCATGGTGCATTGGGGTGATATTTCACGTCTAGAGGAGAGCTCTGGGAAGGCATGTCTCACCACCAGTGAAGCGAATTCTTGTTGCTGGTTGCTCTATCTGTCCATGATGTATTATAGCACATGGCTTGGACAACTGCAAGGAGAACAAATCCATAGAACTGCTAATGTACCTATCTGCTGACCACTGCCTGATGGGCTTGTAGTACTTGGAAGAACTCTTCCACCAAGCAACGGTACTGCAGAAATGTCCAACTGACTGGGCCATTGTGTGGTAGAGGGACCACCCATTCAGCTGGATGTTGCTGTAGAGAATGGTTATCAGGATGAGGACAATGTTGGGTATGCTTTTGCCTCCATTCTCTAGGGGCACATGCAATGTGATCTGAAAGACTTGCTCCATCTTGGAATCCCAGATAAACAGGAACATGTCTCAGGTGATTAGTGAGACAGAGGAACGAGGAACAGGCCACGTTCACACCACATACAGCAGCCCTGACAGCATATCACATCTGATGATCAAGTTTTTCCTATTTAGTGACAGAACACATTATTTTCCATTGACTCAATATTTACTTGACCTTCTCATTCTGCCTCAGCACCTTCAGATAGTCAGACCTGATGGTGAAAGGGATGTTGGAATGGCTGGGCCAGTTCCGGAAGAGAATGGCTTTGCTCATCTTGTGGAGGACTCTGGTCTCAAATGCCAATTCAAACTGGCCACAAGTGCAAGTCACTCCACTCCCCTTGACTGCAGAAGCAGTTGCTGCAAGTTTTCCCGGAGTTTGCACAATTCCCTCTGAGTGTGTCTTGCTTTCTGAACACCTTTGAAGGTAAAGAATCTCTTGATGTCTTCCCTAGATGCTTCTCTCAAGTAAGGGAAACTGTGAAGACCCCTCTTTGACTCTGCAGTTGTAATCTATCCCTTATTAACCTTGAGAAGGTGGTTGCTTTGTAGTCCTTGTGGTAGAAGAACTCCGGCAATGCTGTAGAGCAGGTTCCGGGGCATCCTGTAAGTCAGGACAGGGTGTGACTAAGAAACCCAGCAGCATTTCATGGCATTATCTTGGTGCTGGTAAAAGTTATAGATCTGAGTGCTGTTGCCGGACCCATCATCATCATTACGTGCCATGTTGTATACTCTATGAGATCTTGGTCTTATGACCATGGTAGTTCTTGGCAAGTGATTCCACAGAAGTGGTTTTGGCAGCGCCTTTATCAGGTGGGTGACCTCAGCCATCATCAGTTGAAGAGTACTGATTGGCATTTTCTGCTTGGCATTAGTGGTCCCAGAACCAGGACTTGTGATCTGCACCGGCTGCTCATATGATCATCCACCACCTGTTCCCATGGCTTCCCATGACCCTAATCAGAGGGCTAAGCAGGTGCTACACCTTGTCCAAGGCTAGCAGAGGGAAGGAGCACTTTACACCTCCATTGATGGAAACTTATCTCCACCCCGTAACACAAGTTGTCAGATTTTCTTTGGTAAATAACTGCAATGAATTTGTAGTTGGTGCAATAACATCCATTCAATGTCAATACTTACAAGAAGGGGTGTCAATCAAGTAGACTGCCTTGTCCCATACAGTGTCGAGCATATCCAGTGTGGTTGGTGATGCACACATCCGCAGGCTAGTTCTTCATACTCCTGACTTGTGTCATACAGGTGGTGGAAAGGCTTGGGATTTTATGGGGAGAGTCACTTGCCCCGTGATACCTGCTCCCAGATCTGGTCCTTGAGTTTGTGATCAAGGCTGAGGAGGAAATCTGGTGGGAGTGCACACAGAGTGAAAATGGTTGAACTCTGTCTTTCAGAGAATGATCATTGTCTGTATTTTGTGGCAGAAATGTTGCATGCCACTCGTCAGCCCATGTGTAAATGTTGTCCAGATCTTGCTGAGTGTAAGTGTGGACCAATTCATTCTCAGCAGAGTTGCAAATAGAATTAGATGTTGTATAATTATCAACAACCGTTGCTAATTTTAAAGAATGATCATATAAGGGCCATTGTTGAAAGACGGAAAAGGTGAGGCTTAGTACAGACCTGCTGATTTCTTACTGACATCATCAATTTTGCGTGAGGTTTGACTTCAACCAATAGGGTGTTTTTGCATTGACCAGAGCCCCTTCACGCGTCACTGAGTCAGATGCTGCTTTGAATTAGCAACTCTCACCTCCCCTCTGAACTTCAAATGTTCGGACCAAGGCAAGACAAAAATGAAGTCTGTGAGGGGAGTGGTCTTTGTGCAGTCCAGGCTAAGTTGTAGCAGGTAGTTATCGGTTACTGACCCTTAGTTGCACTGTTTACAGGAATTTTTTGTAACTTTCATGGTGACTGAGCATGGATGAGCTGTCTGGTCATCCATGTGATTAGATTCGTGCAAGATGTGGGATTGGTCAAGTCGTCAAGTTTATTATCATTTAACTATATACATGTATACCAGCAAATGAGACAACTTTTGCCCAGGCCAGGGTGTAAAGCTCAGTAGTATACATAACACACATATAACATAGAAAAACTGAGGAAAATAAAAACTAAATCTACAAGTGAATTATGGATAGATAAACAAAGTGAAGTGGATCAATGAAATATTGTAGGGTACAGAACACATTAATCGGTGACACATCGAGTGTGATGTGGCAGGAAGTTCAGAAGCCTAACGGCCTGAGGGAAAAGGTTGTTTCCCATCCTGACCGTCTTGTCATTAAGCATCCGAGTCTCCTGCCTGATGGTAGAAAGTCAAAAGGGATGCTGGATGAATCCTTCACAATTCTACCTGTCGTACATACACAGTACTCCTGATAAATGTCCCTGATGGATGGCAGGAAGACCCCTATGACCCTCTCAGCCATTCTCACAGTGTTTTGTAGGGACTTCCGGTCCAATGCTCAGCTACTCCCACACCAGATGTAGATTGGAGCTTGTCAGGATGGTCTCGATGGTGTTCCTGTAAAGTTCAGTTAAGATGCCGGGGTGACACTACATAGCCTCCTTCCTGATGGAGTGGGACAAACAGCCCATGAGCTGAGTGAGAGGGATTTTTCATCACGTTACTGGCCCTTTTCAGGCAGATTTCAGTATATATGTCCTCGATGGTGGTTTTCCTGGTGCCGGTGATGCATTGGTCAGTTTTGGCTACCCGTTGTTGAGCCTTCCTGTCTGCCACAGTGCAGTTTCCACACCAGGCAGTGACGCAGCTTGTCAGGATGCTCTCTACCGCACGTCTGCAGAATGATGTGAGTGTGGATGTGCAAAGTCCAGCTCTCTTCAGCCTCCTTAGAAAGTGGAGATTTTGGTGAGGTATTTTTGACAGTGTGGGACTTATTCTGGGGCCACAAGCAGCTGTGTGAGATGCACACCCCCAAGTGTTTGAAACTGCTCACAGTTTCCACTGCTGAGCTGCTGATGTAAAGGGGCATGTGCATGGTACGAGTTCTCCTGAAGTTGATAATTAACTCCTTTGTCTTGTTGATATTAAGGAAGAGGTTATTTGCCTGGAACAAGGCCTTGAGCTCTTCCACCTTCACTCTGTAGGCGGTCTCATAGTTGCTGGCAATGAGCCTAACCACAGCTTTTCAAATTTGTGTCACCAATGAACTTTTCAATGTGATTGCTCGGGGGTTTGGCTGACCACGTCAGTGTTTGAATAATCCTGGCAAGCCAACCGTCTGAGTCCTTGGAAAACTGACGTCTGTGAGAAGGCTGAAACGGCTGGGTGGGGAGCATGTTCCTATTTACTTGTAGGACCCAGTTCTCTTGCCTCACCTGCCCACAATGGTTGGACACATTTATCACTCCACAAGAGCTGGAGGTACTCAACTGGTCAGGAAGCATCTATGGCCAGAACAGGACAGTGTCAGATTTCAGTAGTCTCGTGTGTCAATATTCATCACCCTTCTTCTCTCCCACTTTTCTCTTCTTCTTTCGGATCCAGTCTCTTTCTTGGCCACTGACCTGCCTTCTCCTCTCTAATCTCATTGCTAACTCTACATCAAGGCCTTATCAGTATGAGACCATAATTGGCAGTGAGACTGTGTAAGCCTGTTTGAAAATCGCAGAATGTCTACACAGAAAAAAATAATTTCATGATATTTAGCCATCCCAGGACCGAATTACGTGCTTGTACTGGAAATGTCTGTGCATTTACCCGAAAAGGATGTTTTAAAATTGCAAAGTGATCATGCACTTTCAATTATTGATCTAGCAATAACTATTTAGCCAGCTATAATCCTTCTTACTTTGTGCTTTGTTTTTGCTCATCTCAGCAATAACTTCAGGGAATGAAATAAGAAACCAGCCAGTCACAACTTGCCTCATATTGGAAGTGAACAGCAAGTGATACTAGGTTCAAGGTGTAAGCAAGTTTTGTTGAAACAACCATCAGTAATCAGTACACAAATCACACGATATGCTATCATCAGCTCCAATAATGACTACACTTCTGAAACTTCCTAAAAGAAATTCTTTTCCTTCTTTCAGTCACTGTGAGTGAAAACAGTCCACAGCAAACCAATCAGAAACTGGAACACTAGAAACTTCCTGCTGCTGGTGCCTTTTGAGGTTAAGAATTGTACTTTGGCCTAATTTGAATAATAGGGATTTTCCCTTCTTTTTTTCTTGCTCAAATAATATGTGCAATCAAACCATAAAATATTTTTTTCACATGATGCTAGATTATTGCTTGATCATATTCAGAGGTTGAAATCATGGCCTTGTTTTTCTTTCTTTTGAGATGTAAATTGACCTGTGATTAGGCTCAGATAATTGGTGATTATCTGATGGTGATTGCTGGGAGGTGTGGCCCAAAGGATCAGAAGGGTCCACTCTGCTGTATCTCAATAAACTATTGTTGTCTTACACGACACAGAATTAGTTGTCTTGTTGCAGCAGTACAGTGTAAAAACATACAGTTGCTACAAATCATAAAATAAATACATAAAAAGGGATAACGAGGTAGTATCCTTGGACTCCCCGGACATCTTTTGGCGGAAGGGATGAAGTTGTTCCTGAATGACTGAGTGTGTGTCTTCAGGCTCCTGTACCTCCTCCCTGATGGGAGTAACAAAAACAGGTCATGGCCCGGATGGTGAGGACGCCTTATTCTTGAGGCGTCAGCTCTTGAAGACATCCTTGATGGTGGGGAGGTTGTGCCTTTGTGCAAGCTGACTGACTCCACAGCCTTCTGCAGCCCCCCGTGATCCAGAATAAAAAGGCGGAGGGAAGGAGAGGACGATTGGTGAACCCACCTATCACCTTCTAGCCAGTCCTCACTCCCCTCCCCTCCCCCAACATTTTAATCTGGCATCTTCTTCTCTCCTCTCCAGTCTTGAAGAAGGGTCCCAGCCGGAAACATCGACTGATAGGGGCTGTCTGACCTGCTGAGCTTCTCCAGTGCGGTGTATGTGTTGCTTTGAAGGGGAAACAAAATAATTGTTACTCTACATCTGATTGATGCAGCAAAAAAAAAACACAATAACTATAAATATGTAAGATGTACAGAGATTGATTGTACTCTATGTCCATAAAGTGACACTAGAATTGCAAGTACACTGTAATATTTGTATACTCCATCTGTTCCTTACAAACTTTACTTCTCTTTACCTACTTTTCTAGCCTGAATGATCAGTTAGTCTTTACTCTAAACCTTTCGAAATTTCCAGTTACTGGAACTGCCTCTAACCATAGTCACGCATCCCATCAAGATTCACTCCCACCCTTGGCATCTGTACTCCCATTAGTTAGGTATAGTCACTTGATAACTTTGTTCGGTAATTTGTCTTCACTTTTTTGAAGGAAATGGCCATATGTTAGCTTGACAGCAGGATCACCAGAGACTAGGAGAGAGAAGCCTTCAGCTTGAGCTCTTAGGTAGGATCGCCAGAGATATCGAAGCATGGCTTATATATTAAATAAAAGAAACTGCAAATGCTGGAAACCTGGAATAAAACCATTAATTGATGGAAACCAGGCAACACCTGAGGAAAAAGTGTCAATACTTCAGGTCAACAGCCCTTCATTGTTGACAGGTATGTATGTGTGGTATGTGTGGCAGGTACTAGGATTCACAGTTAGCATGAAATTATGATGTTTACAAGTGAGATTACAAACATTTCTTGTTTAATTGCCTGTTTTTGAATCAAATTATACATACCAGAAATAATTTTTTTAATTTTTCCTTTATGAATTAAAGTTTCTATTTCATTAGGTTTTGGCAGTAACATTGTTTGACCCAGTTTATCTCTTAAATAAGCCCTTAATTGGAAATAACAGAAAAGAGTGTTATTTTATATTTTATATTTATTCTGTAATTGATCAAATGACATTAATATACCTCCTTCAAAACAGTCTCCTATATTATCTAATCCCTTTGTGAAACCAGTTATATGAAAGTTGATTATCCATTGTAAAAGGAATAAGTTTATTGTGAATTAAAGGTCTCTTTGCTAATAAAGATTTCTTTATTGCATCATCAACATTTATCTTATTCCACAAATCAATCAAATATAGTATAGGAGATTCTTTCCTATAAATGGGAAACTGATTTGAATATTAAAATTGATGAAACAAGTTGGTCAAGATTATGTCTTGACAGTATGACAAATGCAATAAATGTTCGACTAAGATTAGTACAATATAACTTTTTACATCAAATATATATTACACCACAAAAAATAAATAGATTAAACTCTAATTTATCTGATCAATGTTTTCGATGTAATCAAGAAATTGGTACTTTTTTACACTCTACTCGGTCTTGTTTTAAGATTCAACCTTTTTGGACAAATTTAAGAGTTTTACTGGAACAAATTATTGGAACACAACTTCCACATAATCCAACATTATTTTTACTAGGCGATATTGAAGGGATAAAATTGAAATCCAAATTGAACAAATATCAGAAAGAATTCATAAAATTTGAATTGGCAGTAGCCAAAAAGGCTATTGCAGTTACTTGGAAATCAGATTCATACTTTAGTATAGATCTTTGGAAGAATGAAATTTTTGGCTGCATTCCACTTGAAAAAATTACTTATAATTTAAGAGATAAATATGAAATATTTCTGAAAATTTGGCACCCTTATTTACAGAAAATAGGATTAATTATATAGATGCTCCAAAGATAAAATTATTGGTTATCTGGGGAAAGAAATAAATATACATATTAAAGCTATTATGAACTCCATGGAGCATGTGAGGATCTTCTGATATCCAGGCATTCTTTCTTTCTTTTTTCTTCTCTTTTTTTCTATAGAGATATGTTAGGGGGGAGGGGTTGATAATTTTTTTTCTTTCTGTAACCTATTTGAAAATTCAATAATTTTTTTTTAAAAGTCAATGTCAAAGCCAAGTTTATCGCCATATGCACAAATATATGTGTGTACAGTTGCAAAGTAAAACTTCCTTGAAGGAGCACCACAGGCACATAGTACCATACAAGCAGAATTCACAAGAAAAACATAAAATAAATATGATTTTTATCGGAAAGACTATAATGAGAAGAAATAAAAACCCATTATTGTGCAGTGATTAAAGTGGCCATAGTGTCACTGAATTGAAGTGATTAGGGTTGTGCTGCTTGGTTCAAGAGAAGTAACTGTTTTTAAACCTGGTGGGATGGGATTTCAGACTCCTCTACCTCCCGCCTGACTGTAGCTGTGAAGAAAATGGTGTGGCTGAATGGTGGAGATCTTTGATGATAGACGATGCCATCTTGAGGAAGACCATAAGACATATGGGCAGATTTAAGCTATTCAGCCCATCGAGTCTGCTCTGCCATTCCATCATGGCTGTTTTATTATCTCTCTCAATCCCATACTCCCGCCTTCTTTTCATAACCTTTGATGCCCTGACTAATCGAGAACCTATCAACCCCCGCTTTAAATATACTCAGTGACTTGACCCCCACAGCCTACTATGCCAATGAATTCCATAGATTCACCACCCTCTGACTAGAGAAATTCATCCTCATTTTCATTCTAAATGGATGTTCCTCTATTCAGAGGCTGTGCACTCTGGTCCTAGACTCCCACACCATAGGAAACATCCTCTGCACATCCACTCTGTCTAGGCCTTTCAATATAGGGAATTCTATATGAAGACCTATGCACCTGTGAATGTTGAATTTTCTCCCCGCTAAGAAAACAGTCTATTCTTTTTTCCCTTCTGCCAAAATGCATGACTATACATTTCCGGACATTATATTCCATGTGTCACTTCTTTGCCCATTCTCCTAATCTGTCTACATCCTTCTGCAGGCTCCCTGCTCCTCCACCTATCTTTGAATCATCTGCAAACTTGGCCAGTAAGCCATCAATCCTGTCATCCAAAACATTGACATACAACATAAAAAGAAGCAGTCCCAACACACACCCCTGAGGAACACAAATGGTTATTGGTAGCCAATCATAGAAGGCTCCTTTTATTCCAACTCTTTGCCTTCTGACAATCAGCCAATGTTTATTAAGTTTGACAGCCATTTCTTTATCTCCCATTACTACTTCTCCAGCATCAATCTTCAGTTCTCCGATATCTGCTCTCATCTCTCTTCAAGGACTCTTCATCTCTTGTTTTCGATATTTAGTGTTAATTGTTTATTATTATTCTTTCTGTTTCTCTTTCTCTTGTATTTGCACAATTTGGCGTCTGCTATATTGGATGTGGTCTTTCACTGACTTTATTATGGTTATTGGATTTATTGAGTATGCCCACTAGAAAAAGAATTTCAGGCCTGTATATGGTGACATATATGTACTTAGATAATAAATTTACTTTGAACTTTGAACTTTAAAAAACCTCTATATTATTAGCAAGCTTACCTTCATATTTTATCTTATTTCTCCTTATGGCTTTTTTAGATGCCTTCTGATGGTTTTTAAAAGTTTCCCAATCCTCTAATTTCCCACTAATTTTTGCTATATTATTTGCCCACTATTATTCTTTGATGTTGTCTTTGATGCCTTATCAACCACAGTTGCTTCAACCTCCCTTTAGAATTCTTCTTCATCTTTGGGATGTATCAATCCTGTGGTTTCCAAATTGCCCTTAGAAATTCCAGCTAATCTCTCATTGAAATGCCAAGTTCAAAGTTCCAAATAACTATATTACCAAAGTACATATGTGTCACCACATATAACCTGAGATTCCTTTTCTTACAGGCATACAATAAACCCATAATGGAATAATAACTATAATAGAATCAATGAGAGATTGCACCAGCTTGGACGTTCAACCAAAAGTCAAAAGTAAAATTTATTATCATAATACATACATGCATATAGTGTGCAAAAGACAACAAACTGTGCAAATACAAAAAGAAAGAAATAATAATAATAATAATAATAATAATAATAGATAAGCAATAAATATCAAGAACATGAAATGCAGAGTCCTTGAAACTGAGTCTGTAGGTTTTGGAACATTTCAGTGATAGGGCAAGTGAAGTTGGAAGACATTATCCCTTCTAGTTTAAGAGTCTGATGGTTGAGGGTAATAATTGTTCTTGAACCTGGTGGTGCGAGAGTCCTGAGGCTCCTGTATCTTCTTTCTGATGGCAGCAGTGAGAAGAGAGCATAATGTGTGTAGTGGGGGTCCCTGATCATGAATGCTGCTTTCCTGCGGCAGTGCTCTGTGTAGATGTGTTCAATGGTAGGGAGGGCTTTACCCATGGTGGGCTGGGCCATATTCACTACATTTTGTCAGATTTTTCATTCGAGGGTATTCGTGTTTCCATACCAGGATGTGATCCAGCCAGTCAATATACTGTCCACTACACATCTATAGAAGTTTGTAAACATTTTAGATGTCATGCTGAATCTTGACAAACTTATAAGAAAGTATAGGCACTGCCCTGTTTTCTTCATAATTGCACTTATGTGCTGGGCCCAAGCAAAGGTTCACCAAGGAATTTAAATTCATGCTTCTGGAGTTCTGGAGTATTGTCATACTGTCATATTGTCATATTGTCATTCACTGTCATACTGATAAATCTGACTTTATCTTCTCTCTCTCAAACTGCAGGGTGAATTCTATCATATAATGATCACTGTCTCCTAAGGGCTCTTTTACCTTAAGCCTCTTAAGGTAGGGAGGATGTGCCCATGATGCATTGGGTAGAGTCCACCATTCTGTGCAGTTTCTAACCTTCCAACCCATTTGTATCTCCATGATACAACCAATCAGATAATTTCAACAGAATGTCTATATCTGTTTGTTCGATTGTTCGGTGAGAAGCTGAACTTCCTTAATAAGGTTCAGGATAGAAAGAGTTCAAATCTTCCAAGCATTGACATATTTACAGTTGAGAGAACAACCTTGAATCAATCAGGCTGGAGTTAAAATACACTGGTATCTCCTAAAGGGATCAATGTTTAAAAGAGGTTTTTAAATTGAAATGGCTGAAGCCAAGGAGAAGTAATGAATTGTAATAGTTATTCATAGAATTGTATATTTGAAGAGCAGTGATTATTGACTATGTGGTAAGGTGTAGTTTTGCTCTAAGTTGTGATTTTCTTTTTCTCTATTAATGCTTGTTTTTAATATGTGCCACTTCCTGCCCGTTACACCGCTGGCATTTAGGGCAGCCGTGAAGATCCTCCATCTCTAGCAGAGTTCAGGGCTTCCTTCATCCTGTCAGTAGCTTCCTGAGAGGAATTTTGTTGTTAGCCCCCGAACCTGGAGGACTGGTGGATCATGCTTAGTCTGGCCTGTTTGTCACGGGTGACCCTACCAAGAGCCAAAGCATAAAGCCCTGACTCCAGCCAACACAGCTCTCCAGCTCATTGAGGCACTCATGTCTCCAAACCCTACAATAAGATTGTGGTCCTCTTGAAGGTTCATATATGCAAACCCTACAAACTATGTCCAATTTATTCTGCCTTGTTATTGTTTTACATTGTTCTACCTCAGTGCACTGTGTAATGTTTTGATCTGTACGAACAATATGCAAGACAAGCTTTTCACTGCATCATGTGACAATAATAAACCAGTTCCCATTCTAATCCCAATTTACTGATCCTTGTCCTTCTGCAGAAAATTGAGTTCTAATCCCAAATGAAATTGATGTCACAATAGTATAGTGATTAGTTCCAGAGGTCAGAGTTCAATTCCGGTGCCATTCTGCAGGGAGTTGGTGTGTGTCCATGGAATGCGTGGATTTTCTCAGGGTGCTCTGGTTTCCTCCCACAGTCCAAAGCCCTGCCAGGCAGGTCATTGAAAATTGTCCTGTTAACTGGGGTTGTGGGATTGCTGAGCTGCTGGGTGGTCTGTCTTAAAGAGCTGGAAGGGTTTAGCCCGCACTAAATCAGAATCAGGTTTATTATCCCAGGTGTGACGTGTAATTTGTTAACTTAGCAGCAGCAGTTCAATGCAATACATAATCTAGAAGAAAATAAATAAAATAATAATAGTAATAAACAAACAAGTAAATAAATTACAGAATGCATATATTGAATAGATTTTGAAAAGTGTAAATCACTAAATATAAAGAAATAAAAATTTCAACAGCCATTACTGGAGGAATAGGAAAACCAAATGTACAAGAGTGAGAGTGTGTACTAGGGTGTTGTGACTGTGAGAGTGGAAAGCAGAAAGGTAGAGAATAGCAGGAACTGCTTTCCAACCAGTTATTTAATTATCCAGTAGTTATTAAAAGAAAGACTAGTTAATCGCAAGGAGCTTGGTAATCATTAGAAATGGAGTGATTTCTAAAACAGTCACTTGATCAGGAGAAAGGAAAGTGCAGCATGAATGCCATTATTATCAGCCAGGCCCTCCGCCTGAATTCATTGTCACCTCAGGACATGAAGGCTCCACAATAATGTTTGAAATCAGAAGGTTACAGTAATATTCCTACCACAAAGCATACACCCCGAGACAATTCCCAATGTTTTTATTAAAGTTTGAGAATTTGCAATCTAAAAATAAGATAGGGACAGAGTGAGATCATGATGAAGTAGGAACGCAGTTAATAATTTACATCATTGCTGTAAAATAAAACCTGCATTGAACCTGGCCATGGTGTTCAAACTTGCTATTTGCAGCGATGAGATCACTAGTGGACTCTATTCGCAGACACAGCTGTTTTGAAAGATAAACTCTTCATTATTGTGCTTTTCCATGTAAATAAACCAATGTACAAGGTCACCCAAGGATACAGTCGACCACGAGAAGCTGCCAACCCTTCCCACCGTGATATGTGGACTGAACTGATGTGACGTGGTAAGAGACAATCATCGATAGGGGACGATTACCAGACAGTGGCCTGAGAGAGTACAAGAGCTACTGTACCTCAGCATGCCCCAACTCGGATGGACAGACGGAGAGGAAAACCTAAAGCAGTCATGTTGTCTCCAGAGGGTAACCTACTTGGAGTGAGGGTAATCTCCTTGGAGATTTGCCTCCTAAGTAAGATGGTGGAAGGATTCCTGGAGTGACTCATGTTCCCCATACCTGACCGGGGCATTTTGGAACTGATGATTATTCTCAAACATTGTCGCAGCTGTGTAAGTTGTGGCACAATACTCAGGTGTGGTGTTAAGGCCTGCTGCTGGTGTCAGCAGGCTCCAGATTGGTGGCTTAACGAGCCCAACAAATATCTTTTCCTCCAGTATTTCACTGCAAACACAGTGCAGGACCGGCTCCACTTGCTGACCAGCTGAGAAATAGACATACAGTGCTGGACAAGAGTCTTAGGCATATATACATAGGTAGTGTGCCTCAGGTCTTTGCACAACACTGTCAGCATCAGCATCATCATGTGCCATGCCAAATGATGTGGCCAATCAAGATCTCATTACCATGACTGTTCTTGGCAAGGTTTTCTACACAGGTGGTTTGCCATTGCCTTCTTCTGAGCAGTGTCTTTACAAGACGGGCAACCCCAGCCATCATCAATACTCTTCAGAGGTTGTCTGCCTGGTGTTAATTGTCGCATAACCAGGACTTGTGATGTGCACCGGCTCCTCATACGACCACCTGTTCCCATGGCTTCACGTGACCCTGATCGGGGGGTAAGCGGGTGCCTCACCTTGCCCAGGTGTGACCTGTAGGTTAATGGAAGGAAGGAGCGCCTTACACCTTTGGTAGAGATGTATCTCCACCCCGCCAGCCAAACACTATATAATTGGTTAACGTAGGAAGGTGGTTGGGAAACAGAAATAACGCACCTAGCTTTGCAGTAGCTCAGTAGTGTGAAGTGTTATTTGGTAACTGGAAAGACATAATATACAGTGCACTTGGGCACCGTATATGTATATGAACCTAAGGCTTCTATACAGCACTATATGTGTATAAGAAGGGCTAGAGGTTGTGCACAAGAAGGCCCAGAGTCACCTCTACTTCCTGAGGAGACTAAGGTCCTTTGGAAATTGCAGGCCTCTCCTTCACATGTTCTACAGGTCTGTTGTTGCCAGTATAATCTTCTATGCGGTGGTGTGCTGGGACAATGGCATCAACACAGGTGATGCCAACTGGCTCAATGAACTGATTAGAAAGGCTGGCTCTGTTATAGGAGTCAAACTGGACACACTGGAGGCTGTGGTAGAACAAAGGACCCTGTGGAAAATCCTGGCAATTCTGGACAATGTTTCTCACCCTCTGCATGCCACCTTGGTTAAACAGAGGAGCATTTTTAGTAATAAACTAAGACAACTACGTTGCTCCAAAGAGCACTACATGAGGTCACTCTTGCCCTCGGCCATTAGGCTCTATAATGAGTCAATCTTCAGCTGGGAAGTGGTGAACCCCTCCTGTTAGACTGTTTGTGGTAACTTCTTTTTATTCTTTCTACTTCTCTTCCAATATTTATATCTGTGCACTTGTAATGCTACTGTGACACTGTAATTTTCTTTGGGATCAATAAAGTATCTATCTATCTATCTAATCTATCTATCTATCTATCTATCTATCTATCTATCTATCTATCTATCTATCTATCTATCTACCTCTGTCTAATCTCTGGTATATGCCATGGCCTGCATGGCATGGATTTCCTTTGACACCATTCCTACCTCAGCACCGCTCTGCCATCAGCTTTGCCCCTGTCTCACCAGAATATCCTGGACTATACAGTGCCAGATAACAAAGTTTTTACCAGTCCTCCCATACTATCCTCCACATGTGTGCAACAGATACTTTGAAGTGTTCCCATTTCCAACTACTGGCCATTGCTGGAGCGGACTTGGAGGCAACTTGATGCGGCAGAGCCGAGGCGAGGTAGCAGGGCCCAGGCCCGAAAGCGAGGAACTACCTGCTGATGGGCCAATTTAAGTCCTGGGCCAAATCAAGGCAGTGGGGCCCAGGCCTGAGAAGGTATCAAAGCAGCAGGGCCCAGGCCCGAAAATGAGGAACAAACCAATGTTTGGCTGATTTAAACACCAGGCCAGCTTGAAAAGGTCAGGGTGTCAGGGCCGGTGTTCAGCTCTCTGCTCATGAGGTTTACTTGTCTCTGCCCTGAACTGAGGCCTGCAGCTAATAGGCTCCTGGATCGGCTGCAGTAATAACTGGCTTTGTGGCTGTCCACTCACTTTCCTGAACTTCAGTTCTGATTGTTATTTCTTCACTTCCATTTTTTACACAGATTATTTGTCTTCTGAATATTGGTCTTTTTTTAACAGGTTCTATTGGATTTCTTTGCTTTGTGGCTGCCTGTAAGGAGATGAAGCTCAAGGTTATACACAACACACATGCATTTTACTTTGAGCAACACACATGCATAGTACTTTGAGCATTTTCACACATGGTACCCAATTAGTAATGTTCCATATGTTTCTACTGGAGCAAATGGGGAATGTCATCATTGTTGCATGTTTGGGGCTTGTGTTATCTGCGATAACTGCATCGGCGTCCACTTTAGACAGGCATCTTAAAGCTCGAGGGATTTCCATAATACCCATAGTGAGATGTCTGACATTCTTCACTCTAAAGACTTGTAGTTTTCTACCCTTTGCACTCAGGTGGTTTCCTGCCCAGCCCACCAATTAGCTTCAGAATGATTGAGTCTCAGTGAGCACTATCACACCACCGTTCCCATTTCTACACTGCATTTGTGTACCACAGCAGAGAAACAGAGCCTTCAACCCATCCAGTCTATGCTGACCTGATCTTCTGCACAAACCGTATCCCTCAGATTCCTCCAGTCCTATAAAAAAAAGCCAAACTTCTCTTAAATGGTATCATTGAACTTACATCCACAACTTCTATTGGCAGATCATTCCATACTCACTGTACCCTCTGATTGAAGAAGATTCCCATCAGTCACCCTGAGTATTTCACCTCTCGCCCTAAACCTATGACCTCTAGTTCTAGCTTCACCCAACCTGATGAGAAAATGTCTGCATGCCTTTATAGCTCATAATTTTATATACCTCTATAAGACCTCCCCTCATTCATTCGTGCTCTGTCCTGCCACTATTCCCTGCTTTTATCTGGGACATGTTGACTGAACAAAGCCCAGTTTTGTTTTTAAAGCCCAGATCTCATTTTTAAATGACATCTCCATGTTGATAGCACCTCTATTCACTCCTGTGAACACTAAGCCCAGCGTATGAAATTTTTTTTCACTCTTCCAGTCCACATAATCAATGAGCTTCCTCTAAAAATCTCTGAAAGTTTCCATTTCTTCCAAAGTCTTCAGGGCATTGCTTTCTCTGTCCAGGATCAAGGGAACTAAACTTGCAGCCCACAAAACTCACTGTACTGAAATACTGCTTCAACAGTTTCCATATGTTGTATCGGTGGTTCTGGGAAGGCTCAACACCTCAAACAAGAGAAAACCTGCAGATGTTGGAAATCCAAGCAGCACACACTGTACTCTTTTCCTAGATGCTGAGCTCCTCCAGCATTTTGTGTGTGAGACTTGGACATCTCATGTGTCACCACTATTAACACCTCCAACATTGATCACCACACCCTTCACCACATTTAGCTCTTCTGTGTCTTCCTCTTGAGGTTTCAACAATGTCATTCACCCTCAGGAATATTTACACTTGTTTCAAATGCAGTTGGATAACTAGGTCTGTGTCTCCCAAGCTCACTGACGTATCCACCACATCTACTGTCTGCCGTTATCTCCGCTCTACATAGAGAATTCTGCTCTCTGTTTCTTTCTGCTGTTGGACTGGGGTGTAGAATTGTTATTTGTCTTGTAGTTTAAAATTCCTATTATACATATTGCTGGTATTTTTACATAATCACCTACAATACTGTGCAAAAGTCTTCAGCACATATATATGGGTGCCTAAGACTATATATGGGTTCACGGTCCTGTCTTGTCAACGTGGAGCAGGGAGCGGGTTTGCAAGACTGGCAGAAGCAGCGGATGTTGGGAATGAGGAAGGTGGAGTGCCGCAGGAGGGGTGTAGGACAGGTGGCAGAGAGTAAGGTGACGTGAATGTTCTTCTGTTGTAATACTTAATAAAACAATCACAAGCAATACATTTTATGCCTCATTCCAGACTTCTGAAGAACTTTTGGATTGCAGGAGCATCAGAATCCAGCACAGTCATCACAGCCTACTTCCCCAGTGCTTGTTCCCCCTGCTTGTTAAAGGTGATGTCCAAATAATGTTTCCTAAATGGGTCCTAAACCAAGCTGATCCACTCGGGTTGGCTTTATGGTGCCTCTCCTGCCATACACGACAGAATACTCCCTTTATTTAGTAAGGGGGATGCATTAATGTGTATATGTTGTTTGTATACTGTAGTTAAGTTAGATACTTCTGTCCATTTTGTAATATGATTGTATTGACATGGGGGTGCATTTAGATTCTAACTCATGTGTAGTCTTCAGCTGACTTTGCTGGTTATTAAAGATGGTATATCCTAGTGCTAAATAAGAAGAAGCTCATTGTTCTCAGCATGAGAGAGTGATAAGGGTTGCCAGGATTCAGACTGGACAGGGATAAGTGCAGAACTATTATTGTGTTTTCTGCTAGATATCATTTTGTAAATATTGGCAGTTTTCTTTTCACTATTTTGGCTAATTTTTGTAAGTTTGATTGTTGACGCACCTAATAAACAGCTTTCATGAAAATGGTAAGCAACACCAGCCATTTTTTATCTTTTGTCATAACCCACAATGATGGTAGGTTAGCGTCTGCCTGCCAATTTCTCTTTGAATCCACTTGCATTGCCGGGATCCTCGGATCTGGTTGTTAATTGATAGGGAGAGGGGAACTTAGCTTCATTTATCTGGGAACAGAACACATTGAGGTCATGTGCAACAACTAGGCTGGTGCCTTTTGGAAATTGCCTGCTCTGTGCAACGAAGCAAGAAATTTATCCAACAAGAATGTTGTCTTGTGCAAAAGTACTTGGGTAACTCAGTATATTATAGGCTGCACTGGTAATGATGATGTATTAGACTGAGTTAATGAACCCTCAAACTCTGGTGAAGTCACCTTCAAAATGGTGTATGATAATACAGAAACTAACACTACCTAGAAAGTTGCAATTAAAATCATGATCTTGAATTTCAGTTTTTAAGGATGGCAATGTTGGGTTCCTTGGGGTTATGACCTGTTTTGCCTCTGGAGCATTGCTCTATGATTATTTTACCTATCACAGTGGCTGGCACACAGAGAGGGCAGTGTTCATTTCACAGGGGGTGCTTGACAGTCTACTGGAGAATATTACTTACTCCTCTGAGGAAATCAGACCCTCAAACAAGTACTCAATTGCTGCTCAAGCTCACTGTCATGTCTCCTATATCTATCAGATAGCAACTTATACTCCTGTGACCCAGGGAAAACAATCTAAGTTTGTCCAACCTCTCCTTATAGTTTGTACTCACCAATTTAGGTGAACTTCTTCTGCACCCTCTCCAAAGCCTCCTTATCCCTTGGGTAATACAGTAACCAGAATGAGACACAATGCTTCCAATGTGGCCTTTCCAAACTTTCATCCAGCTGCAATATGAATTGCAAACTTTTACACTGAATGCCCCATCCAATGAAGGGAAGGATGATGAAGACTTTCCTACTGCCCTTTCCTCTTGTGTTTTCTGGTAGCTACATAGTCCTCTGTCAATCAATGCTCTGAAAGGACTTGCCATTCACCGTCTTGCATTTGACCTCCCAAAATGCACCACTTCACATGCTTCAGGATTAAACTCCAATTGTCACTTCTCCATCCAAATGTCCAACTGATCTGTATCAAGTGGGATCGGGGACAAACTTCCTCACTATCTGCAACTCCTCCAATTTTTGTATTGCCCAAGCTTTTTAATCAGACCAATTAACCTTTTTGTCCAAATCATTTCCATATGTCCAATATGCAGCATTGTGGAGCACCCCTGACCAATCAGTGTAAAACCCATCCACCACAATCCCCCGTCTTCTATCCCCAAGCCAGCTTTGCTTCCCATCTAGCAGTTCACCATGTGACTTAATCTTCTGGTTCAGCCCATCATGACAGAACCTTGTCAAATGTCTTACAGCACCCACTGCCCCAGCCTCATCGATCAGCTTTGTTACCTCTTAAAACTACTCAAGCACGTTTGTGAGATATAACCTTGTCCTTACAAAGCCATGCTGACTACGCCTAGTACATCAGAATGCGAGTGAATTCAATCTTTCAGAATCTTTTCCAATCATTTCCCCATCACAGGTCTAAGAAACATAGGCCTATAATTTTCTGGATTATTTCAGTGATAGAGGAGGTGGAGATGGAAGAGACTACAAAAATAGGCTCTTTACTAAAATAGGGAGGATTGCAATGTGGAAGGATTTAGGCAAGAAGGTGAGAGCTATAAACCGGGGCTACTGAAGAAGTAGGATTCACCATGGGCCAGTGGCAAATAAACAAAGATAATTTGGTACAAAATAATGACGTTAATTACAAACATCTGTTGCATCTGAAAGTGAAAGGTGTATTTTTTAAGTTATAGTAAAAATATTTAACTAGTTTATTCATTGACCTTTTGTATGCTTTTGGAGTTCAGATATGCTCAAGGCAATCTCATTTAACACAACTGAGCAAACCAAGGTCCCTTCCCTGACATTAAAGTCTGTTAACATTTCATGATCTTGGTTAATGGTCAATGGCAAAAGCAACCCCTTCAGATATTTTGGATGCTTATCTTCTGAGGTTATTGAATATTACTTACAGACATTGTTTGTACTGAAAAAAAAAATTTGGCCAGCTTTGGCTTTGAAATTGTCAGATTCTCCACATACATCCATTAGAGACAAAAGGAAGATTTGCAAAAGTATATCATCTTCTGAAAACTCAGCATATCCCAAAATATTTTATAGCTGTTTTAAAACATTGCTATAATGACTACATTATAGATGTAGGAGAAACGTACAATTTTGAGGGGAGATTTTATTGACTTATACAAAATTCTGAGGGGTACAGGTAAGGTAAATGCAATATCCTTTTTTTAGGTGGGACGACAACCAGAGATCGTGGTTTAAGGTGAAAGATGAAAAGTTTAAAGGGAACATGAGGGGGAACTTCTTCACTCAGAGTCAGGAGAGCATGGATTGAGCTGTCAGTGGTGCATGCATGCTCAATTTCAACATTTAAGAGAAGTTTGGATAGGTACATGGATGGTAGAGGTATGGAGGGCTATGGTCAGGGTGCAGGTTGATAGGATTAGGCAGCTTAAATTATTCAGCAAGGACAAGATGGGCCAAAGGGCCTGTTTCTGTGCTGTACCTCTCCATGACTCTATACAAACAATATGTGTACAGTAAGAAATCTTGAACAAGCATGAGTGATAATACTCAGATAATTTATCTTAAAATTCTCTTTCTATTTTATTATTCAGACTGAACCACAGTTACATGATATGCTAATATTGTTTTAAGAGGATGGTAAAAGGATTAGAACCTTGCAACACAAGTTTTACAAGTTTGCTGATTCCCCAAATCACTAGTTCTTCTGCCACAAAGGGTGCTACTATACCACTAGGCTTACTGTAGATTCAGGCAGTTGCTGCTGCAGCTTTTAAAAGGGCACACACACACACACACACTCACTCAAGGAGCATTCTTGCAGCTGCTGGCAACTGTTGCTTCTTAAAGAATTCCTGCTGCAAAGGTTGGATAGGTAAAGGCGGTTTCTCCGAGGGTCTCAGAGAGGACCGGGCCATTTACTAGACAGCATTATCTGCAGGAGGGATCTTCTATGTACTTGGGGCCTCTGGAGACCTTTACTGCTAGGAGAGCTCTTGGCTGGAGGTTGTCAGGACATTGTTAGAGTAACATTACACAAGAGTAGTCTGTGACCGCCTGAACTTTGGGGGAGTGTGTAATTGTAGAAAATCCCCACGTCCCTGCTTCTTGCATGTGTGGACCGAGTGTTTCATCAAGGAGAGGGGATTTATCATCCCTCAGTTGACCATCCTAACATGGAAATGAGCAGCAGACTCTAGGATATAGCTTGGATAGCGGCAACATCCTGTGGTAAATCCAGGACCCAGGGATCTGATGACAACAGTGACTTCGGTTACCATGGTTAAAGCAATCCAGGTGAATGTTTGAGGCCAGTTTTTAAGGCTTGCATAAACTCACCAATATCATTCGGGATGGTCTTGATGAAATATAACTTGTGTGGATATTGCCGTTTAGAGGAACTTGGCTATGAGCACGTATTTCTGTAAACCCTGTGTGGGCAAGGCCTTAGGTGACGAGCCCTTCAATGCCTCCTTTTGCATGGTCCTCCTAATGCCTGTGACACCCTGATGCCTCCCTGGCCCTAGATTTATTACAGGCTGATCAACCCTTTTTGTCCATCTCCATACCATTCTGCAAGGGAATTAAGTGTAGACGAAGACCTGATAAAGGCCAGTTTTGAGAACAGAAATGGAGTTGAAAATGCAAGGTGACTACCTCTTAGTATGAGCTGGTGTGTAGCATACAATACTATAGCAAGAGTTACAAATTAAGGAAAGCAGGATTAGTAAGAACTGGCTGTTCTGGGAGTAAACAGGAAAGGTTGCTTTTCGGACAAACCAGCAGTTTGTACTGGAGATAAAAATTAGAATTTGTTGATTAGATTTTGGGGAATTTTACACCAGATACACCATTCCAGCACCAACAGGAAAGCCAGAGATTGAATTTCCTACCAAGCACTAAGACGCCAAGAGTTGAGGCCAGATTTGTTCTATTTTACAGAAAGTTTAGTTCATTCATCATTCTGAGGTGTAATTTCTTGAAGTTTGTTGTTTTAGACATTGCCTGAGGGAGAAATGTTGTAGAACAATGTTCAAATCCCTCTTCTTCTTGTAAAGATTGCTCAGTACGAATTTGGTTTTATGCTTCCACTGAGTGACTGAGTCAACCTCCAGGTTTTGGAGGTACTTCAGCTTGCGTCTACTTTATCCACAAGCAAATGTGGTTCTGAATATCGGTGAGGGGAATCAGTGGCACGGTTATCATCATGCCCATGTGCTTAGCAGTGGGGTCAAAGCACTGCAGGCAAAGATCCAGCAACACATCGCTGAAAAGATATGAGGCGAATCGTGTTGACTGCTGGTCAATGCTTTCAATGAAAGCCAACGGCCAGCAGATGTTCACGCCTCAGGAAATCTTGGCCCTTCCTACACGTGCAATTAAACACGAACGTCTGAGTTGTTCAGGAGGTTGGGTGCCAATGCACCTGTCCAGTTGCTGGATCCAAACTGAGCGTTAAATGGAGCAGGTCTGGACACTTCATACTAGGCCCGTCGCTTTACTCTGGTATTGTCTGTAGCAACAGCAATCCCATTCGCTGGAGTGGGATCACTGAGACTGCGGATAATGGGAGGCAAGTCCATTGTTTCTTTTATTTTTTTTAAATTTGTAGAGCTACAGAGTGGAACCATAGAGCTTCAGGCCCATGAAACCACCCCGTCCAACAACCCCTGACTTAACCCCAGCCTAATCATGGAAAAACTTCCAGTGACCAATTAACCCACTAACCGACAGGTCTTTGGGCTGTGGGAAGAAGCCCATGCAGTCGTGGGGAGAACGTTCAAACACCTTACCAACAGCAGCAGGAACTGAACTCCAGTCGCCGGTACTGCAGAGCGTCGCGCTGACCACTACGTCACCGTGCCTTATTTTAGAGTTTTAAATGACTTGTTAGCACTTCAACAGCACTGATTTTCTTTAAATTTTAAAAGATTTCAATCTTTAAAAAATACACTTCTATAATCTATTTGGATTGCTCTTCAGGGTCTGAACATCAGAAATACTCAGCATTGTTCAGAAAATCTTCAATAGTCTTTGCCGTTCTGGAAGGCATTCCGTGGGTAGGGCGGTAGGTCTGGGCAAAGGGCCAAGGTGACCTGATCCAGTGAATTTTTCTCCACTTCATTGGATAACTTGTTAACCATTAACACAATGTGAACATTTCTGTTTGAGCACCTTCATGTTAAAGGTAGATAGCAGCTTTATAAAGCATTTTTCTTTAATTCAGTGCATCATGTGATTACCCCACAGCTGAGCAGTGAATCAAGATGAAGTAATGGACATGGACAGGAAAATCCAATACCCTTCATGATCTCTGGGGTCCTATCAAAGTGACAAAGTAACAAACTATGACCGCTGATTTCTGTAGTGAGAGAGCTGCCTCACTGATACAGGATTTCAGCACTAAACTACATGTCTGGTAACCTCATTGATTCCATCAACTTTGTAGTGCAACAGGATTTGGGAACAAATGTTTTGCGGCCATTCTTACCTTAAATCTAGACTACCAGGAAGACTGCCCCGGCTGCTGTGCTCTGTGCCCACTAATATGATGAACTGATAACTGAGCCTTTGGACCTAATCCGGGGTTAATATCTGAGGACTCATTTTTTTTGGTTTGAAATATTTTGGTTCACTTCAGCTGTTTGCATGATTTGTATATGTTTCTCTTTCTCTTGCACATCCAGTGTTGGTCTTTTATTTTTATTTTTATTCTTTTTATTCTTTAAATTGGGTTCTTTCAGGTTTCTTGCTTTGTGGCTGCCTGTAAGCAGACAAATCTCAAGGTTGTATAATTTATACATTCTTTGATAATTAGGGTACTTGACTCCTGAATCTTAAATCTAGACTATTATTTTACACAGATTATATGGGTTTCACAGGCTGTTGGTATTAATTGCCCTTCAGGCTCCACCTTGAACCACTTCACTGAGGTTCTGGTATACCCACGATTCTGTTAGGGAAGGAGTTCCTGGGTTTTGACCTAGAGATGGTAAAAGGAAAGCAATATTTTTCCTAGCTAAGATAGTGCGTGAAATTACACTTACGATCAAATTCACTTCGTTCAATTTATAGATGGTTGGGTTAGGGAGGATGAAATGAGAAGCTGGGAGGTGATAGGTGGAAGAGGCAAAGGGCTGAAGAAGAAGAAATCTGATAGGAGAGGAGAGTGGACAATGGGAGAAAGGGAAGGAGGAGGGGAACCAGAGGGAGGTGAAAGGCAGGTGAGGAGAAGGGAGGGGATAAAGGGAGGACCAGAATGGGGAAAGAAATTTCTCTCCCCTCTCCCCTTCTCTTTTTGTCCATTCCACATCCCCGTGATGCTCCAGCATTTTGTGTGTGTGTGTGACTCCCATCTCAGGTACTTTAGTTTAGAATGTCTTGTCTGTTTGCTTATTCACAAACGAGAATCTGCAGAATATTTTAATTTCCTCATACAGTAGTGTGAGATTTACATCAAATTAGTTCAGCAAGTTCCATTCTTATTGTTTGAGGAAAGTAATTTCAATTGGTCACCACCTGTACTGGAACCCACAGGCAGGTAATTCGGATAGCAGAATTACAGTGACAGAGGATGGCGGTGTCCATTGGCCTCCCACACTGATGTATCTGTCAGTGGAACCCTGCCGTGTTACAACAAGGTTCCCTGCAAGATCGAAAACTGCATCTTATTGTCCCTCTCCTCTTTTGGACTCAGTATGGAACTCAGCAACTTCTGCTAACTTATTCTCTTTGGTTATATTCTGCTGTAGATTCTCCATGTTTAATATTGACTCCATTTTTGTTCTTTCCACTAGCACAGATTAAACTGTTGGATATTTCCTTCAGCTCTACATTTCCCTTGTTTGTTAACACTCTCTTTATTGAGTAATCCACAAAAAATGAACCTCAGGGTTGAATATGGTGACATATATGTACTTTGATTAAACACATTTGAACTTTGAACTCTTCTTATTAAGTTATCTACCATATGGCTTCAGTTATTGCCCAGGGCCTTCCTCATCTTTGAGCAATATTTTCTTTCTTCTGCATATTGTTCCCAATCTTCTCTGAATATTAAAGCAAACATAGTGTCTCTCTTTTCCAGTTCTGAAGAAGGATCTAAAACATTTGAGCTGTTTCCCTTTCCACCAATGCAGCATAACCAGCTTCAGGTTTTCTGTTTTTATTTTGCAAATCGCTATGTTGCTTGGTGTCCTCCCTGGAGCTCTGAGGACATCGTTGGCCGGCAGAAATATATCCAGTCTTTTTATATACAGGGTATGTGGCTGAGCCCATTTTTACCTCCTCGTTCTCAGATACAGCTGGTACATTCACCACCTGCCATAAAGAGCCCAACTCTCTATCTCCATCAGACATGATTACTGAAAAGTGGAGGTTGATAGGTGCTTGATTAGTCAGAGTGTCAAAGGTTAGTCAGAGAGCACAGCAGAATGGGGTTGAGGCGGATAATAAATCAGCTATGATTGAATAGCAGAGCAGCCTCAATGGGCTGAAGGGCCTAATTCCACTTCTTTGTCTTGAGATCTTATGGTTTTATGGTGTTATGAACCTCCCCTTCTGAACTCAGTGTCAACATTATGTCTGTGGGTTGTCTAGTACTGTTCTGCATTAACAGATTGATCTATTAACAGAACATACATTTATTGAAGATACTAATTGTGAATTCAATGTCTGAGTTCAACAGTGTTTCAACACTCATACCATATGATAAAGATATGTTCAAAGTGATATTTCATTTTTCATCACCAACCTCTCAAAACAGTTCAACACTGTGGATGTAAATGCTACCGGGCAATTGTCACTGAGACAGGTTACGACACTCTACAGTGTAATTGAGGTGTGCTTGAAGCAGGTGGGTACCTCAGACTGCCCCAGTGAGAGGTTAAAGATCTCAGTGAACACTCCAGCCCGTTGAACAGCACAGCTCGCTAGTACACAGCCATTTGGGCCAGATGCTCTCTGTGGGTTCAGCCTCCCATAGGATGTTCTCACATCGCCCTCAGACACTGAAATCACAGGGTCATTGGCGCTTGTGGGAATTCATGAAGGTGCCTTCATGCTTTGATAGTCAAAGTGAGCATTAAATGCATTGAGCTCATCTGAGTCCAAATCCTTGTTATCACCCGTGTTACTTGGTTTCACTTTGTAGGAGGCGATAGCAGTCAAGCCCTGCCACCGCTGTCGAGTATCCTTCGGTGATTCAAGTTTGGTCCAGAATTGCCAGTTCATATGTATTTTACTTGGTATCCAGACCTGAATGCTATTGATCTGCCCTTCAGTAGTTTGTGGATCTCATAGCTCATGACATATTGTGTCAGGAATCCCTCTTGGACTCATCTAACAAGTTCTGCCCCTCAAAAACCCTTTGCACCAAAGAGGTGCCAATCAGTATTAGGGAGGTTGAAGTCACCCGTGACAACAACCCTGTTATACGTGCACCTTTCCAACATCTGCATCCCAATCTTCTCCTCGGTGCCTCTGTTGCTATTGTGGAGTCTCGAGAACACTCCTAATAGAGAGGCTTCTCCCTTCCCACTTCTAACTTCCACCCCACACTGACTCAGTCGATGGCCCCTCCAAGATGTCCTCCCTTTCTGCAGCTGTGATGCTACCCATGATTAGCAATGTCACTCCATCTCCTCTTTTACCTCACTGCCAGTCCATGTTGAAAGTTCTAAACTCCAGAACATCCAAGGAGCCATCCTTGCACTTGTTCTAGTCCAAGTTTAGTTGCCATTCAACAATGCATGAATACAGCTGAACGATACAGCACTACTCCAGAGCCAAGGTACAAGACGCAGTACCAACAGTCACACACAGCACAAGACAAATATAAGATAGCAAGGACATATACAATATCAGTAAAATGCAGTCATACAGAAAATAGTCCAAGAGACCCTGAATCCATAAATATTGCAGCAGTCTGCAATTGCACACAATACAGCTTGCTTTCTGCCAAGTGACCACTGGGAGCAGTGCCGAGTCCAGCTTGGACGCTGTGCCACACTGCCCCTGGTGGAGCACAGCTGCTCCGACACCTCTCTCCTGGGCAACTGTTAGCGGACGGCACTGCAGCTTGAGGCCCGGTCCTCACTACAACCTATACCATGCTGCTGCCTTGCTGTCCGCCAATAAACTAGTGCACTCCACATTATAACATCCCACAGGATCTTGTGATCACAGACAAAGCGACTTAAATGATCACCTGTTGCTAGACTGCGCGCTGACTCCTCTGGCGCCTCCCCGACACAGGCAGCTGTAAGATCCACAACAAGTCCAGCTCCTTCACTTTCTCTGCCAGTGAGCCATTCACTGATGAGGTAGATCTGCAGAACCTTAAGTTCTCAATGACCAGCAGGCTCTTGTGATCACATAAAATAGGATTAAAAAAGACAGCATCACCTTTGGTCAACCCTGAAGAAGCCACTCTAATCAGATGTGCCACCGTCTTACTGGAAGTTACAGACAAGTTTCTATAATGGCTACACCATCGTAGTTCCATGTACTGATCTACTCTGTTGTCGCTGATACTTCTTACATTAAAGTAGACACATCTCTACCCATCCAAATGGCGGCATTTAAGCCCTATCCACTGCCCACCCTTCCTCACAGTCTCTCTACACATCACGTCTACCTTTACACCAGCTGCTCCATCCTCTAACCTATCACTCCGGTTCCCATTGCCCTTGCAACCTGATTTACCCCCTCCCCCTAGCAAACCTGCCCACAAGGATGTTCATCCCCCTCATGCCCCTTTTGTACAGGGCACACCTTCTCCAAACGAGATCCCAATGATCCACAGCCCCCACCCCCTGCGCCTATTTTTCAGCAACACCATTGCCTGCCATATCATCCTGCTCTTACCCTTGCTGGAACATGGTACAGACAGCAATCCAGAGATTACCATCTTTGAGGTCTTCCTTTTTACTTCCTGCCTCGCTCCCTATATTCCCTGTTCATGACATTATTCCCTTTTCCTAGATAAACTGTTGGTACCAATGACTTCAGGCAGCTTACCCTCCCTCTTAAGGATGCTGTAGATGATTGAGCCATCCCTGATCTTGACATCCATATTCCTCCCTGTAGTCTCTTTTATATGAGTGCCTTTCCCCTCAACGTGTGTATTTAATGTCTGCTTTCTGAAGGGTGTCATAGCCAGGGGTGTTAGTGGGGATAAGTTACCACTATCTATAGAACACTCCCAAAGACGTGCACCTCAAGTACCCTCAGACAACCAAGTCAAGCCCCGGGCCTACACGTGGAGCTTAGCGGAACCATTTCTACTGACAGAAGAAGGGACAAAGGCAGGTCTTAAAACCAGTCACTTCAGGCAGATGGGGCTCATCAGATGTGCTGGGCAGCTCATCTAGAAGAAAGCAGTCCTACATCGAGTTCAATGCTGAGCGGCAACTCCTGCAAAGCTGCAGGTGACAAACTGTATCATTGTCTGTCGTTCTTTGGGTTCATTAGATGCAGGGAGAGTGGGAGCTTGCTACATGGGCAATGGCTTACACACCATGTTGTACTGCTCTGGCTTGCGTATCCAGACATATAAGACCCAACGTCCATGGTCAGCTCTGACCAACTGAGAACTAAATTAGGGATGCCTCCATATTAACGCTCAGTTATTACCTTACATCATAACTCAGCGAAAACTTGTGAGCAGTTGTCCGTTCTTTCATTTGAACAGAATATACCACATATTTCCTACATTTTGCTGACTGCCAACTCAGACATTTCTAAATGTTTTCTTGTTTGGTGTGTCAGTATTGCTCTGTATGGAGCATCTGTGTTGTTCTATATGGTGAGTCAGTATTGTTCCATGTGGTGTGTCTGTGTTGTTCTATATGGTGTGTCAGTAGTGTTCTATATGGTGTGTCAGTATTTTTCCATATGGTGTGTCAGTATTGTTCTGCATGGTGTGTCAGTATTGTTCCATATGGTGTGTCAGTACTGTTCTGCATGGTGTGTCTGTGTTGTTCTATATGGTGTGTCAGTATTTTTCCATATGGTGTGTCAGTATTGTTCTATATGGTGTGTCAGTATTGTTCCGTATGGTGTGTCAGTACTGTTCTGCATTGTGTGTCTGTGTTGTTCTATATGGTGTGTCAGTATTGTTCTATATGGTGTGCCTGTTGTTCTATATGGTGTGCCTGTGTTGTTATATATGGTGTGACAGTATTGTTGCATATGGTGTGCCTGTGTTGTTCTATATGGTGTGTCTGTGTTGTTCTGCATGTTGTGTCAGTATTGTTCCATATGGTGCGTCAGTATTGTTCTGCATGGTGTGTCAGTATTGTTCCATATGGTGTGTCAGTACTGTTCTGCATGGTGTGTCTGTGTTTTTCTATATGGTGTGTCAGTATTTTTCCATATGGTGTGTCAGTGTTGTTCTATATGGTGTGTCTGTGTTGTTGTATATGGTGTGTCTGTGTTGTTCCGTATGGTGTGTCAGTATTGTTCTGCATGATGTGTCAGTATTGTTCCGTATGGTGTGTCAGTACTGTTCTGCATGGTGCGTCTGTGTTGTTCTATATGGTGTGTCAGTATTGTTCTATATGGTGTGTCTGTGTTGTTCTATATGGTGTGTCAGTATTGTTCTATATGGTGTGCCTGTGTTGTTATATATGGTGTGACAGTATTGTTGCACATGGTGTGTCTGTGTTGTTCTATATGGTGTGTCTGTGTTTTCCATATGGTGTGTCAGTATTGTTCTATATGGTGTGTCTGTGTTGTTCTATATGGTGTGTCAGTATTGTTCTGCATGGTGTGTCAGTATTGTTCCGTATGGTGTGTCAGTACTGTTCTGCATGGTGCGTCTGTGTTGTTCTATATGGTGTGTCAGTATTGTTCTATATGGTGTGTCTGTGTTGTTCTATATGGTGTGTCAGTATTGTTCAGTATGATGTGCCAGTGTTGTTATATATGGTGTGTCTGTTGTTCTATATGGTGTGTCTGTGTTGTTCTATATGGTGTGTCTGTATTGTTCTATATGGTGTGTCAGTATTGTTCCGTATGTTGTTCAATATTGTTCAGTTTGGTGCATCTGGATTGTTTTGTATAGCGTGTAGATTTATCAATGGTGATCAGCATATAGTCCTACAGTCTTGCCGTTAATAGCACTTAGTGTACTCTACCCATCTCTACCAGTGGAGGTGTAAGGTGCTCCTTCCCTCTGCTAGCCTGCAGGTCAGCCTTGGGCAAGGTGTAGCACCTGTTTAGCCCCCCATTCAGTGTCACATGAAGCCATGGGGGCAGGTATTAGATGGTCTTATGAGCAGCTGGTGCACATCGCAGTTCCTGGTTATGAAACCATTGATGCCAGGCAGACAATCTCTGAAGAGTATTGATAATGGCTGGGGTCACCCATTGTGTGAAGACACTGCCCAGAAGAAGGCAATGGCAAACCATTTCTGTAGAAAGCTTTACCAAGAACAAGCATGATCATCTTGATCACCTACGGCATATGGCAGAGCCCCTAACGATGATGAGAATGATGATGAATCTAGACAAGGAACCATTATCTGATTCTAATTGTCGCATTAATGCATTTAGTCTCACTCTACCCAAAGATACCATCTTTACCTCCTTGATTGTCACTGCTACCAAACTCTAATCCTGTTTCTCTTCTTCCCTGACCTGACAAAGGATCTTGTATGTGCAACATTAACTGTGTTTCTCCTTCCTGCTTGACCTGCTAAGTTTTTCCAATATTTTCTCTTTTAAGTTCAGATTCTCACTATTAGTGCGTTTTGGAAGGGGAGGCAGACAAGAAAAGATTGGCAAAGAATGTTCCACAAAAGAATTGAAAGTGAATTATTATGTCTGGGCAGCACAGCCAACCCAAGAATAAAATCTGAAGAATGTGGTCAGTCACTGTGTATTGATATATATGATAATGTGATTGCTCTTCTGGATTTTCAGTTGTTCATGTGGAGAATCAGACATGGATTCGGCATATCTTTATTCTCTCTCCCTCTCCCTCCCCTCTCCTCATCCACCTCACTCCCTCCCACCTATCCATCTCCCCTCTCCTCATCCACCTCACTCCCTGCCGCCTACCCCTCCCCTTTCTTCATCCACCTCACTCCCTCTCTTCCTCACACTCACTCTCTCTCACAGCCTTTCTCACTCTCACTCTCCCCTCCCTCTCTCTCCCCTTCACTCCCTCTCTCTCTCTATACCCCCCACACTCTTCCCCTCTCACTCTCCCCCTCTCATTCTCTGACACTCTCTCTCTCTCTCTCTCTCTCTCTCTCTCTCTCTTCAGGTAGCTATCTCATCACTTTACAGGTTATCGCTGAAACGATCTACAAGGCCCTTCTCATGTGCTAGAACATGTGGAATTTCACAGGTGACCATAAGCTTCCTAAAGCAATTGAGGTCTACATTTGTGCAGGATCAGTGATCAGAACATGACATTTGATTGTTCAAAATGAAGGTTTTGGGTGAAGTTGCTATTACTTTACCCCTGTCTTCACATTATTTCCTCAGATGTCACATGATTAAATGATAGCAATGTTATATAACAGACTAATTAGCAAAAGTAATGCATTAGAGAAACAAACAAGTTATTAACTGAGCTAGACAATAGAGTGCTCGATTATTCCAGGCATGATCTGCATGTCTAGGATAACTCATTCTATTTGTACCTTCAACTAAAAGTGAAAGCTACTTTGAAGAGAACCTGTTTAAATCATTAGGCTTTCTGGCACTGTTTCCAGTTCAGATGAAAGTCATTGACCTGAAATAATAAGAATTTCTCTCTACACTGATGCTTTCTGACCATTGTGTATTTCTAGCATCCTGTGATTTTCTTTCCTTTTCTGTTTGCTAAAGGTTGTCCCTGTTATGTTTGTTCGTATTAAAGACAAGCAGCATGGATAAATACTAAAACATTTTATTTATAGAATGGCTTCAGCTTAACACTGAGGGCCTTGCACCAATATCATTTTCAGTTCTGGGTGAACACCCATATTTCCCACTAGGCACTGAAGTTCTTTATTATGCGCACATAATAACACATCTTTCCCCTTTAAAGAAAACAAACACAATACCATGTCCTCATAAACCTGCAGGGAATGATAATACTTTCCAACAAAGATGAACTTTAATTGAAATGAGCAAAAACAGTCTCTTATTTACTCAGCAACATCCCATCAGTCTCTGGGGTGGTTTGTTGATCCTTCCTGGTCTGCTGTTTGTTTGCACAGACATATTGTTTTCATTTGCGGCATTAATATTAGTGCCTTTCTGAGAACTCTGATCAGCGCGTTCATTTTTTGCATCCGCTGGTCCCTTTGGGGTACTGACAGGTGATGTGTCACCGCTGTGGGTTGGAGCTTGGGGTCGTGAATCCACACACTTCCTTCTCAGAGGTACTTCTCACTCCATCTGGACCTGGTAAGAATGCAGAGTAACTTCCTCTTGCACTTATCCTTGCATGGACCATGTGCCAAAATCGTGATCTTGGATTTGCACTTGAACCCCAGGCTTCAGGACTGGTAGGCTTTTTGAAGTCTTGTCACGATACTGTTTCTGTTTCACTTTCCCTTTCATTTCATCCAATTTGACCCTGTGAGCTCCTTTAGGTGTCAAAAGGCTTTAATGCACCAGAAGGTTCGTGCATATGCATCGACCCATCAGCATTTGGGTTGATGAAACCCATTCTGCAGCATCACACTTCTGTAAATCATCACACTTCTGTGGAAACCCTTTTGTCCAACCTGCACTTTCTTCAAGAGGCCCTTCACACACTTGACCAAACTCTCTGCTGAGCCATTAGACTTTGGGTGATGTGAGCTAGAAGTTATAAATCAAAACCACCAATCACTGGCAAAGAACTCAGATTCACAGATGGAAAATTGTGGACAATTGTCTGATACCACTTCACGTGGAACTCCATACCTCACAAACACAGCTTTCAGGAAGGTAATGACCATTTTGCTGGGTGTTGATTGCAGTTTTGCAGTCTCTGGGTAACTGGAAAAGTAGTCTGTTACAACAATAAAACTCTTCCCATTACATTCAAACAAATCCACTCCAACTTTGAGGTATGGCCTGTCTGGTAGAAAGTGTGGTGTGAATGGTTCAGCTTGCTGCTTTAGACTGTAGGTCAGACATAGACCACATGAAGCAGTGGTCAGCCTGATGTCTTGGTCCATTCTTGGCCAGTACATCATTTCATGGACTCTTTGCTTATGTGCCTCCTCACCAAGATGCCCTTCATGTTCAGTATCTTCTGGAACGTTTCCTTGCACTGTGAGACTGGAAACACAAACCTGTTCCCTTTGTAGTCCATATTTTCCACTGTTGACAGTTTAGCTCTGCATGCCCAGTAATCCAGAATGCACATTGGACACTCATTCTCAGCAGCTGGCCATCCTTTGTGTGTTGTCTCTTTGAGTACTTTCCATCCCTGCTGTTGTCCTAACCTTCTCTGATGTATCAGGAGATATTGGAATGTAGGTGACAGTCATGTCAACATAGACCTGTATAACTACATTAATCTCTTAGTCATTCTTTTCTTTCTTGTTGACTGCAATAGCAAATATATATTTTCCCAGTGTGGAGATCACCTTCACATCATATTTCTGCAGCCTTATCAATATGCACTGTATCCTCATGGGACAGTCATTCACTGGTTTGGACATAATTGAGACTAGTAGTTTATCTACTCAATTCATTATTCCAGGAGTGACCTAAGTGGTCCCGACACAGTAGACAGTCGAGGGATGAACTTAGCCGATAATTCACTATCACTAAGAAACGTCTCACTCTCTCTTTGTTTTGGGCATCTCCATGTTTTCAATGGCTGATGTCTTTGTTGGGTCAGGCTTCATTCCCAATATGATATTTCCTATGAAAGTAAGTGTCTTAACACCAAACTCATAGCTCTCCTTATTTAATTTCAAATTGACATTCCTTGTCACTCCAGCACCTATCTCAGTCATGCACCATGTTCTTCCCTGGTGGACCCCCAGACAATGATGTCATCAATCATGCTTTTGACACCAGGTCATGTGGATGGATTTGAGGCAGACTTCTGAAGCAGACAGAATCCCATTCAGTGCCAAAGAAAGCAATACTGTATCTTCCCTGTGGTGCTAAAAGTAAACAGTCTGAAACTTGCCTCATCAAGCTTCATCTGCCAAACCCAGATGACACATCAAGTTTGATAAACCAAGTGACATCTGCAAACCAGGAGATGATCTCCTCCCATGTTGGCTATTTAAAATGCTCTCTCTTGATGGCCGTATTGCGATCTCTTGGGTCTAGACATATCTGCATTGCTCCAGTTTTCTTGCACAATGACCAGGGAGTTCATCTAATCTGTTGGCTATTCAATTTTCTGTATGAAATTTATCCATTCTATATGTGCTAGCTCTTGTTTAAGCTTTGTCTTTAAGTGCAAACTGAGCTACTGTCTCATCTACATGAACCTGTGTACTCTTCCATGAGTGTTGTATGGTCATCTTTGGTCTGTAAGACCACTACTAAAACTCTTTTCACCAGGTTGAGCTCTTAACATGCACTCAGACCTAATATTGGCTGTAATTTCCTTTCTACAATCAGTAGCTGTGCCATTAGCTGTTGTCCCTTGTGTTTGAAGGTCACAACACAGCCTCCTTTTACTGGAATGCTCTCTCCAGTATAGTCTGTCACTTTTAACTTTACTGGGTAAATCTTGCTCTTTACTTTGAGAGTCTTGTAATCATCCACGGACAACAGATTCACCTGGGTTCTGGTGTCAAACGTATGGAATTACTGTCTCATTTATTGTCACATTCTGTTTTACCAGCACCAGCTATCTTTGGAGAATCTACAAAGACTTCCTCCATTTCCTCAGCAACTGTGTGTACCTTTCTTTGGGCAGCCCCAGCTTTGCAGAGCTTTGCAAAATAATTCTTCTTTCTAAAATAGGACTTTCCATTAGCAGGACATATCCTTGTAATGTGCTTGCCCCCACATTTGCTCCATTTTCTGCTTGAGCCTTTCATTTTGCTTTGAGAAATGACTTGTATTCTGACCCGCTGTTTTCACAGCATGCACAGTGTCTGCCTTGTGCAGCTCCTTGGCTTGTGCTTGTGTGGTCTCTGCTGCCCTGCATATATTCACAGACTTTTCTCGTGTCAAATTTTTTTCCGGAGCAGACTTTCTTTAAGTCCATTATCTGTATCTGAAATTCCACAAGCTATTTTGTCTCTTACAAGTGAGTTTCTCAAATTTCCAAACTCACAGGACTTACTCAGTGCGAGAAGCTTAACTAAGTATTGGTCGAAGTATTTTTTTCTGGTCACGGGGAAATAACTCCTATCTCTCAAACATGATGTTTTACATGGGACAACATACACCTCTAACTTTGTCGTCTAAGTGTCCAACATAAAGTCTGAAAGCCATTATAGATATCCAATGCATCTTCATCAATTACAGGTAGGAAAATAGGTGCTTTTAATTTTTCATCTGTTCCTCCCACTCTGCTAACCACTAAATTCAAGGATTCAAATCACATTTATTATCAAAGAATGTATAAATTATACAGCTTGAGATTTGCTGCCACAAAGCAAGAAACCCAAGTTACCCAATTTAAAAAAAAGATCAAAAACCACTGTGCAGAGAAAGAGAGAGAGAAAAAAAACACAAATCATGCAAACAATAGAAGCAAGCCTACAGCATTCCAGACCAGACTGAGACCCAGATCCACTCCTGCAGCAGCCAGAGTAGGCCCCAGCCTCGTCCCAATTCATTACACCAACGAGACAAAAACACAGAGCAGCTAGATCAGTTCACAGACTCTGCGCCACAGTAAAAGGATTTAACATTCACAGGAAAGCAAGCACAAGTCAGCCCAACCCTCACCTCCATCCCCGACACTCGGGCTTCTGGATTATTTTTGTTAGCATTTAAGTTGTCCAAGCACTGGGTAGTGCCTAGCTCTAGGACCCCAGCACTAGGATATGCCTGATCCATCTAGCCCGAAGCCGTTCTCTATCTCACCGAATCAGGTGGGCACTTGGAACCATCCAACCTCGCACCTGGCTTAGGTGGACGGGCATCGATATTCTTCCGCATCGACTCCTCTCCAAATCAATCACTCCATCTTCGACAGGAATACAACTCTGTCTGCTGCTCTGGCCTGGCTCAAACATATTGTGCTTCACAATGTTCCAGCACGGCTAATCCCCTGAACTAGCCTCACCTCCATCTGCCTCCTCACTGTCTGCCACAACAGTCGGCCACAATTTGCTTCAGAAAAGACATTATAAGTAATGTTTTTAGTGGGATCTCTTGCCTTTCTGTCTGCCTGTAAACTGCCACACGACTTCAGTAACATCATCTTAAACAAGAATGATTCAATGTATACTGAATCGCTATTTGAAGCATTTCCAGTACTCAGTTAGATTGCTGGTAAACTGCATAGTTGCGGGAGGACTTATTGTAGCCATGATGGGAACTTTCAGCCTCTCACCTGAATTTCTTTTGGTGAATTTAGGACAATGTGCACACATGCCTCACTGATCAGTTTTTCTCTCAGTGACCAGCGTCATTTCCTTATTCACCCATGGTGTTGATGCTTCGGCCTCATGCCAACTTCTGACACCATGTTATGTTTGTTCTTAATAGAGACAAACAGCGTATGTAAACGTTAAAACATTTTTTCTTACAAGAATGGCTTCAGTGTGCGACCACCTTACCAAAGCCCTTTCCAGTTCTGGGTGAAACGCCCACATTGCTCACTGGGAGATGAAGTTCTTTATTATGTGTACATAATAGCACAATCACAATGACTGAAAACATTTTTGCCTGAAGAAGGGACTCGGCCTAAAACATCGACCGTTTATTCATTTCCATTCATTTCCATGTCTAACCTGCTGAATCCCTCCAGCATTTTGTGTGTGTTGCTGTGGATTTCTAGCAAACTCCGGCTGCTCCAGGCTCCGTGTCTGGGGAATCACTTTCATCCTGAGAGCTGTTGCTTGCTTTTATCAGTTGCATGATTTATATTTTTATTTCTCTCTCTCTCTCTCTCTCTCTCTCTCTCTCTCTCTCTCTCTCTCTCTCTCTCTCTCTCTCTCTCTCTCTCTCTCTCTCTCTCTCTCTCTGCACATTGGGTGCTTTGTGGTCTTCTTTAACAGGTTCTTTTGAGTTTCTGCTTTTGCAGATGCCTGTAATTGATACATTCTTTGATAATAAATGTACTTTGAACTTTGATCTGCAGAACTTGCCGTGTTTATGAGTGGCATTTCTGACATGATGTGTACAGGAGGCTATGCTGGTAAAGAAAGTTGAGGACATGTAACAAACAACCACAAGAGTGTTCACACCTGAGTCGGGGAGGGATATTTTGCAGGAATCCTCAGGGAATATTTCACTAACATCAACATCAGTCCCTCTGGTGCTTCTGCTTCTCTGATGTGGCTACAGTCACAACCACTTACAGTGCTACAGAAGAGCAAGGCAGCATTGGCTATGCCAGCTCTGGGTCTTATTTTTTCTTTTGCTGTGTTTGGCTCCTTACAGGTTGCTGTGGCAAACTGGCAACTGGTCTACCCTTTCCTCCAATCCAGACACCAGGGCCCTTGGCTGATGACTCCCCTCCTCAGCCATGGCCTTCCTTCATCAGTGGCTCCCAGTAGGTTTGAGTGATGGTGCAATCCTCATGATCACTGGCTCCTTCCCCTACTCCTACTGACTCAGAAGCCTCCAATTCTTGGGTATTGGGAATAAGAGAGGAGTAATGGGTTAGTTTATGGTAAAGGGAGTAACAGGAAAGCAGACAGCACAAACTGAGCTTGCGGCCTATAATGGGTAAGAGTTGAAACTGTACCAAATGTCTGCACTATTAGGGGTATTCTAATCACCGTGGACACCTAGAATCTAGTCTTACTTCAGTGGTTCGTAAGTTGATGGAGAAGATCCTGAGAAGCAGATTTATGAACATTTGGAGAGGTATAATATGATTAGGAATAGTCAGCATGACTTTACAAAGGCAGGTCATGCCTTACAAGCCTGATTGAATTTTTTGAGGATGTGACTGAATACATTGAAAAAGGAAGAGCAGTAAATGTAGTGTATATGGATTTTAGTAAGGCAGTTGATAAGGTACCCCATGCAAGGCTTATTGAGAAAGTAAGGAGGCATGGGATCCAAGGGGACTTTGCTTTGTGGATCCAGACTGGCTTGCCCACAGAAGGTAAAGAGTGGTTGTAGACGGGTCATATTCTGCATGGAGGTCAGTTACCAGCGATATGTCTCAGGAATCTGTTCTGGGACCCTTACTCTTCATGATTTTTATAAATAACCTGGATGAGAAGTGGAGGGATGGGTTAGTAAGTCTGCTGATGACTCAAAGGTTGGAGGTGTTGTGGATAGTGTGAAGGGCTGTCAGAGGTTACAGCGGGACATCGATAGGATGCAAAACTGGGCTGAGAAGTGGCAGAAGGAGTTCAACCCAGTTAAGTGTGAAGTGGTTCATTTTGGTAGGTGAAATATGATAGCAGAATATAGTATTAATGATAAGTCTCTTGGTAGTGTGGAGGATCAGAGGGATCTTGGGTTCCAAGTCCATAGGACGCTCAAAGCAGCTGCACAGGTTGACTCTGTGGTTAAGAAGGCATACAGTGTATTGGCCTTCATCAACCGTGGGATTGAATTTAGGAGCCAAGAGGTAATGTTGCAGCTATATAGGACCCTGGTCAGACCCCAGTTGCAGTACTGTGCTCACTTCTGGTCGCCTCACTACAGGAAGGATGTGGAAACCATAGAAAGGATGCAGAGGAGATTTACAATGATAATGCCTGGAACCTATCAATCTCTGCTTTAAATATCCCCAATGACTTGGCCTCCACAGTCATCTGTGGCAATTAATTCCACTAGTTCAACAACCTCTGGCTAAACAAATTCCTTCTCACCTTTGTATAAATGAACTTCCTTCCATTCTGAGGCTGTGCCCTCTGGTCCCAGACTCCCCCACTATAGGAAACATCCTCTCTATCTGTGACCTCTGGTCCCAAACTCCCCCACTATAGGAAACATCCTCACCACATCCTGTCTATCTATGCCTTCTAGTCCTAGACTCACCCACTGTAGGAAAATCCTCACCACATCCTCTCTATCTGTGTCCTCTGGTCCTAGACTCACCCACTGTAGGAAACATCCTCTCTATCTGTGTCCTCTGGTCCCAGACTCCCTCACTATAGGAAACATCCTCTCTGTCTGTGCCCTCTAGTCCTAGACTCACCCACTGTAGGAAATATCCTCTCTATCTGTGTCCTCTGGTCCCAGACTCCCTCACTATAGGAAACATCCTCTCTGTCTGTGCCCTCTAGTCCTAGACTCACCCACTGTAGGAAACATCCTCTCTATCTGTGTCCTCTGGTCCCAGACTCCCCCACTATAGGAAACATCCTCTCTATCTGTGTCCTCTGGTCCCAAACTCCCCCACTATAGGAAAAATCCTCTCTATCTGGGCCTTTCAATATTTGATAGGTTTCAATGAGATCAACCCCCACCCCATTCTTCTAAACTCCAGCGAGTACAGGCTCAGAGCCATCAAACGTTCCTCATACATTAACCCTTTTCATCCTCTGAATCATTCTTATGATCGTCTGCTGGACCCTCTCCAATGCCAGCACATCCTCTCTTAGATAACTGCTCACAATACTCCAAATGTGGTCTGACCAATGGCTTATAAAGCCTCAGCGTTACATCCCTGCTCTTAAAATGCAACACATGCAAGCTTAATATATAGCCTTACTATAATCCTATCTGCCAGTGATTTTCCTTTCCGTTTAAAGCATTTCCCTACACTTTTTATATCCCCACAGCCTGCTCATCTTTAGTTCTCTCTACCTGTCGTAACTTCCTATTTTCTCTTTCATCACTGGACATTCAGAATTCCCTGTACTAGTCACCTTGCCCCTGAGCACTTGTTATTTCTCCTTTTACATTTCCCACTGCAAACTCATTGGCTGGCACAGTCGATGCTCCAAATCTACTTTGAGAGCTTCTGCCTTATTTGAATAAAATTAGCCTTCCCTTGCCTTTAGAAATTTATGACTGATCTGTCCACACTTTTCCCGGAACCACTGAACTACATTGACGTGCTAGCTTATCGAAAGCAACATATAAACATACAGTAGGCAACGTTGAACTTAATTCCAGGTAAGCATGTTCAAGAATGAAGAAGCCTTGCTCTAGTTTGGTGGGATTGGCTGGACCACATTTGCAGTACTCAATACATCTCAGTCTCCATTCTTAGGGTGTCATGCAGTCATAGAACAGAGATCAGTACAGATCAGGAACAAGCCCTTCAGCTCATAATTTTGTGCCGAACCAATTTAAATAGTAATTAAATGGCCAACTAAACGAATTCCCTCTGTCCATATCCCTCTATTTTCTTCAGAGTCATGTGCCTATCTCAACATGTCTTAAAAGTCTCTAACATATCTGCCTCTAACACCACCAGCCCAGACAGCACATTCCAGACACCCTCCACTCTCTGTGTAAAAATCTTGCCCCATGTATCTCTTTTGAAATTACCCCCCACTCACCTTAAATCATATAGCCCCCTCTCGCTTTAAGTGGATGGTCTCCAGTATTAGACATCTCAACCCTGGGAAACAATTCTGTCTACTTACTCTATCCAGGTCTCTCATAATCATATAAACCTCTATCAGATCTCACCTCAGCCTCTGGTGCTTCAGGGAAAACAGCCCAAGTTTGTCCAGACTCTCGCTATAGCACATGCCCTCCTAACCAGGCAGCATCTTGGTAAACCTCATCTGCAACCTCGCCAAAGCCTCAATATCTTGCCTATAGTGGGGCAACCAGAACAGTATGCAGTATTCCAGATGCTGTTTAACTAGAGTATTGTAAAGCTGCAACATAACTTCCTGACTTTTGAACTCAATGTCCCGACTGACAAAGGGAGGCATGCCATAACCACCCTATCAGCCTGTGTTGCTGCTTTCAGGAATCTATGAACATGGACCCCAAGATCCTTCTGTTTATCAGTACTTCTAAGGGTCTTGCCCCGAACAGTGTACTGTCTCTTTGCATTTCACATAGTATCAGACAGCACAAAAAGAGGCCCTTCAGCCCATCTCATTCATTTTACCCATCATACTCGGCTAGAACTAATCCCATTTACTTCCATTAAGTCTATAACCTTCAATGCCTTGATGATTCAAATGCGTGTCTCGATCTTTCTTAACTGTTGTGAGGGTATCTGTATCCACCACCTCCCAGACAGTCCATTCCGGATTTCACCCACTGTCTACTTGAAAATGTTCCTCCTCAAATCCCCCTTTAAGACACTTACTCTCTTTTCTTTAACTTATGCTTCTTGTCCTTGACACTGTGACCATGGGAAAACGATGGTGCCACAATGCTATGGGTAAGATGGTGGCATGTTCAATCGCAGTGGCTACTACGGGGCCAACCAAAGGTGTTATTATCCTTCTTAAATGTATTTGTTAGAATTGCAAGACCCTGCTGGACATAAAGAACTTAGAGCACTGCAGGTCTACCCTTTCACTGAGTTGCCCGTTGGCAGAAAAACCGAAGGAGCTGGACTTGCTCCCTGCATCAGAGAGGTGCTGGAGGAGTCAGGATGCGAATGTGGTATGCGGTCTAACATCAAGCGATTGCCACCCTGTACGATGTTGCTAATGTGGAATGCCGCAAGTCCAATTCACTGGCAAACTGGCGGACAGTGGGGGAGCTGCGTGACCTCCATTGGACCAGGCCTCAAGCTGTGGTGTTGCCTGTTTACAGCCGCCCAGGAAAGAGGTGTGACGGTCGGTGCACTTCACCGGAGGTGGTGTGGTAGGCAGACAAGCTGGAGTTGATGCTGCTCCCAGTGCTCACTTGGCAGAGGTATTGTGTTTGATTGTAAATTGTGGCAACTTTCATGGACTCAGAGTTTTGGACTACATTTTTTTTGTGTGACTGTGTTTTACTGATATCCTGTACGTGCTTGCTCTCTTACATGTGCTGTTGTGACTGTTGGTACAGTGTTTCATACCTTAGACCTGGAGGAACACTGTTTAATTTGGCTATATCCATGTATGGTTAAATGATAATTAAATTTGAACTTCAATTTGAAGATTTTTGCAATCTATACTGTCTAACCCAGGGGCTCCCAACCTCTTTTATGCCATGGACCAATACCATTAAGCAAGTGATCCATGGACTCTGGGTTAGGAACCTCTGGTCTAACCCCTCAGCATTCTATTTATCTTCATCAAGTTATCCCTCAGCCTCTGCTCTAGGGAAAACAAGCCCAATACATCCGCTGTCTGCTGATGACTATGCTGCTCCATCCTGGGTAACATCCCTGTGAATCTTCCCCACAACACATCCACAGAATTCACATCCTTCCTTTAGTACGGTGACCATACTGTTTTAAAACATTGTAACATGGTGTCCCGCTTTGAAATTCGATGCCACGGCCATCGAAAACAAGCTTACTAGATATTTTCTGCACCATCTTATCCAGCTGTGCTACTACTTTCAGAAGTTCATGGATTTGCACCACAGTCCCGCTGTAGATCTAAACTCCCTGTGTCCTTCTGTTTACTGTGTACGTGCTAACCTTCCCGAATTGATCATTTCACATTTGTCAGGATTAAATTCTGTTTGCCATTCCTCTGCCCAGCTCTCCAGCTGTTCTATATTATGTTACAGCATTAAACAATCCTCTGATATAACACCACCAAAGGTCAAAGACAAAGTACATTTATTGTCAAGGTATGTACACGATATAGAGTGATGTGATTTGTCTCCTTACATGCAGCTACAAAACAAAGAACCTCAATAGCACCGACTGAAAAAACAGAAGACCATCAAATACCCAATGTGCAGAAAAAAACACCAATCAGGCAAACAACAACTGAAGTTCACAAATGTGAGTTCACAGACGCAAAGCCAGTCATCACTGCAGCCAACTCAGGAGCCCATTAGATGCTAGAGACTCAGTTCAAAGCAGAGGAGAGTAAACCTCACAAAGCAGCAAGCTGAACACAGCTTTGACATCCTGACCTTTTCACTTAAATCATGCCTTGCTCTCGGACTGGGCCCTACCGCTTCAGTAGCAGAGGCTCCGCTCACAATGAAAGGACACTGACCTGAAATGTTAACTCTGTCTCTCCATGGCTGCTGTCTGACCTGCTGAGTGTTTCCAACCTTCTATGACTTGCCTTATTACACTGATTCCTGGTTCCAAACACTTGGCTATAAGATGGAGTTTAGGAAAGTAAGTGCCTGATATGGATTGATAAGGTACATGCTGTGAGGCTCTCAGACTGGAGCAACTAGAACAAAGGGGTCTGTGCTTAGAAATTTCAATACAGTCTGAAGGGTGTGTAGGAAGAGTTAGTTCACCTATATGCATAGAATTATTCAGTAAATTTTCCAGTAATTGTAGCATAGCTGATCCAGTATTTTCCTAGAAGCACACTATCTGGCTATTTCTTTGGTTAATTGTTATCACTGGAAAGTGTTTGATATCGCTAGTCTAAATATGACACAACCATGACTTCCTTTCTTTTGTCTATTTCTCTTGTCCATTCTTGTAGAACTTAATAAAATATAACCACCAAGTCCAATGCCCCATTCTTAACTCAAGCTGAATATCACCATAGCTGTCAGAGTCTTTTCATTCCTTCAAGGCAGGTATGGCTTGCTGGTCGGGTTGTACTTGGTTCCAGATTGTCTGAACTATTTGAAGTGTTTGACGTGATGCTTCTCGCAGATGGCTTGCCAGAATTCATGACGGAGGTATCCAGACCTTCATCTACAAGGGAAAGGGAAGAGATGACCAATTGGTGACCCACGTCATTGCAAAAGCAGATTGCAAAATTCTGACCAAAGTTACCAAAAATCAAGTCTTCTCTGGAACTGTTGAGTCCCCAGATTAGACCCTCATAAAGATTTCTGTTACCTTGTCTACACACAAAACAGGAATTCACAAACCTACTTGGTCAACACAGGATGTCTTTGGTGGACCATTCACAACAAAGATGTGAGAACAAGTAAAGGGAAATCCAAGGCAGCAGAGACATTCTGGTCAAAGTCTCTCATTGCAAGACAACATCGCCAAGTACTGCTCAGTCTGCTATGAGTCCACGAGTTGATGGATGTCTAAACCAAGCTGAAACAGAAATTGTGATTGTGACAGCCAAGCTCCCTCCTAATCACTGGAGAACTCAGCAGCTGCCAGCTGACCTCAGCGTGGCCCACGGTCAGTTTGTAACTCCCTGATTTTTAATGGTCACAACACTGAGACCATTGCAGCTTGTAAACTGCTGGTTAAAGCTAACTTTATCTGAAAGCTAATAACTCACTGTTTTCCCACAGATGCTGCTTGACCTGCTTAACCTTTCTGACGTGTTCTGCTTTTACTTTGGATTTCCGGTTTGACATCAGTAGCACAGGTGAAGGAAATCATGAACTACAATTGGTCATTATAAATGACACCTTTATTTTACGTGCTATGCTGTTTGGAGCCATTATCCCGATAAAGGTGACTGCATGTGCTACGTGTGAATAGTTGTTGTCGTTCCATCCCCCACCCTGTGTTGCAACAGCCAGCAACCTTGCCGTTCCCTTAGCATCTTTTTTGTTCTTACGAAACCTCGTTGCTAGCTCGACGCTCAATGCTGCGCGGATGGAAAGCTGGCCAGGTTCGAATCCGAGACCGCTCGCCTCGAAGTCCAAGTCGGGTGCCAGTACTCCACTGCCTGGCAAGTGTGAATGGTGCCTGTGTTGAATTCTTCAGTTTTAATGTGGTTTCTTTATTTGGTTATCTGCCCATGTTAATTTGTAAATTTCCAACCAAAATTGTCTACCATTGAAGATAATTCAGCAGAAGGATGATTTATTTTAAAATACCATCCAACTGATGTTTGTCTAATTGTCACCCTGATTTTTTGATTTATTACCTTAACTCTTGTAAACATACACTCCATTTGGCAGAAGTGTATGAAACAGTAAACAATGCAATATTTTGCAAATGATCTGATTACTGGGGTCTACCTCTGTGGAAGTGGTTGCTGAGCTCCCAATGACTGGAAACCTGATCTGGGAGTGGTATTTCAAATCTCTTCATCAAGTCAACTTCCCAGTCAAGAAAAGTATCATTGTATAGGTTTCAGTTCCACACCTTTAGCAAGTCCAATGCTGAAAACAAACTGAAAAGCCCTAGAGCCAGAATGAGTTTTTACACACCCAGAAATAAAGTGCTATCAATTTACTCATTGGATGAAAATACAAGATGTAACAGTGAGCCGGTTATTACATTTTACTGACTCCCTGCCTGTTTTAAAGTGATCTGTATGTTAGGTCCATATCTTGTTGGGGCATGCAGTTTGAAAATCCCATGTCCTTCATTTTTTAAGCTGATAAATTCTGACACGTTCTGACCTGCAATTAATCTGTTCTTTTGCAATGTTCAGTATTAAAAAGCAGGATAGCATCCTGCGATGGCTTTGAATAGCTCTAAGAAGCCTAAATGAAACATACATACCAGTCAGAGCTTTTGTTTCCCACATACCTCTTCTGCATCCCTGTGTGTTCATGCACTAGAGATCCAAATTCCCAGGGACATGTATGTGATGCAGACAGCAGAATTAGCTTGCTAATGAACTGAAGCCAGGCAAATTCACAAAATCAGCAACTGTAGTGTGTATTCATGTTGACAGAGTGAGTCTGAAAAGATAGTCACAATAACTTCAATGTACTGACTTGAAGCAGAGACTCTGCCATATAAAAGGTTAAGATCAGTATCTGTTTAGGCAGTTCCTTAGGGTAGAAAATTACTTATCCACTACAGTGTTGTGGGCTTCAAGCTGGGAAATAAGGTAACTATAGGAACAGTGGAGTCTTCCACAAGTGGAGTAGGACCAGCCAGGTGGATGGGTGGTTTGCAAGGTGGCCGACTCCTTCCGCCTTATTCAAAGCACCTCTATGTACCTGATGCCTGGCCTTCAAGTTCTCATGACCACTTTGGATGCTCATTCTCTGCTTCACCAGAGATTCCCAGGAGTCAGTAGGGATGTCGCATTTCTTCAAGGAAACATCTAGAACAGCCTTGAGTCTTTCCCTTGTTTGGCCAGCGATCTCGCCCAATGACAGAGAATGGAATACGGTGCCCATTTAGGAAGTCTAGCGTTCAACATATGAATATTATATCTTGCCTATTGTCATCAAATTAGTGGTTTCATGACTGGAGAGGGTGATGCATGGCATTGGTTCTTGTGTGCTTACAGTGAATTTGGAGGATTTAGTGGAGACAGGGTTATGGTCATTTTTCCAGTACATTGGCATAACTTCTGCTGGTCATCCAGGTCTCAGAAGCACAACAGAGGACCAGGAATCACTGATGCTCATTTGACTATGAGTTTTGTGTCAGATCAGAGGTCTTCATCTTCAAATCCTTTTCTCTTCTATTGTGCATTGCAATATTGGCGATGGCAGTGAAATTGATTTTCGATGTCTACCTCCATTGAAAGACAGCTCTGGAGATATGGAAAGTTGTTCATACTTTCAGCTACCGTTACTGATGGAGAGCGTTGTGACACTGAGAGGAATGATGACCTCTGTCTCGTGGATTCTGGATATAAGGCCCAGCATCTCATATGTCTCAGTGAAAACATCAACAGTGTCTTGGAAGTCAGTCTCTAAGCTTGTGAAAACACTAATGGCGTCTGCATACTCCAATCCGTGGGCTGAGGTTTGGGTAATCGTGTTTCTGGCGTGCAGTACTGGGGTTGAACTGTTGAAGATTAGCTCCCGTCATGTAGGAAGTTTATAGAGTCATACTGTCATACAGGGCAAACAGACCCTGCAAGCCTAGTGGTCAATGCTGACTATGATTCCCTATTCAGTTGCCAGCGTTTGACCCATAACTTCTGAACCTTTCCAATCTACATACCTGTCCAATTAGCTTTTAAAAGTTGTTAGCCTACCTGCCTCAACTACTTCCTCCAGCATCTAATTCCACATAGATACCACCCTTTGTGTAAAAAACAGTTATTCCTCCAGCTCCTCTTAATTTTTCCCTTCTCTCCTTAAACCTATGTCGTCTGCTTCTTGAGACCCCAACTCTGGGATAAAGACTAAATATCTTATCTCTGCCCCCTTCTGATTTTATGCACCTCTATAAGATTACTTCCCAGCCTCCTATGTTCTATAGAATACAATTCTACCCTGTTCAGCCTTTCCCTATAACTCAGTCCTTCAGGTGCTGACAGCATCCCTTGAATCTTTTGCACTCTTTCCAGTCTAATAGCAACTTCCTAATAGCAGGTGACCAAAACTGAACACAATATTCCAGGAGTGGTCTCACCAGGGTCCCTGAACAACCACACGATGACCGCTCAACTTTTATACTCAATGCACCGATGTATTTAGGCCAACACACCAAAAGCCTTCTTCACCAAACAGTCTGTGTCTCCACTTTCTGGGAGCCATGTCCTTGTACTCCGAAGTTCTACTGTTCTATAACACTCCTCAGGGCCCAGATGTTCGCTATGAAAGTCCTACATGGATCTGACTTTCCAAAATGCAACACCCTTGCACTTATCCAAATGAAATTCCATTTGTTATTCCTCAGTCCTCCTACTCAGCTGATCCATATCCCCCTTATAATTATTGATAACCTTCTTCATTGTCCACTATACCATCCATTCAGTGTCAACTGCAAATTTATTGACCACGTTTTGTATATTCCTACCTAAATCATCGATTCAGCTGTCTAACAACAATGGGCCCAGCAGCAATCCTAGGGCACATCAATAGTCACAGGCCTCTACCTCTAATCAAATAAATAACTGCATCTACATTTAAAATGTTGCAGACTTGTAGGATTGCCTATTGATGGAGAAGACTTCCAAAATCACTGAAAGATTTTGCCTTGTGGATAATATCAATGTCTGAAACTACTGTAACAGCAAAGCCTAGTGAGTCTGAGGCAAAGATATGAACACAATATATTCAAACTGAATTGTGGAGAGCTGTGTGCACCTATACCACTATTATGCCTTTGAATGTCTCCTCAAGCTGAATTGCCCATTCTGAATTACCTTTGAGAAAGTGGTGGTGAGCTGCCTTCTTAAACTCTTGCTTGAAATTTGAAAGCTTTTTAAAAAAATTGATCAGTTACTATCAAGCTCCCTGGGTTCGTACCTTTCTTTACGCAAGACGTACTCTTCTCCATCACTCTGCACTATATTGCCCTCAATGGCTGATGGGTGCATAAATGCTTCTCACTCTTTGGTACCTGTGCCTGTATTGGCAGTGAGTGGACTGTTGTGGATTTCGTCTCAATACAATCTATCTTTCTGCCAGCAAACGTATAACTGCTAGCATTAGCACTAGATCCAGAATGGCCTCTCCTCTAGTCCACATGTTCAAAGTTCAAAGTTTATTTATTATCAAAGTATATATATGTCACCATATACAACCCTGAGATTCATTTTCTTGAGGGCATTCTCAATAAATCCAATATCACCAATGAAAGCTTGCAGTATAGTGGAGATCTTGCTCAATGCATACCAGCTGAGAGCATTGAAATGCAAAACAGCAGAAGAGCCTCATCATCTCAGGCAGTGATTCCCAACCTGGCCCCCTCAGTTAATGGCAAGACTCCAAGGCATAAAAAATGGGTGGGGGTACCTCCGACCTAAGTGTAAACCAAGGATCGCATGTTGGACTAGTACCTGCACTGTGAAGATTCAGTGTGGAAGATACAGTGAAGGACTGTCCAATGATGAGCTTTATAAACAACGATGCCTCCAGCTTCACAATCCAAGAGTACTGTGACTCTGAAATGAAGTGAAAAAGTAATGGTAACTCTATCCAGATAAACGCTGCTGACTGCTCCAATACCGCCAGAGAAATGCACAACAAATATGGCAAAGTGTTGCTGAATGACAAGATATATTCCAGTAAATGGTAATGTAGATACGTAAGGCACTCCTTCCCCCCGCTAGCCTGCAGGTCCCCCTTGGGTAAGGTGTAGCACCTGCTTAGCCCCCCAGTCACGGTCATGTGAAGCCACGGGAGCAGGTGGTGGAGGGTCATATGAGCAGCTGGTGCACATCACAAGTCCTGGTTATGCGACCACTGATGCTAGGCAGACAATCTCTGAAGATAATGGCTGGAGCCACCCGTCTTGTAAAGAATCTGCCCAGAAAAAGGCAATGGCAAACCAGTTCTGTAGAAAAATTTGTCACGAACAATTATGGTCAAGGCCATGATTATATAACGTGACACATTACAGTGATGATGGTGACACAGAAAACCCTAGGCCAGGCGCAATATGTTGGTTCCTGAATGAACAAGAAGTGAAGCTATCAATATTAGGAGCTGGCTACACAGACAGAATAATTCTAGTAGGAAAAGGCAGGTTAAAGATAGGTCATTAACCTTTTTTGGAAAGCTGTGAGCTTTAAAAATAGTTGTATTTTTCCTCTCCGCCAGAAGATGAGGTCAATGACTTTGTTTGCTCTTGTTTATACTTCTCTGAGTGAATCGACTGAATATCTTCCAGAAGAAAAAGAAAGCAAACCCGAATACAGGTTAATCCAAATGCTGCAACTGGCAACTAGTGAGAAGTACAGCTGGTGTTTCTACCTACCTGCTTTGATGTGGCAAGTTTCATCTACACCCCGTCTTTCATAGCTGTGCTCCAATTCCTGTTTCTACTTGGAAATTGCATTGCATCTTTAAATTCAGTACTGTTTGGTTAATGTAGAGAATTTCAGATCTCTTTTCTTACCTCATTCATAAGGGTTTTAATTTTCAGTGCTTAGTCTTCATTTATACAATTTAGCTAATTTTGCATAGTTCAGTGTGTGCGTGTGCGTGTGTCTGCAGAAAGGGTGAATAGTGGTCTGAGGTGACAAAGAAGTTTGACACAAGAGTGACAGTTTAGTGGGCAAGGAAGAAAATTAACCTTGGATCACATTTAAATTATATTAATATAATCAGTCCAAGGTTCATAAAGTAATCGTTGTTCGTTATGTGCCATGTCGTATGATGTAAACAATCACGTTCTTTCTATGACCATGATTGTTCTTGACACATTTTTCTACAGAAATATTTTGCCATTGTCTTCTTCTGGGCAGTGACTTTACAAGATGGGAGACTGCAGCCATTATCAATACTCTTCAGAGGTTCTTTGCCTGGCATCTGCAGTCACATAAACAGGACGTGATATATTCTCCAGCTGCTCAATCGACCATCGATCACTTCTTCCCATGGCTTCATGTGACTCCGACTGGGGGATCTAAACAGGTGCTGCACCTTGCTAAGGGTGGCCTGCAGCCTAACAGGGGGAAGGAGTGCCTTAACCTCCTTTGGTAGAGACGTATCTCCATTCTGCCATGAGCTACTGTAATAAGTAATTATAAGTTATAAGTTAAATAGGTGCGAATAATGTTGCAATATCTGTTTCTTTTTGAAATTCTAACACCAGAGTCCTTTGACTGAGCTTATTCATTTAATGCATAGCTGATCTTTTGCCAAGAAAAAGTGCAAAAATTATGCCTGGAAACCTGTAGAACAGAGGGCAGAATTCCTAGGGTATCAGAGTCCTGTTGTATTCCAATGACAGACAAATGAAATCTCTGGCAAACAAGTTTACGCCTGAAACTGCCAGCTTCCAATCTTTGTCTATACTCAGCTTCATAAAGACACTGCCTCTGACCCACACTTTCAACAACAATCATAACTTACATTGAAACAGTGCTTTGAACAAATTAAAGCCATCTGTAGCATCCATCTCATGGCATCAATATCAATAAAGTTAGATTTATCTGATGTTATTTGGGTACAGGTGACTAGAGGTTTGATCAAAACTGTAAGCTTTCGGGTAAGTGTTAAGTCAACACAGAGGTTTACAGAGAGAGAGTTCCAAAGCTTAGAGCAAAGGTCACTGAAAACCACTGTTGGCAGAGGAAGAGAGATTAAAAGGTCAACAGTCAGAGTTAGATTAAGCTGAGACATCAAATGACTGTGGGGCTAAGGTTGTATTAAAAAAGGATGATGCCAGAATGGATTTATAAACAAGGATTAGAGCAAAGAACGGTGAACACAGTGAAAGCTGAGTAAATTGGAATTTGAGTAAGGACAGGGAGTGAGCAAATCACCTTTTGGATGAACTCAGCCATTATCGGATATGCAGAAGGGAGTCCAGGTGGGTGAGAATTGGAACTGGCAGGATGAGGGGTGAGAAGGAAAAGCTGGATGTTAAGTTTACAAGATTTTCCCTGTTGGGAGTTCCTGGTTCTGATGCACAAGGAGCCCATATATCAGTTCACTCAGTTGAATGCAGAAGGATAGAACTGTGACTCAAGTGAGGTGGGAGAGTGTCTGGATATTCCTCAAGAAGAGAAATAGGCTTGGAATACCAGAAAGCATTTTTATTAAAATCTAATCATTGGCCCTGAACACACAAGGGACAATAGATTGTGAGTGTGGGGATCAAGATCCTTCTGTTGCCTTGTTTCATATCCCTCCATTGTCATTCAGCCACCAAGAGTAAGCCTCGTGTTTTCTGATCCCTTTCGTGATCCCGAATCCTCTGCGGACTCACTCAGATCCAAAGCCATCATTGACACTCGTGGATGCCCCACTACAATCTACGGACCTTCAACCCGGAGCATTAACAAGAGAAAACTGACAAAAGGGAATCTGCAGAGCAACACACAAAAAACGCTGTAGGAACTCGGCAGGCCAGCAGCATCTGTGGGAAAAAGCACGGTCAACATTTTGGGCCGAAGTGTCCTGCTGAAGGGTTTTGGCCTGAAACGTTGACTGTACCTGAAACATTAACTCTGTTCCTTTTTAACTAATGTTGCCTAACATGCTGGAGTGCTTCAGGTATTTTTTTTTGTTTTTTTTCAGATTTCCTGCAGCTATAGGCTTCTGTCAATAGCTTCAATGAGAAAATGTCAATCACCTGTGAGTAGGTCCATACAGTTAGGTTTTGTTCCTAGATTGATATTGCTGAATGATAACCTCCATTTGAGAACAAAGAAATCCTTATTGCCAATTGAATGCAAGATTAATTATCATCTGTCAGCACATTGCACAATCAAGTGTCTGCTGAACACCATACAGGCTAGGTAGTCAGGCAGTTCAGTCTCTGCTAACCCATGACTCTCACTGAAATGATATCCTACCCTCTCCACACCCACACCTCAACTTCATATCCACAAGTGCCTTGTGGAGAAAATTGGGAAGTTAGAAACATAGAAACATAGGAAACCTACAGCACAATGCAGGTCCTTCGGCCCACAATGCTGTGCTGAACATGTATTACTTTAGAAATTTCCCAGGGTTACCCATAGCCCTCTACTTTTCTAAGCTCCATGTACCTGTCCAGGTGCCTCTTAAAAGATCTTACTGTTTCCGCCCCCACGACTGTCTCTGGCAGCCTATTCCATGCAGTCACCACTCTCTGCGTAAAAACATACATGACATCCCCTCTGTACCTACTTCCAAGCACCCTAAAACTATGCCCTCTCATTTTAGCCATTTCAGCTCTGGGAAAAAGCCTCTGATTATTCACATAATCAATGCCTCTCATCATCTTGAACACCTCTATAAGGTCACCTCTCATCCTCTGTCACATCCAAGGAGAAAAGGCCAAGTTCACTCAACCTGTTCTTGCCCCAATCCAGGCAACATCCTTGTAAATCTCCTCTGCACCCTTTCTAGTGAGGTGGCACATCCCTGTAGTGAAGTGACCAGAACTGAGCACAGTACTCCAAGTGGGGTCCAACCAGGGTCTTATATAGCTGCAACATTATCTTTCGGCTCTTAAAATCAATCCCTCGGTTGACGAAGGCCAATGCACCCTATGTTTTCTTAACCACAGAGTCAACCTGCGCAGCAGCTTTGAGTGTCCTATGGACTCGGACCCTAAGATCCCTCTGATCCTCCACGTTGCCAAGAGTCTTACCATTAATACTATATTCTGCCATCATATTTGACCTACCAAAATGAACCACTTCACACTTTTTTCGGTTGAATTCATTCTGCCACTTCTCAGTCCAGTTTTGCATCCTATCAATGTCCCACTGTAATCTCTGACAGCCCTCTACACATCCACAACACCACCAACCTTTGTGTCATCAGCAAATCTACTAATCCAACCCTCCACTTCCTCATCCAGATCATTTATAAAAATCACAAAAAGAAGGGGTCCCAGAACAGATCCCTGAAGCACACCACTGGTCACCGACCTTCATGCAGAATATGACCCATCTACAACCACTCTTTGCCTTCTGTGGGCAAGCCAGTTCTGGATCCACAAAGCAATGTCCCCTTGGATCCCATGCCTCCTTACTTTCTCTATAAGCCATGCATGGGGTACCTTATCAAATGCCTTGCTGAAATCGATATACTCTATATCCACTGCTCTACCTTCATCAATGCGTTTAATTGCATCCTCAAAAAATTCAATCAGGCTCGTAAGGCACGACTTGCATTTGACAAAGCCATGCTGACTGTTCCTAATCATATTATACCCATCCAAAAGAGAAGAAAATACTATTTGAGAAGTGTGACAATGATGCACTGGTTTTAATAGTTAACTGAGACTGAACACTGTCTAATAACTTTTAAACAACTATTTGGTAAATTAATTGCAGCATTTGATCCACTCCTGACAGACATCATTATGTTTGTTACTGGTGGCGTGGATTTAGAGAAAGGATGCATTTCCAAAAATCAAGAATTGTCAGTAAGGCTCTTGACCGACATCACAAAGAAAGCCTCAGGTTGTATCTGATAAATATGTGGGTTAATGATTTAACCTTTCAAAGACCTTGCTCAGTACAGACGGCTACATGCCTTCCTGTCATTTTGCAGAATTTTCTGAGCTCAAGCCACCATCAAGGTTCCAGCATGTTCACAACTGTGATGACAGAGGGTGGGTGAAGGAGAGAGGGCATGCTTTGGGAGACACAAGAGACTGCATATGCTGGAATCTGGTGCAAAAATAAACAATCTGGTGGGGGAGCTCAATGGGTTGGGGAGCATCTGGAGAAAGAACAGGATTGTTGATGTTTTGGGTTGAATCCCCTCATCAGTCCTGCTTGGGCTCAGAGCATTCCTCCAGCAAGGTGTTTGTTGCAAAGAAAACATTTCAGATTATTTAAATCAATGATTTATTCTTGATTTGGCATGGATCTAGCAATGGCTAATAAGCTTTACAAAATGAACAAGATGCTGTCTGAGTTACATTTTTGATTTCCACATCAGTGACACCTATTATCTTTTAGATACTAAAATGTCAAAAGGTTGACTTCTCTTTCAGAAGTAATCTGGTTTTCTTTCTGTACAAAGAACTAATTTCAGAATCATGATCAGGCTTATTATCACAGACATAGAGTATGTCCTGAAATTTGTTGTTTTGTGGCAGTGGTACAGTGTAAGACATAAAAATTATTGTAAGCCACGATAAATTAATAGTGCAAAAGAGAAATAACCAGGTGGTGCTCATGGATTTTTGGCCCAGTCAGAAATCTGATGGCAAACGGGAAGAAGCTGATCCTAAAACTTTGAGTCTGAGGGTGTCAGGCTTCTGTACCTGTTCCTCTATGGTAGCAAAGCGAAGAGTGAATGTCCCAGATGGTGAGGATGTCCTCAAGAGTGGGATAGTTGCGCTCCTTACCAGAGCTGGTACAACCTGTCATAATGCTCCCCACATACACCAGCAGAAAAATGCTAGCGTCCTTGGTGACATACCAAATCGCCTCAAGCTCCTAATGCAGTAGAGCCACTGGTGTGCCTTCTTCATGATGGCATCAATGTGTTGGGCCCAGAATGAGTCCTGAGATGTTAATGCCCAACAACTTGAACCTGCTCACCTTTCCTACCCTGACTCTCAACGAGGACTCGTGTGTGGTCTCCCAATATTTTAACATAAGCAGCAAATTAAATAATAACTATTTAAAATATTCCACATAGTCTTACCCTTCTACTGAGTTCTAGTCAAAGTTTTCATAGATGCATGTACCAAGACATTGTATTCTATAAATCAGCTTCTCATTCTGAAGTGATCCTTGGGTGGGTGATGACTGGTTGACAAGGCCAGCATGGGACCTGTAGCCTCTGCCACAGGTAAGGCTAAGTGACACTCCTTCCGCTGTTTCCAGAGGCTCCTGTGTTGTCCCTGTGAATGCCAGCCCAAGCAATCCTTCTTCATTTTCAGTGATCAATTACCAGCAACATAATGCTGAGGTTTTAAAAAGCATCGGACAGATCGCACTTCTGGGCCTAATTCTCAGAAAAGATGTGTTGGTATTGGGGAGGGTCCAATGAAGGTTTATAAAAACAATCCTGGGAATAAAAAGCTTAATATATGAGGAACATTTGAAAGCTCTGGGCCTGTGCTTATTGGAGTTTAGAAGAATGAAGGGAAATCTCACTGAAACCTATTGAATATTGAAAGATCTAGATAGAGAGAATGGGGAGAGGATGCTTCCTATACCGGAGGAATCTAGCACCAGAGGGCACGGCCTCAGAATAGAAGGATGTCCCTTTAGAACAGAGATGGAAGGAATTTCTTCAGCCAGAAGGTGGCAAATCTGTGGATTTCATCACCATAGGTAGCTGTGGATGCTAAGTCACTGTGTATATTTAAAGCGGAGGTTGATAGTTTCTCGATTAGTCAGGGTGTCAAAGGTTACTGGAAGAAGTTGGGAAAATGGGGTTGAGAGGAAAAATAAATTTGCCATGGTAAAATGCCAGACAGACTCATTCTGCTCGTACATCATATGGATTCTCGTGAGTTGCGCTTTTTCAAGGAGCTTTTGAAAGTAATATTCTTTGTCCGTTTCATGCCATAACGGAGCTGAGAGTGTCCATTTCAGAATATTGTGTCTGGATGGAAAGAAATCAGCAAAATGTAATGCCAGTTGCCTGTGTTCTTCGTCCTCCCCCTCTGCTATCTGAAAGATCAGAAACATCACAACTCTCTCTCTAGTTGCAGGCCATCTCGGTTTATAAGACCATAAGATATAGGAGCAGAACAAAGCCATCAAGTCTGCTCTGACATTTCATCATGGCTGATCCAATTTTCCTCTCAGTCCCAGTCTCCTGCCTTCTCCCTGTATCCTTCACACCCTGACCAATCAAGAATCTATCAACCTCTGCCTTAAATATACGTAAAGATTTTGTCCCCACAGCTGCCTGCGGTAAAGAATTCCACAGATTCACCACCCTCTGACGAAAGACGTTCCTCCTCATCCCAATTCTAACAGGAAGCCTCATTATTCTGAGGTTGTGTCGCCTGGTCTTAGACTGTCCCACCATAGGGAACATCCCCACCACATCCACTCTACCAAGGCCTCTCACCATTCGATAGGATTCAATGAGGTCACCCCTCACTCTTCTGAATTCTAATGAATACAGGTTCAGGATCATCAAACACTCTTCATACGTGAAGCATTCAATTCTGAAATCATTTTCATGAACTTCCGTTGAAGCCTCTCCAATTTCATCACATCCTTTCTAAGCTAAGGTGTCCAAACCTGCTCACAGTACTTTTAAGTGAGGCCTTCCCAGCACTTGAAGTTTACACATTACATCCTTGGTTTTATATTCTAGTTCTCTTGAAAAGAATGCTAGCGTTGCTTTTGCCTTCCTCATCACAGACTCAACCTGCATAATAACCTTCAGGGAGTCCTGCACAAGGACTCCCCAGCCCCTTTGCACCTCAGTTCTTTTGTATTTTCTCCCATTTAGAAAATAGTCAACCTTTTCAATTCTTCAACTAAACTGCATGACCGTACACTTCCCGACACTGCATTCCATCTGTTACTTCTTTGCCCATTCTCCTAATCTGTCTAAATCCTTCTGTGGCCACTCTACTTCCTCAAAACTACCTGCCCCTCCACCCTTCTTAATATTGTCTACAAACTTTCCCACAAAGCCAAATCATTGACATATGAAGTAAAAAGAATTGGTCCCAACACCTACCCTTGTGGAACACCACTAGTCACTGGCAGCCAAACAGAAAAGCCTCCTTTTATTCCCAACTCTTTGCCTCGTGCCAATCAGCCACTGCTTTATCCATGCTAGAATCTTTCCTGTAATACCATGAGCTCGTAGCTTGTTCAACAGCCTAATGTGTGGCACCATGTCATAGATGCCACGCATTAGGCAATGTGGCTGTTAAGTACATAAGATTTTGCTACAAGGAGTTAAGTTGCCGTTTCTGTTTTCTCGAACTACAGCTATCTACTACAGAAGGTTAATTAGTTTAACTCAGGATTATAACATTTAGTATTTGTCTTCCAGAACTAAATTTAATATTGTCACAATGCATTGGTTTGGATTCTGTAACAACTTGTTGACATGAGCAGGTAATTATCCATAAACTTATTTAGTTACAATTTGCACTTCAAGTTTACCACTGACATGAAACATTGTGATCAAACTGTGTTTAAGGAGAGCTCCAGTCAATTGTTCTCCAGGCTGTGATCTTGAAGGAATGTGGGTGGAGAGGAGGGAAGAGTTGAAGGAATTCATACACACTGAACTTTTGCATTTTGTATGTGTTGCTCTGGATTTCCAGCATTTGCAGAATCTTTTGTGTCAAATATTCGGGGGATATTTGTGTAGAATTCTGTATAGGTATACAGTTCCAATGATTCAGGGCAGTTATGGTAAGGTACAGGAACCGTGGTGTACAAAGGCTGTAATAAATCTAGTCAAGACATAAAGCTTACAAAAGGTTCAGAGAGCTAGGTAATGTTAGAGATTTAGAAAATTATAAGGCTACCAGGAAGGAGCTTAAGAAGGAAATTAGGAGAGCCAGAAGGGGCCATGAATTAAGGAAAACCCCAAGGCATTCTACAAGTATGTGAACAGCAAGAGGATAAGACATGAAAGAATAGGACCTATCAAGTGTGACAGTGGGAAAGTGTGTATGGAACCAGAGGAAATAGCAAAGGTACTTAATGAATACTTTACTTTAGTATTCTCTATGGAAAAGGCTCTTAGTGATAATAGGGATGGCTTGCAGCAGACTGAAAAGTGTGAGCATGTAGATATTAAGAAAGAGGATGGGCTGGAGCTTTTGGAAAGCATCAAGTTGGAAAAGTCACCAGAACCAGATGAGATGTATCCCAGGCTACTGTGGGAGGTGAGGAAAGAGATTGCTGAGCCTCTGGCTATGATCTTTGCATCATTAATAGGGATGGGAGAGGTTCCAGAGGATTGGAGAGTTGCGGATGTTGTTCCATTATTCCAGAAAGGGAGTAGAGATAGCCCAGGAAATTATAGACCAGTGAGTCTTACTTCAGTGGTTGGTAAGTTAATGGAGAAGATCCTGAGAGGCAGGATTTATGAAGATTTGGAGAGGTATAATATGATTAGGAATAGTCAGCATGGCTTTGTCAAGGAGAGGTCATGCCTAACGAGCATGATTGAACTTTTTGAGGATGTGACTAAACACATTGATGAAGGTAGAGCTGTAGATGTAGTGTATATGGATTTCAGCAAGGCATTTGATAAGGTACCCCATGCAAGGCTTATTGAGAAAGTAGGGAGGCATGGGATCCAAGGGGACATTGATTTGTGGATCCAGAACTGGATTGCCCACAGAAGGTAAAGAATGGTTGTAGATGGGTCATATTCTGCATGGAGGTCGGTCACCAGTGGAGTGCCTCAGGGATCTGTTCTGGGATCCCTACTCTTCGTGATTTTTATAAATGAGCTGGATGTGGAAGTGAAGGGATGGTTTAGTAAATTTGCCGATGACACAAAGGTTGGGGGTGTTGTGGATAGTGTGGAGGGCTGTCAGAGGTTACAGCGGGACATTGATAGGATGCAAAACTGGGCTGAGAAGTGGTAGATGGAGTTCAATCCAGACAAGTGTGAAATGGTTCATTTTAGCAGGTGAAATATGATGGCAAAATATCGTATTAATGGTAAGACTCTTGGCAATATGGAGGATCAGTGGGACCTTGGGGTTCGAGTCCATAGGACACTCAAAGCAGCTGCACAGGTTGACTCTGTGGTTAAGAAGGTGTATGGTGTATTGGCCTTCATCAATTGTGGAATTGAATTTAGCAGCCCAGAGGTAATATCTATAGGACCCTGGTCAGACCCACTCAGAGTACTGTGCTCACTTCAGGTTGCCTCACTACAGAAGGGACGTGGAAGCCATAGAAAAGATGCAGAGGAGATTTACAATAATGTTGCCTGGATTGGGGAGCATGCCTTATGAGAATAGGTTGAGTGAACTCGACATTTTTTCCTTGGAGCGAAGGAGGATGAGAGGCATTGATCATGTGGATAATCAGAGGCTTTTTCCCAGGACTGAAATAGTTGCCATAAGAGGACACAGGTTTAAGGTGCTGGGGAGTAGGTACAGAGGAGATGTCAGGGGTAAGTTTTTTACTCAGAGAGCAGCGAGTACATGGAATGGGCTGCTGGCAATAGTGGTGAAGGCAGTGATAGGGTCTTTTAAGAGGCTTTTAGATAGGTACATGGAGGGCTATAAGTAAGCCTGGTAATTTCTATGGTAGGGACATGTTTGGCACAACTTTGTGGGCTGAAGGGCCTGTATTGTGCTGTAGGTTTTCTATGTTTCTATGTCTATGTTAAGGTGTAGGCTAGATAACAATGCTCAATACATTTTGTAAAGTATATTGGAACACACCTCGCAGATCTGTGCAAGATATAAAGTACTTTGTCAGCACCCTAAAGTCCATTTATTATCAAAGTATATGTACTGTATAGAAACTTGAGATTCGTCTTCTTGCAGGCAGCCACAGAACAAAGAAACACCATGGAACCCATCGTTTCTTTGTCATTTCATTAAGTACACAACACAAGAGGGTTGGAGTCCTTGAAGCAGGTGCTTTATTAAGAAAACAAATGTCTACTGGCAGATAGATAGGAAGATGGCTGTAGAAGGAGAACTGGTGGAATACGGTCTGACACATCACTCACTTTCAGCCAAAATTATGTCACTGTTCAGGTTGGCAATTTGTTTGTACCCAGTTGTGTAGAGCTGAGCGTCAGCACAAGAGTCACATGTGGCGCAACAAACAACTCCTAGAGCAAAATTAGTTTTCAGCATGTTTGTTTGTGGCTCCTAAATAACTTGATCGCTTTGCAAATAGAAATAACTGTATCTGTGCCAAGCTCCTACTCCCTCGCCTAGAATTTGCAGGTAGGAAATCAAATATTAAATTGAGCTTTAGCTCAAAGCTAAGGGTTCAATGTTATTTACAGCAGAGTTCATTTGTCCTGGAGAAGGGTCTCGGCCTGAAGTGGTCGTCCTTTTACTGATTTCCATAGTTGCTGCCTGACCTGCTGAATTCCTCCAGCATTTTGCATGTGTTGCTTCAGATTCAGCGTCTGTAGATTTTCTTGTGATTAGAGGTCTCTTTGGGACAGATACCCCCATGTCCTGGCAACCAAGAATACAACAGAACAGAACTTTGGTGTCATTGCTCAAGACAACGAGATTGCTAAACTACTCCAGACTGTGCAAAACAGATATTTGTGATGCACGGCTTAATTTTTAAAAATTCCCACGTTACCATGCAATAAGCGACTTTGATAGTCCATAACACTCTAAGGCCATTGGCAAGCCGGTGTGCAGCACTATTCAGCTGCACAACAGCCCTTACAAAGGAACTGTTTTTCATTCTTACTGTCTTGGCTAAGATGTTTCTATATCTCCTACCAGATGGCAGGAGATTAAACAGTGTCCAGGATGGGATGAGTCTTCAAAGTGATGTTCTAAGCACACCGTACAATTTAGAGTTGTAGATCATCTCCAGGTCCAAGTCCTAATGATGTGTTGAGCCGTCCTAATCACCTCTTGGAGGGCTTTGTGATCTGTCTTGCTGCAGCTAGAGTACCACACTGCCAGTATGCTCTCTATCGCACATCGATAAAAGTTCAGACCAGGGGTTCAACATGTACGAGGGTGGGAATCAGTTTGTTGGGGATGACACTGCAGTGAGCAGTGGGGTAAATCGAGTGGGAATAAAACTGAATCCTGTTCCTATCGGCCTTTGTCAACTCATCTCACATTTACTTACAATGCAAAAGAAGCGCGTTCAGCTCACTCAGTCAACATGAGCTCAGGGCAAATCTCCAGTAATCTTCCATCTATTCTATCACAACAACTCCACCCTAATTCACCTGGCGCCTTTCTACACTAAGGGCCAATTAGCACATCATCACTTCTTTGGGCTGTGGGAGGAAACTGAAGCACTCAGGGCAAACAGACATAAGAAGAATGTTCAAACTCCACCCAGACTGAAGATTGACGACAAGGACAAAACGTGGATCACTGGAGCTGAAAGGCACCTGTTGTACCTCTCTATTTACAATGAACCTAAAAATGCACGCTCTTGTTTTTTGTTCCACATCAGACCTCCCTAAGCATTAACTCATGCAATGCCCCAGCCCAGTCCAGAGAGTGAATACAATTGTTAAGAGTAATTTTCAGTCAGCTCACTGTGCCACCAAGCGGAATTGCCTGGAACAGCAGCTCCTGGAAAGCAGCATCGTAAACGAATTTTCTTTTGCCTGTAAATGTGCAGTCGAGTCATACCCCTCAACCAACAGACAAAGGGGATAACTTCACTCACCCCCTCGCTGTACTGTTCCCACAACCTATGGGCTCACTTTCAAGGACCCATCATCTTGTGTTCTCGATATTCATTGGTTTATTATTCATCAGCTTTACTTCTTTCTTCTTATATTTGTGGTTTGTTGTCTTTGGCACACAGGTTGAACAGCCAGTTTGGTGCTGTCTTTCATTGATTTTATTATGGTTATTATTTTATTATGAATTTGAGAATGCCTGCAAAAGAATGAATCTCAGGGTTGTAGATGGTGACATATATTTGTATTGACAATAAATTTACTTTGAACTTCAGACTTTTGAAGAAGTGGGCCCTATTTGCCTGTCTACACTAATCCCATTCACCTGCATTAGGACCATACCCATTTATCCTTGTCAATTTAACTCTCTCTCTTAAATGAGAAATTGTATCTGATTCCACCATCTCTTCTGGGGGCACATACCCGATATTGACCACTCTCTGTGTAAAAGTACCCCTCTGATCTTGTTTAAAACTCTTTACTCTCATCTGAAAACCTATGATCACTTGATTTTGATATCCCTACTGTAGGTTTTGACTCCCCATACTATCTATTATAATTTGGCGCGTGACCTAGTGGACAAGGCATCGGACTAATAATCTGAAGGTCACTGGTTCAAGCTTCAGCTGAGGAAGTGTGTTGTGTCCTTGAGCAAGGCACTTAACCACACATTGCTCTGTGACGACCCCGATGCCAAGCTGTATGGGTCCTAATGCCCTTCCCTTGGACAACTTTGGTGGCATGGAGAGGGGAGGCTTGCAGCTTGGGCAACTGCCAGTCTTCCATACAACCTTGCCCAGGCCTCAGTCATCATTGACAGCTGGAGAGAGAAGAGATTATTATTCTATATACAGGTACTTAAATCAGTCAACCCCCACATCACTCTGAGGTAAAGAGGCCCTGCATATCCAATCCCTCCCCAAGAGTAAAGAGCTTTAGGCATCATCCTCTCCTCTGCACATCTCCCAGAGCAGTGAGATTGCAAGGACTTCAAGGTTAATGCAATTTCTGAATTGGAAGTTTTGGGGTTGAATTCTGCAAAAGACCAGACTAGATCTCAAAGAAATTTGCTAATCCCAAGAGAGTGACACATACAAAATGCTGAAGGAATTCAGCAAGTCAGGCAGCATCTATGGAGGGGTATAAACAGTCGACATTTTGGGATGAGACCCTTCATCTGGATCTGATGAAAGGGTCTCGTCCTGAAACGAGGTTCTCCTAACATTTTCTATGTGTTGCTCAAGATTTCCAGCATCTGTAGAATCCTCATCTTCACCCTTGAGGGTCTTCACCCTCAACATCTAGCAGAACTGTTCCTCACTGTCAACATCTAGCAGAACTGGTCCTCATCCTCAACTAATTCTCCTTCAGTTACTCACACTTCCTCCAAACTCAGTGGGTAGTCATGGGCACCTGCATGGGCCCCAGCTATGCCTGCCTTTTTGTTGGCGATGTAGAACAATCCATGTTCCAAGCTTTCCCTGGTAGGGATCCCTAACTCTTCCTGCGTTCCATTAATGACTGAATTGGTGCTGCTTCCTGCACCCATGCTGAGCTCATCAATTTCATCAATTTTGCCTCCAACTTCCACCTTGCCCTTAAGTTCACCTGGTCCATTTCTGACACCTTATTCCCCTTTCTCAACCTCTGTCCCATTCTCTGGAGAAAAAATGTCAAACTGTCTACCGATACATTTTATAAACCTATCAATTCCCATGGCTACCCTGACTATACCTCTTCCACGCGGTCTCCTGTAAAAATGCTATTTCCCTTTTCTTGGTTGCTTCACCTCTGCCACATCAGTTCCCAGGATGAGGCTTTCCACTCAGGGCATCCGAGATGTCCTCTTTCTTTTTTTCCCTTTCCTTCTGTATTGTTGTTGCCCTCACCCAAATATCTTCCATTCCCCAAACATCCATGTCACCCCATCTCCCCACCACATCAACAGTGAGAGAGTTTCTTTTCTCCTTACTTACCACCCCATGAGCCTACACATCCAACACCTCATTCTCCACTGCTTCCACCATATTCAATGGGATCCTACCACCCTACACATCTTGTTTTCCTCAGGCTTGTAGCCTCAGTGATTCCCTTGTCCAGTTCTCCCTTCTCACTAAACTCCCACTTGACACATATCCCTGAAAGCAACAGAAATGCCTATTCACCTCCTTCCAGTTGAGGCAACACTTCACACACAGATCTGCTGGGTTTGTCTATTACAGCTGGTGCTCCCAATGAGGTCCCCTCTACAGTGGTGAGACTGGCCGTAATTTGGGGCACCACCTTGTCGAGCACCTCCACACCATCTGCAGAAAGTGAAATTACCCAGAGGCCAACCAATTAATTCCTATCCCCATTCCTGTTCTGACATGTTGGTCCATGACCTCCTTTTGTGCCGTGATGAGGCCACCCTCAGGGTGGAGGAGCATCACCTTACATTCCATCTGGGTAGACTCCAAACATGAACATGAATTTCTCCTTCTGTACCATGTCAGATTTTCTTGGGAAATTAAATTTTCCAAGATTATCATCTGATGATCTTTGGATATTGGATACTCCTATTACGGATGTAGAAATTAAGGGGGCTATTTCCTCAATGAATTCTGGGAAAGCACCGGGTCCAGATGGTTATACAGTTGAATTTTTAAAATTTTTTTCTGCTACTCTTTCCCCTTGGTTAGGTAAGGATTTTGAGGAAGCCATTAGATTAGGGAATTTGCCACAATCTTTTTATAGAGCTTCCATTTCTCTAATATTGAAGAAAGATAAAGACCCTACTAACTGTGCTTCTTATAGACCTATATCTTTATTGAATGTAGACTCCAAGATTTTTTCCAAGTTACTGGCATCTAGATTGGAGAAGGTGTTACCCAAAATTATTTCAGATGATCAAACCGGTTTTATTAAAAATCGTTATTCTTTTTTTAACATTAGGAGATTGTTGAATATTGTTTATACTCCCTCACATGACACTTCAGAATGCGTGATTTCATTAGATGCGGAGAAAGCATTTGATAGAATTGAATGGCCTTACTTATTTAATGTGTTGGAGAAGTTTAATTTTAGTCCAATATTTATATCATGGATTAAATTGATTTATCATACTCCAGTAGCCTCAGTGTTTACCAAAAATCAAAGATCTCCCTTTTTTCGCCTATTTCGGGGCACTAGACAAGGATGTCCTCTTAGTCCATTACTATTTAATATTGCCTTAGAACCTTTGGCAATTGCCATCAGACAATCACAGGATATTTTGTGTATTAATCGTGGGACAGATATTCATAAGTTATCTTTGTATGCAGATGATTTATTACTATTCATTTCTAACCCGGAGAAATCCATTCCAGCAGTTTTATCATTATTGGCTCAATTTAGTGAGTTTTCTGGATATAAGTTAAATCTTAATAAAAGTGAATTGTTTCCTTTGAATAAACAGGTCCCAATTTATGGAAATTTACCTTTTAAATTAGTTAATGACTCTTTTACTTATTTAGGGATCAAAATCACAAAAAACCATAAAGATTTATTTAGATTTAATTGATCAAATTAAAGGTTTGTTTACTAAGTGGTCACCTTTATCTTTATCCCTAATAGGTAGGATTAATGCTATTAAGATGGTTATTTTACCTAAGTTTTTATATATTTTTCAAGCGATACCAATTTTTATCCCGAAATCTTTTTTTATTAATGTTGACTCTAAAATTTCTTCATATGTATGGTAGAATAAAAATCCCAGGTTAGGTAAAACATATTTACAGAAGACAAAAAAGGAAGGCGGGTTAGCACTACCTAATTTCAGATTTTACTATTGGGCAGTTAATATTAGATATTTGTTATGTTGGTTGAAAGATGGGGGTGGATCTTTTGGCCCTTGTTGGGTGAGTTTAGAAACTAAATCGGTATCAGCTTATGCTCTGGGTTCTATTTTAGGGACTTCTCTCCCTTTTGCTCTTTCTAAATTGCCGAAACAAATTGACAACCCGATAGTTAAACATACTTTGCGTATATGGTTTCAATTTCGGAGATTTTTTGGGTTGACTCAATTCGTTTTAAATAGTCCTATTGTATCTAATTGTTTTTTTCACCCTTCCATTATAGATCAAGTTTATTCAGCTTGGAAAACTAAGGGATTACTAAGATTTTCTGATTTATTTTTAGACAATTGTTTCATGTCTTTTGAGCAATTATCCAACAAATATAACTTGCCTAGATTTCATTTTTTTAGATATTTACAGATTAGACATTTTTTAAGTTCTGTACTCTCTACGTTTCCAAATTTTGTGCCTTCAGATATTTTGGAGAGTTTATTTGAATTAGACCCTTTTCAAAAAGGGCTTATTTCAAAACTTTATAATATAATTATGAAGATACATTCAGAGCCTCTTTATAAGACTAAAAAGGATTGGGAAAGAGAGCTTAGTCTTAGTATTTCTAGTGAGAATTGGGATAGAATTCTTCAATTAGTTAATACATCATCATTATGTGCCAAACATTCATTAATACAATTTAAGATCGTACATAGGGCCCATATGTCCAAGGATAAATTAGCTCATTTTTACTCTCATATTAGTCCTATTTGTGATAGATGTCATTCTGAAATTGCGTCTTTAACTCATATGTTTTGGTCTTGTTCATTTTGGAGAAATATTGGAAAGATATTTTTGATATTGTTTCTGCGGTTTTGAATATCGATTTACAACCTCATCCTATTACTGCAATTTTTGGTTTACCAATGTTAGACTCACTGCATTTATCTTCTTCTGCCCGTCGAATGATTGCATTTCTAACTCTGATGGCTAGAAGATCTATATTGTTGAATTGGAAGGAAATTAATCCTCCCACTGTATTTAATTGGTTCTCTCAAACTATGTTATGTTTAAATTTAGAAAAAATTAGAAGTGGTGTTTTTGAGACTTCTATTAAATTTGAAAAGTTATGGAGACCATTTATTCAACATTTTCATATGATGTAATCTGACCCTGTGCCAAGTTCATTTGATTTCCCAGCTTTTAGCTTATGTATGTTGAGAGGACCGGAAGTGACGGCATTGATAAATATTTATTTTTGTGAGATATTATAAACAGCCCCCTTTTTTTCTCTCTTTTTTTGGCTTCTTTTTTCTTTTATATTAGTTATTAGATTAGGTTAGCTAGTTTTGCATTATATATTTTTTTTTCTTTTTACTGTTTTCTTTATATCATATATTATGAAATATTTAGACTTACCATGTTCATACATATATTTTATGGCTTATGTCTTGGTAAACTCATTTATATTGTAACTATTATGTATGTTTTTTTTTCATATGTAATGGAATTTGTATGTTGGTAATTTCTTTATCAATATATCATCTGTATTCTGTCCATATTACTAATATTAATAAAAAGATTTAGAAAGAAAAGAAAGAATTTCTCCTTCTGGTAATTTTTCTTCACCTCCCACTCTGGTAATTCTTCAATTACCCATGCTTTCCTCTTACCTTGCCTCATCACCTACCTATCACCTCCACCTGGTGCCTACCCTTCTTCCCTTTCTCCTTTGGTCCACTCTCCTCTCCTGTCAGACTCCTTCTTCTCCAGCCCTTTACCTTTCCCACCCACCTGGCTTCACCTATCACCTTCTAGCTATCCTCCTTCCATTCCCCCCAGTCTTTTATTCTGATGTCTTCCCCCTTCCTTTCCAGTCTTGAACAAGGATCTCGACCTGAACTATCAACAGTTTATTCATTTCCATAAATGCTGCTTGGCCTGCTGAGTTCCTTCAGTATTTTGTGTGTGTTGCTCTGGATTTCCAGCATCTGCTGAACCTCTTGTGTTTACCCAAAGAGTGGTGTGGGTTAGAAAGATACTGCCCCAAGACTGGAGCATTCTGAAACCTTCGCCACATTTAAATGGCACCACCTGAAGCGCTGGGGCATTTGGCTGGAAGAATCTTCCCGGCTGACCAGCTGAATGGCTGCTTTCCTGTCTATCAGGAAGCTGGAGTTATTACCACAATACAAAAGCAATGGATGAGGCTAAAGCTGGAAGCGAGAAGAGGTCTCAGCCTTGGTGAGGGTTCAGAGACTGTGAGGGTCAAGGACATGAGGGATTTGAGCTGAAGGATCAGAATTCTAAACTCCAGGGCTCAGTGTAGGATTTCACAAATGAAAATGGCGGAGGCTTTTTACGCCGAAGAAAAACCATAACAACTCATTAATTGTACTCCAAACATTGACTATAAAGTGCGATAAAAACTCCAGGTAATTATGTCATCACGTCAGATCAGATGCTTAAAGTGAACCCCGACTCAATGTCGGTGGTTGTGAATTATGTAAGCTTCCATCAATGACGTTACCCAACATAGGACCCCCCCCCAACCCAGAATTCACCAAAATTGGCATCGTGAGCCTGTCCAGAATTCAGATGAGCTGCCCGGCTCGGGTTTAGGACCAGCAGAGGCCTCTGGATTATCCAGGAGTGAGTTGACCCGGTCATGGCCATGTTGTGACTCTAGGGGCACAATCCTCCAAATCCTGGTGGTCCAGTTCAAGGCAATCTACTGAAATACAGGTTTACCTTCCAAAACATGGAACAGGCCATCGTAATGGGGTCGTTGGTATGCATCATCGCAGAAGAAAATAAATGAGGTGGAATATAGGTCAACTGGAATGCGAGAGAGTTGTACGCCATGATGGGAGGTAGAAATAGGTGCAAACGAATTAAATTTTCTGTTGAAAGGCCAACCAGGCAGTCGTAGCGTCAGGAATAAAATCACCTGGCTCTCATAACGGCTGTCCATATACCAACTCAGCCACGGATGACTGCAGGTCCTCTTGTGGAGCTGTTCTGAGCCCCAGCAGGACCCATGGGTGATGATCATGCCAACACTCAGCCATCAGGGAACCCCCCCAGAGCAGCCTTTAAGGAGTGGTGAAATGGCTGACAAGGGCCATTGGATACAGGTGATTGTGGTGTGATGTAGGCTGACGCAGATGTTCTGGGCCACTGCAGCCCAGAGGTCTGATATGAATTGGGAACCGCAGTCAGAGGAAATAGCAGATAGGGTTCCAAACCGAGCATCCAGGTGCTGATGAATGGTCAAGCCACGTCTGCGGCCATCGTCGACGCTGGAGGAACAATCTCTGGCCACCTGGTGGTAGTGTCCACCATGGTAAGGAGGTGTGTGAAACTGTGGGAAGGGGAAGAGGACCAACAAGGTCCACAATGACATGGTCAAACCGTCACTCAGGGAATTCAAAAGGTGCTAATGGTGCCTCAACACAACTGTTAATTTTTGCCCGCTGGCAAAAGTTACAGTCCAATCACACACATCCTTCCTAAGGCCATGCCACACAAACTTCAGTGTAACTAGTTTCTGTGAGGCCTTCCAGCCCGGATGTGAGAGGCCATATATGGAGTCTAAAACCGTCTGCCTCCAGTTTGCAGGCATGATGGGGTAAGGGTGACCAGTTGAGATGTCGCACAGGGGAGAAACTCTAGTTTCTCCAGACTTAACGTCAGCCGACCGCAGGCCCATCTCTGCTGTTCAGTAAGCCTGGACCTCTGGATCAGTAACTTGGCTCACTGCCATATGGGTACAGTCAACCCCTATGTGTATGACCTTAGTGGTTGGCCATGAGAGGCAATCAGCCACAGCTGATTTTTCCCCATGTTATGTTGTACCTAGTATCAGTTGTGAACTGTGATATGTAGGCGAGTTGGTGTTGCTCTGATATTTTGATCATTGTGATCACGAGGGATTTGTGATTAATGAATGCTGTGAATGTTTTGCAAAGAAAAAGCATTTCAGGATGTATATTGTATGCATTTCTCTGACACTAAATTGGACCTTTGAACCTTTGAAATGGCGACCCTCTCGAAGAACAGCCAGGTAGATATGCTCACAGTCAAATGTGCTGTACCTCCTTTGGGGGGAATGAAACTACCAGCTGAAGAGAGAGAGTGGCTGCCACAGGCCTCCAATCATCTGTTCATGCACAGCACCCACAGCATTGTTCGAAATAGTAATGGCAATGGATAGTAAACACAAAGTACACTGCAGATACCGTGGTCAAATCAAGACGTACAAAAAAGCTGGATGAACTCAGCAGGTCCGGCAGCACCCGTTGAAAAAAGCAGTCAACGTTTCAGGTCAAGACCCTTCATCATGACTAAAGAAAGAGGGGGCAGGGGCCCTATAAAGAAGGTGGGGGGAAGGTGGAAAACCAATCAGAGGAAAGATCAAGGGGTGGGAGAGGGGAAGCAGGGAGGGGATAGGCAGGAGAGGTGAAGGAGGAATCTAAGGGGAAAGCACTATGAGTAGTAGAAGAGGGCAGAGTCATGAGAGGTGATAGGCAGCTAGAAGAGGAGACGGAGAGAAAGTGGGATGGGGGAAGGGAGAGGGAGGGAATTACCAGAAGTTGGAGAATTCGATGTTCATACCAAGGGGCTGGAGACTACCCAGACGGTATATGAGGTGTTGCTCCTCCAACCGGCATTTGGCCTCATCATGGCAGTAGAGGAGGCCATGTATGGACATATCCGAATGGGAATGTGAAGCAGAGTTGAAGTGAGTGGCAACCGGGAGATCCTGTCTGTTGTGGCGGACAGAGCGTAGGTGCTCGACGAAGCGGTCCCCCAATCTGCGTCGGGTCTCGCCGATGTAGAGGAGGACACACCAGAAGCACTGGATGCAATAGATGACCCCAACAGACTCACAAGTGAAGTGTTGCGTCACCTGGGGCCCGATGCAGACAGGATCTCTGGGTAAAATGGATCACACTTCATTGTGAGATATTCCAGGTCTGGTAAGCAGAATTGGGACAACACTGATACAGTTGTGCACCAAGAGGAATTGATCATGAGGCATACACCTCCACCTCTGCTTGTGAGAAACTCAACAGTCCTCTCCAGGTAGTGTAGAGTGAACCTGTCAATCTGAATTGCTGCATCCGGTGTGGAAGGGGTTAACCAGGATTCTGTGAAACAAAGGCTGCACGCTTTCCTAGTGTCCCTCTGATACAGCACCCTTGCTCTGAGATCTTCACTTTTATTTACCAGAGACTGTGTGTTTGCCAGCAAGGTAGTTGGTATTGGGAGTTGAAAACCTCGTTTTTATGAAACACACCAACAGCCCAGAAAAGCAGCCACATGTCCATCATGGGATAGTGCAACGGCCACAGTTTCAAAGTGACACTGGAATCCTCCTAGAGCACTGGGGTCACCAATGTATGTTTTCACAAATAAAGATGGTGTAGGTGTTTTATGTTTAAGAAAAACCCTAACAACTCACTTATTGTACTTCAGACACTGAAAACAAAGCGTGGTAAAAACTCTTAACGTGATTTCATTTTCACTTCAGACCAGCCTCTTAAAGTGAACCTTGACTCAAAGTCAGTGGTTGACAATTACGTATATTTCCACCAATTACCTTACCCTACATCAGAACTATGAGCCAAAGGAAGACCATATGGCTCAGTGCTTAATGACTAAGTTGCAGATAAACAACAAAGGTGAAAGAGAACACGACAGAGGGGACATGACAGTCTTCAGAGTGCGTCTGCTTTTGGATTTTTGTTCTAACTTGCACTGACATGCATTTTCAAAGCATCTGCTACGCCTGTTGGTGAGTTTATTTTTCTTATTTTCCAGATGATTGAAGGTATTGTTAAAATGTGACAGACAGGAAAATCACTTCGTGACAGATCAAATAATTGGGATTCCAATCACGTACCTCACCTTACACAAACTCTCAACATTGCAGCTGATTTGCTTCCATTCTCGTCCTGTGTATTCTGAGCTCACCGAAATGTTCTTTGTGGGAGCCATAGCCCTACCTCAGGTGCAATGGGAGATGCTCGATGGGGCGGTGAGAAATTAGGAAAGGTGTTTGCTCTTTCCACTGTCTTTGCTTGTCCTTGTGTTCACAAAGAAATGGCAAATGTCTACACTTTCCCAGATGCTCCATTCCTACTTTGATCTGTCACAAGCAGAGTATGCAGATGAAGCCATTACTGTGTATTTTTAAGGCATTGAAGTGTTAGGAGAACTTGGAGAAGCAAATCTATTTCAGGGGCCTAGTCAGGCAACGGACCAGCTCAGTGATAGGGAAGTTGGCTGACAGATGACTTGCTTATCCGGCCAATGAATTTGCAGGAATTTTTAGTGTTGGTGAGGCATCTCCAGCTCCTTGAGATGCTTCATGCAGGTAGTCTACATCTTTGAAGCTAGCAGGAGTGAGGCAGCCATTCTGTCTGATAGACCAGGACTTGCCGGGCAGGCTTGAGGGGCTTGATCTTTAAACGAGGTTTTTCTCAGATGTCCCAAGGTTGTGCTGAAACAATGAAGGTGCCAGTCCTAGGTTGCTCATCAGCAACTTGTGATGAGCGACCTAGGTGGGGATGGTTAGGACCCAAGTGCTAGAGTATCTGACACTAGAATCAAGGCATAACACAAGACTGAAATGAGGGCAGGGTTCGAAACTAGACAACTGACGAGAACCCAAAGTAAAGCTGATGATTGAGCACCGAACCTCTGTTCAAGTGCTCTTTAAATATTAAAATCCTGGCATCGGAACATGGCCGCCAATTAGTGGGGTGGGCATGAGTCTTTAAAGGGACCATGTTAGCTCTCCATGTTCTGGAGCTGGCGTAGATGGGTGCATACTGTAACACGTCTGACTTCACTGAGAGCTGTTCGATGAGAAATGGGAGGTGGTACACACTTCCAAGGGTCTAGTCATGGAATTCTATTTACAGGCTAACAATCAAGTGGGCTGCCTTGTCCCAGTTGGTTTTGAACTGTTATTTTATTCCGAGGGGAATAAAGGTGAAAACAAGAGAGAATGTTAGAGAGGGATGAGAGTGTTGTCCTATGTCAGTGGCCAGATGCCATCGTCTACCTGCTGAACCGTGTCTACGCCCACCTGGACAAGCCGGCGAGCATTGTGAGGATTATGTTTTTTGACTTCTCCAGTGCGTTCAACACCATCCGCCCTGCTCTGCCGGGTGAGAAGCTGACAGTGATGCAGGTGGATGCTTCCCTGGTGTCATGGATTATTGATTACCTGACTGGCAGACCACAGTACATGCGCTTGCAACACTGTGTGTCAGACAGAGTGGTCAGCAGCACTGGGGCTCCACAGGGGACTGTCCTGTCTCCCTTTCTCTTCACCATCTACAACTCGGACTTCAACTACTGCACAGAGTCTTGCCATCTTCAAAAGTTTTCTGATGACTCTGCCATAGTTGGATGCATCAGGGAGATGAGGCTGAGTACAGGGATACGGTGGGAAACTTTGTCACATGGTGTGAGCAGAATCATCTGCAGCTTAATGTGAAAAAGACTAAGGAGCTGGTGGTGGACCTGAGGAGGGCTAAGGCACTGGTGACCCCTGTTTCCAACCAAGGGGTCAGTGTGGACATGGTGGAGGATTACAGATACCTGGGGATACGAATGGACAATAAACTGGACTGGTCAAAGAACACTGAGGCTGTCTACAAGAAGGGTCAGAGCTGTCTCCACTTCCCAAGGAGACTGAGGTCCTTTAACATCTGCCGGACGATACTGAGGATGTTCTACGAGGCTGTGGTGGCCAGTGCTATCATGTTTGCTGTGTGTGCTGGGGCAGCAGGCTGAGGGTAGCAGACACCAACAGAATCAACAAACTCATTCGTAAGGCCAGTGATGTTGTGGGGGTGAAACTGGACTCTCTGACAGTGGTGTCTGATGCTGTCCAAGTTGCATGCCATCTTGGACAATGACTTCCATCCACTCCATAATGTATTGGTTAGGCACAGGAGTACATTCAGCCAGAGACTCATTCCACTGAGATTTAAAATGAGCGACATAGGAAGTCATTCCTACCTGTGGCCATCAAACTTTACAACTCCTCCCTCGGAGTGTCAGACACCCAGAGTCAACAGGCTGGTCCTGGACTTATTTCCACTTAGCATGATTAACTTATTATTATTTAATTATTTATGGTTTTATATTGCTATATTTCTTCACTATTCTTGGTGCGGCTGTAATGAAACCCAATTTCCCTCGGGATCAATAAAGTATGTCTGTCTGTCTCTCTCTCTTCTTTCACTCTCCCTCCCCTTCACCTTCATCTCTCTAACCTTCTCCTGTTCCCCTATTCTCTCTCTCCCTCTGACCCCCTCTTTCTCACCTTATTGAGTTAACAATGTGATCAGTGGCTTTTTAATGTTGTTTGCACTATGAAGGTGAATAGGTGCAGTCTGTCTGAAAAATGATACCTCGGCAACAGCAAGGTGTGTGTACAGATCTTATAAACAACTTTGGATTTTAACCAGTGATAGAAAAAAATCTCGATATGTCCCCGCACATTCTCCTGACTGCAACTGCTTTCTGGCACAGAACTTCCAGTCAGTTACAATAAAGCCTTACCCACATTTTCAGGAACATTGATTTCATTTTGATTGTTGTATGTTTCCCAGGCAACTGACGGAGTACAAGACCTTCTGCCACAGCAAGGTTCATCATTGTCAGGCTGCTGTGCACAACAGCACACTGAATTGACTGACTCCAAACCCGAAACTTTGGACCAAGATTTAAACCTTGCTTCAAAATCAGAATCGAATCAGGTTTAATTTCACGGGCCCATGTTGTTGACATTGAACCCGTGAATGCTACTTCACTTTTTTAATATATATTATTACAGTGTTTGCACAATTTTTAATCTATTCAATATACATATACTGTAATTGATTTACTTCTTGATTTGTTTATTTTCCTTCTAAATTATGTTTTGCATTGAACTGCTGCTGCTAAGTTAACAAATTTCACATGCTGCTGATAATAAACCTGATTCAGAAATTTGTTGATTTTGAGACTGCAGCACAATGATAATAAAAAACAGTGAACTACAGTAAGTTTATATATAAGTTAAATAGTTAAATTAAGTAAGAAATGCAAAAAAGTAGTGAGGTAGTGTTCATGGGCTGATGTCCGTTCAGAAATCAGTTGGCAGAGGGGAAGGAGGTGTTTCTGAATCACTGAGTGCACCTCCTCCCTGATGGCAGCAGTGAGAAGAGGGCACGTCCTGCCTGGGTGGTGGGAGGTGACGGATGCTGCCTCTTTGAGGCATCGCCTTTTGAAGACAGTGAGTGACAACACTGCATCCACAGTGAGGCGGAAGAAATGGCTGATGGCAGGGGTGTGTGTATTGTGTCATCCAGAAATAAAAAGAGCAGAATCTTTAAAATAGATAATTTCCTACTTTTTCATGTTAATGTAAGTTTAAGATTATGTTAACTTATATTTGTCATGCTTGTAATGTACTGTACTGCTGCTGAAAGCCGATTTTCACGGTACTTATACTCTGTCTGGGCATGTCAATGGCAGTAAACTTCAATTGATTAAAAATGAGGCCACTGATTGATATTACACAAATTAGGCTGCTTTGGTGCCTTGTCTATAATTTTACTTATGGATTATTAATTAGTTGTGCACTACACCACAGTCACAGTTCTCTTGCAGGCTGCACCAGGTTTTCCTCCAGGATTTCCTTGTATTTTGCTGCAATCATCTTACCCTCTCCCTTCACAAGCCTTCCAGGGACTGCTGCAGTGACGCATCCCCACAGCATGATGCAGCCACCACCATGCTTCATTGTAGGGATGGTGTTTTTGATGACATGAAGCGTTTGGTTTAAGCCAAACATAGTGTTTAGTCTGATGGTCAATAAGCTCAATTTTGGTTTCATCAGACCATAGAACCTTCTTCCATCTGACTTCAGAATCTCCAACATACCTTCTGGCAAACTCTAGCCAAGATTTCACATGAGTTTTTTGGCCCCCAACAGCAGCTTTCTCTTTGCCACCCTCCCATAAAGCTGTGACTGGTGAAGCACCCGGGCAACAGCTGTTGCTGTAACTCCTCCAAGGTTGACATTGGTTTCTTGGTGGCCTCCCTCACTAGTCTTCTTCTTGCACAGTCCCTCAGATTTTGAGGTTGGCCTGCTCTAGGCAGATACAGCTGTGCCATATTCTCTCCAGTTTTTGACAATTGACTTAACTGTACTCCAAGAGATATACAATGACTTGGAATTTTCTTGTAACTATCTTGTAATGGATAGGGGAATCAAGGGATATGGGGACAAGGCAGGGACTGGGTATTGATAGTGAATGATCAGCCATGATCTCAGAATGGCGGTGCAGACTCGAGGGGCCGAACGGTCTACTTCTGCACCTATTGTCTATTGTCTATCTCCTGACTTGTGTTTTTCAATAACCTTTTTGTGGAATGGCTTAGAATGTTCTTTTTCCTCAAGGTGTAGTTTTTGCCAGGATACTGACTCACCAGCAGTTGGACCTTCCAAACACAGGTGTATTTTTTCTACAATCAATTGAAACACCTCGAATCCAAAAACAGATCTCCATTTAATGAACTATGTGACTTCTAAAACCAACTGGCTGCACCAGTGATGATTTGGTGCGTCATATTAAAGCGGGGGGGGGGGGGGGGGGTGGCGGTGAATCCTTATGCAATCAAGTATTTTGTATACTATATTTGTAATTGATTTTGGTCACCCTGTAGAGATCTGTTTTCACTTTGACATGAAAGAATCTTTTTCTGTTTAACAGTATCAAAACAGAAACAAATTAAATCCACTGTGATTCAATGTTGTAAAACAATAAAACATGAAAACTTCCAAGAGGGATGAATAATTTTTATACTTTGTATAGAATTTACACACACAAGTATATATATATATTCAAATAAGAAGTGCAAAAGAGAAAAATAATATGGTGAGGGTGTGTTCTTTGGTTCAATGTCCATTTAAAAATCTGATGGCAGAGGGGGAGAATCTGTTCCTGAATCATTGAGTGTGTGCCTTCAGGTTCCTGTACCTCCTCCTTGATGGTAGCAATGAAAAGGGGGTATGATTTTGCATCACAGTTTGGTTTTGATACAGATTATCCAGTATTGACAATAACTATCCTGTTATGGTACAATTAACTGATTTCAGTATAGATTTTTCAATGTTGGTAGTCTATTAAAAGTGGCCATTTTTTGTGCTGATTTCCAAGTTTAGGAGCAGACCTTCCAGCTTTGGAAGGGAAATCCCTTTTTAGCACAGAAAGGGATGTGAATTTTAGAATCAAAAACAGGAAAGTCTGGAAAAAAAATCAGCCGGTCAGGCAGCATCTGTGGAAAGGGAAAAGCAATAACAAGCACTGACCCTAAACACAGCCAACTTTTCTAGCATTTTCTGTTTTGGTCAGGCTTCAGTATTTGCATTTTGTTGTGATAACAGATTTCTTAGAATGTGAGACAGACTCTAAAGAATTTTTAAAATAGAAATCCATTACTGCTTTCAGTTTAGAGACCCAGCATGGAGTTGGCCTTTCTGGCCTTAGGAGCTGCACCACCCAACAACCCCAATTTAATCCTAAATTAATCAATTTACAATGACCAATCAACCTATTTGGTATGGACTGTGTGAGTCCTCCAGGTTCAGGGTTCGGCTCAGGGCTAACAACCCTGACTGGTCAAAGAAAAAATATTGTCATGGAAACAGCAGTGAAGAATCCTTCTGTGAGGTCAAGGGCAGAGACGGAGGAAAACTTGTGCAGGAGATCTGTGACTTGGGAGAAGATTTGTTTTCCAGCAAGACAATGACCCCAAGCATAAATTCAAAGGTACACAGGAATGGCATAAAAACAACAATTGAAAATAACTGTTCAATCACAATTCCCATACAATCTGACAGGGCTTGAGCAATTTTGTAAAGAAGAATGGTGAAAGATTGTGGTGTCCAGATGTGCAAAGCTGATAAAGACCTGCCGCACAGAATTAAGGCTGTAATTGCTGTCAAAAGTGCACCTACTAAATACTATTTTGAAGAGGGTGAATACTTAAGCAATCAATTATTTTGTGTTTTATACTTCTAATAATTTAGATCACTTTGTAGAGATTTGTTTTCACTTTTACACTGGAGTCTTTTTCTGATGATTAATTTCAAAAAAAGCCAAATTAATTCCACTGTGATTCAAAGTTGTAAAAAAAAAGGAAACTTCCAAGGGGGGAGTAAAGCAACACACACAAAATGCTGATGGAGCACAGCAGGCCAGGCAGCATCTATAGGGAGAAGCACTGTCGACGTTTTGGGCCGAGACTCTTCGTCAGGACTAACTGAAAGAAAAGATAGTAAAAGATTTGAAAGTGGTGGGGGAGGGGAAAATGAGAAATGATAGGAGAAGACTGGATGGGGTGGAGTGAAGCTGAGAGCCGGAAAGGTGATTGGCAAAAGGGATCAGAGCTGGAGAAGGGAGAGGATCAAGGGACGGGAGGCCTCGGGAGAAAGAAAGTGGGAGGGGAGCACCAGAGGGAGATGGAGAACAGGCAGAGTATAGGCAGAGAGAGAAATAAAAGGAGGGGGAAAAAAACCAAATATGTCAGGGATGGAGTAAGAAGGGCAGGAGGGGCATTAATGGAAGTTAGAGAAGTCATGTTCATGCCATCTGGTTGGAGGCTACCCAGCCGGTATATAAGGTGTTGTTCCTCCAACCTGAGTGTGGACTCACCTTGACAGTAGAGGAGGCCATGGATAGACATATCAGAATGGGAATGGGACGTGGAATTAAATTGTGTGGCCACTGGGAGATCCTGCTTTCTCTGTCTGACTGAGCGTAGGTATTCAGTGAAACAGCGAAATGGTCTCCCAGTCTGCGTCGGGTCTCACCAATCTATAAAAGGCCACACCAGGAGCACCGGACACAGTATACCACACCAGCCGACTCACAGGTGAAGTGTCACCTCACCTGGAAGGACTGTCTGGAGCCCTGAATGGTGGCGAGGGAGGAAGTGTAAGGGCAGGTGTAGCACTTGTTCCGCTTACAAGGATAAGTGCCAGGAGGGAGATCGGTGGGAAGGGATGGTGGGGACGAGTGGACAAGGGAGTCACGTAGGGAGCGATCCCTGCAGAAAGCAGAAAGAGTGGGGAAGAAAAGATGTGCTTGGTAGTGGGGTCCCATTGGGGGTGGCGGAAGTTATGGAGAATTATACGTTGGACCCAGAGGCTGGTGGGGTGGTAGGTGAGGACAAGAGGAACCCTAACCCAAGTGGGGTGGTGGGGGAGTAAATATGTTTTATAGGCAGTATATATATATATTTACAGTTTTTAATATTACATATTGCAATGTATTGCTGCTACAAAACAACAAATTTCATGACAAATGCCAGTGATATTAAACCTGATTCCCATTATAGAGTGTGTAGCAAATGTGTCCAAGTGTATGAAATCTGGACAGTTCATACCAAAACTAGAGCCTACACCACAAATGGACAGAACAAAAACACCAGAGTCTGTCCCAAAGCGTAAATATGTGTACAAAACCAGCATTATTGTACAACAACTGATGAGTTTGTCTGAAGCTGTACAATTATTAATAAAAGACTGGTGTGCTTGTACCAAAACTGAAATTATTTTCCCAAAAACTAGATAATTAGCACATAAATGTGGAAGACAAACATCAAGGGATTAGTGATTACGTTATCCATTATATTGGACTGGGAAACCTGCCCCAGCATCTGTATTGGGTCAAATATCAGAAAGGTCAGAAGCTGTGCTTTTGTTATTTGCTGAAGTTAATTGAAATGGCATTGAAAGACTGTAGATTGTGGATGTGCCTTTCAGTTTAAAATTACATACAGAAAAAATACTACTTATAATTTTTAACATTATATTTGTTGCTGTATTTTTACATCTTACTGTGCTAAATATGCATGAATGGTAAAAGAACACTAAATTGAAAGAGCAAGTTTAAAGTTCTTGGAGCTATTATTTCAGAGAAGCTGACCTGGGCCCAGCACGCACGAGCAATTACAAAGAAAGCACGGCAGTGCCACTTCTACATTCAGAGTTTGCAAAGATTCAGCAAGACATCTAAAACATTGAAAAACTTCTATAGATGTGTAGTGGAGAGTGGCTGCATGATAGCCTGTTTTTGAAATGCCCTTGAACGGAAATTCTTACAAAAAGTGTTGGATATGGCCCAGTCCATCACAGGTAAAACCCTCCCAACCATTAAGTACATCACTCAGAGTGTTGTTGCATCATCCATCATCAGGGACCCCACCATCCAGTCCATGCTCTCCTCTTGCTACTGCCATCAGGAAGAAGGTGCAGGTGTCTCAAGGCTCACATCAGTTACTATTCACAAACAGTGAAGAGACTCTTCCTCTCATGTTCTCAATATTTATTGCTAGTGAAATGCCCTGGTTCACATCATTACTGCTGTGCTGTAGGCATTTCATTTAGCAGCTCTTTAAGAGCTGTTAGTTTTACTTTCAGCCTGTTTGGGTTATTGTTGAAGATAAGGGACGATGTGGAATGTGTGCCATCCAATTAGTGGGAGGTTTGTCTTGGTGAAGGACAATAAGGTTGGTCAGGGTCTGTTGCTTGAGAGGAGATGAAGAGAGAAGATGCTGAGGAGAACCGGTCGTAGCATACGATCCAGTGGGAGACCCGTTTGTTCGAGATGGATTGCGAGCGATGTTCGGAAGGTGGTGTGTGCTTTCACGTTGACCGAGGGCCCAACGCGTGAGTGACAGAGAAGTTCACGATGAGCTCCAACTTGTGCACGTTTGACTGTTCAATTAGAATGCGCCCTTTTCTTTTTGTTATCCTTTACTAACCCTTTAGTTAAGATTCATAAATATAATTCCTTTAATTGTATGTGGTGTACTGTCTGTTATTTCATGGCATTAATTTGTAACAGAGTAGGGAATGACACAGCATCCACACAAACAGGGGGTTCGGAGGCGGCTCATGCCTCAATCTGACACATTTGGTGGGGCGGGAGATTGTCTTCCCTAGACTTATGCAGCCAATGAAACCAGATTATTTCACTTATTTATTTATCATTATTCTTTCTTTTCTTTTTTATTTGCACAGTTTATTGTCTTTTGCACACTGGTTGAATACCCAAGTTGATGTGGTCTTTTATCAATTCTATTATGGTTATTATTCTATTATGAATTTATTGAGAATACCCACAAGAAAATGAATCTCAGGGTTGTATATGGTGACATATATATTCTTTGAAAATAAATTTATTTTGAACTTTGCAGATTGACAAACATTCAATGGCCATACTTGGAAGTCCAGAGAAGCTGGAGGTAGGATGGGGAAGCGCCGTTGCCATCCTGTGAGTGTAATCCATTGTCTTGTGCTGGAAAGGGCAATGTGGGTATTCTGTGCCAGGCCCAAGGGCTCCCAATGGAAACCTGCAGCAGATGACCCTCAGAAACAAAGAGCTGCAATTTCATAACTCAGTGATGACTCATTCAACTCTTCTTAACTGCATCGCTTAATCATCAATCTTTTTTATGCCATGCAACAATACCATTAAACAAGGCGTCCATGGATCCCAGGTTGGGAACCCCTAAAGGTCCTGCTTTAGTGTTCAGACCTCTGGTGTAGACCTGACTCCACAACCTTCTGTCCAGAGGTTTAGGGTTAGAGTCAGGGCTGACACTAAGTAACAACAAGCAGTGTTAAATGGAAAACTGCAGATCTAAATCACAGATTCAGAATCAGGTTTATTATGACTGACACATAATGTGAAATTTTCTGTTTTGCAGCAACAAAATACATTAAAAATTACAGTAGGTTCATCATTATGTGCCATGTCGTATGATGTGGGTGGTCATGGTCTTTTATCTGTCTACCAAGAAGAGATCATTGCACGTGGGAAAGACGTCTTTAATCTGTCTACCAGGTGAGAGAACGCTGCTGGTGGGGAAGACATCTTTAATCTGTCTACCAAGCAAGGGATCATTGCCAGTGGGGTAGACCCCTTCATGCTATTGCTCTGTCCATGATAATGACTGTTCTTGGCAAATTTTTCTGCAGAAGTGGTTTGCCATTGCCTCCTTCTGGGCAGTGTCTTTACAAGATGGGTGACCCCAGCCATTATTAATACTCTTCAGAGATTGTCTGCCTGGCGTCAGGGGTCACATAACCTAGACTTGTGATCTTGTGACCATCCACAACCTGATTCCATGGCTTCACGTGACTTTGATTAGGGGAGGGGTGGGGTTGAGCAGGTGCTACACCTTGCCCAAGGGTGACCTGCAGGCTAGTGGAGGGAAGGAGCACCTTACACCTTACGTAGAGGCGTACCTCCACCCTGCCGCCCATGGTTCATAGACTGTTTAGAAATCTGATGATGGAGGGGAAGAAGCTGTTCCTAAAATTTTGACTGAGCATCCTCAAGCTCCTGTACTTCCTCCCTGATGGTGATAATGAGAGACAGGCAGGTCCTGGATGGCAAGAGTCTTTAATGGTTGACGCTGCCTTTTGAAGATGGTGGGGCGGCTAGTTGCCATGAAGCAGCTGGCTGCGTCTACAGCCTGCTGCCGCCAATTGTGAATGCTGGAGGAAACCAGCAGCAAAAGGCTGTCGACCTTTCAGGCCAAGACCCTTCGTAGTCCAGATGAAGGTTCTCTAAGGTTTCAAATGTACACTTAAATGTCAGAGAAATGTGTACAATATACATCCTGAAATGCTTTTTCTTCACAACCATCCACAACAAACAGAGGAGTGCTCCAAAGAATGAATGACAGTTAAATGTTAGAACCCCAAAGACCCCTCCCTCCCGCCGGTAAGCGGCAGCAAGCAACAACCCCCTCCTTCCCCCCTACCGGCAAAAAAGAAGCATCGGCACCCACCACCGAGCCCGCAAACATGACCAAAGCAACAGCAAAGACATTGGCTTGCAGTTAATCCAAAGACACCTCATCCACCCGGTATTTGACACACGACAGGCTCTCTCTTTCCCTCATAAGGGAGAAAGAGGTATCTCTGTTTCATGGCAAGAGGGGAGACATAATAAACAACTCGCTGGGTTATGATGTTAAAAGTCCATTGCAACACTTTTTCTGAGCTCTGTGCCCAAAGATCTCAGGTCTCTGGGCACAGAGCCATAGATCTTCCTACTCACCTGATGACACACCGATCTCCTGCCGTGACACCGACCCTTTGATCCACCCATCTCCAGAGCCATGAAATCTCACCCTCTGAAGGTGAGCAAAGCTCTTGGCGTACTGAACTATGGCCAGTTGTGAAACCCCGAGAGCGGGTCCCATTTCCCGCAAAGAACCGTAGTGGGCGTGTTACTCCAGATCAAAAGGTCTTCAGGAGAACCCTGAAAGGGAAAAGTAGAGATATTAAGGATGGAAATCAAACTGTTTTGAAGATGCAAGCAAAGGAGTTGCATTAGGCGCCACTGATCCTCCTCAGCCCAAAACTCCAATAGTCCACTTCCCTCCAGAGATGCTGCCTAAGCTGCTGAGTTCCTTCAGCATCTTGTACGTTGTACACTTTAAAGTAAAGGCGTGGTGACACTGCCCTGGGTGTAATGGCTGAGGAAGCCTTGATCATTGTCCCTAATACAGAAAATAATTTTGGAAAAATTCCAGAGGGAAGAAGGTGATCTGTTGGAAGAAGCTCTTTGTTGCATCTGACCACGTGTTAATGCCATAGGAGGCATATAGAGGGAGCAATGAGGAATATAAAATCAAAGAGAATGACCAGAAACCTTCAGATAATGTTTGATATATTCAAATTTGCTGATGACACTACCGTTGGAGGCCAAGTCAGAGGAGGTGATGAATCAGCTTATAGAAGGGAGATTGAAAATCTGGCTGTGGTGACACAACAACCTCTCGCTCAATGTCAGCAGGACCCAAGAGCTGATTGTTGACCAGGGAAGGAACCCAACAGTCCAGGAGCCAGTCCTCACTGGAGGATCAGAGGTGGAGAGGGGCAGCAACTTTAAATTCCTCAGTGTTATCATTTCAGAGGACCTGTCCTGGGCCCAGCACATAAGTGCAATTATGAAGAAAGCACGGCTGCGCCTCTACTTCCTCAGGAGTTTGCGAAGATTCGGCATGACATCTAAAACTTTGATGAACCTCTATAGATGCACAGTGGAAAATATATTGACAAGCTGCATCACAGCCTGGTATGGAAACAGCAAAGTAAAGGGGACAGCTGAGTCCATCACGGGTAAAGCTGTCCCACCATTGAGCACATCGACATGAAATATTGTCACAGCAAAGCAAGATGAAGGACCCCCACCACCCAGGTCGTGCTGTCTTCTTGCTGTTGCCATCAGATACAGGAGCCTCAGGACCCACGCAACCAGCTTCAGGAACAGTTATTACCCCTCAACTATCAGACTCATTAATCAAAGGGGATAACTACACACAACTTCACTTGTTCCATCATTGAAATGCTCCCACAACCTACGGACTCACTTTCAAGGACCCTTCATCTTCATCTTCTCCATATTTATTGCTTGTTATTACTTCTTTCTCTTTTGTATTTGCATAGTTTGCACACTGGTTGAATGGCCATGTTGGTGCAGTTTTCCATCGATTCTTTTACTGGCTATTATTCTATTATGAATTTGAGTACACCCACAAGAAAATGAATCTCAGGGTTGTATATGGTGACATTTATGTACTTTGATTATAAATTTACTTTGAACTTTGAACAGTGATATATTAACAAATAGCCTCTTATCTAGCAGACTCCAGTTTAGAGGCAGCAGTTACATTCTAAGAGTTAAAATCACTGTTGTGTTGATCGGTGCTGCCTGGACAAACAGCGTATTCCAATACTCAGACAGCAGCTCAGATGACAACATTACAAACATTTGCTGTACCGAATGAACCCATGGTGTGAAACACATGGTCTTTGACAAGAGCTTTCACAGCCAGTATCACACGCCTCTAGAGTCTAATCCGTCTGCCCAGCAGAGCTTTATTTCTGCTGTGAGGACAGCGAGAACCATTGTCGTTTTACTAGAGTTATGTTACCATAGACAAAACCCCTTATCTCTTAGAAATGAATGGAGGGGCATCGTTTATAAACAAGACTCTTTCCACCAGTGGTGTTAGATTATTGGAGAAGAGCTCACACCCAGCAGTGTACTGTACAGAACTGGCCTGATCTCAGGTAACAGTTTTATAGCCTGGCAATCCACATCCCAAAAAGATAATGACCAGCTTTTTGGCCTTTATGTGGAGCCTGACAATACTTCTGGCCTTCCAAAACTACTCCACTCTTTGCTCTTGCACAGGCTTGGATGTTGTTAATAATCCCCCGTCACTGAAGTAGTAAAGAGTTTCTCTCTTGCTCGCCCACACTTGCATAAATAGTATTGTTTTCATAGTATTGAAATTGACAAACATCTTCTTATTAGATCCCATGATGTTACTGAGAAGGGAGAATTTCCAAACCTTCAAATTCAAATTAAAGTTCTAGTTGGCAAAGTGGTGCCGCTAGTCAAGTTGCAGCCTCACTGTATCAGAGATCTGGGTTGACCCCTGTCCTTAGGGCGTGAGTGTGAAATGTTTATGTGTGTTGGTGATTGCATGCTCTCCCTGTCACTATACGGGTTTCTCATTGGTGCTCCGTTTTCCTCCCACATCCTAAAAAGCATGCAGGTTGTTAGGTGAACTAGCCTCATTAAATTACTGTGATATAATTGGAAGTGTTCAAACTGGAACTGGTTGGAACCCACAGAAGGCAATGCACAATAGAAGTCTGCATCCATCACTAGCTTGTCCCATCACCCGGCAGGACATACCCTCTTCTCATTCCTACCATTAGGGAAGAGGTACAGGATCCTGAAGGCACGCACTCAGTGTTCTTCCCCTCTGCCGTCAGATTTCTGAACAGTCCACAATCCTATGAACACTATCTCACTATTTTGCTCTGAGAATTTTTACTTGTGAATCGCATGCTCCTTTTTTCACAGTAGAATCCAAAAAAGGCAGAATTGTAAAGCATGAAAAATGAAAAATTCAAAAACTGAAATGTCAGCAGTTCAGAAGTATTCATCCCCCTTTGCTCAGTACTCAGTTGAACCACCTCTCACAGTTATTACAGCCAGCAGTCTTTTTGGATAAGTCTCTATTAGCTTTCCACAAAGTGATGGGCAACACTTGCCCATTCCTCCTTTCAAAATTGCTTAAGCGGGGGAGCAGTAGCTGGACAGCAATCTTGAGGTCTTGCCGGAGATGTACATTTGGGTTGTGGTCAGGGCCACTCAAGAACATCAATTTTCTTCATCTGAAGCCACTCCAAGGTTGTTCTGACAGTGTGCTTTGAGTAGCAGTCCTACTGAAAGATGAACTTACACCCCAGTGTAGGCTTTCCAGGAAAGGCTAGCAGGTTTTTATCCAGGATCTTTCTGAATTTAGCAGCATTCAAAATCCCATCAATCCTGAATAGATGTCCAATCCTTGTTGCTGAAAAGCATCCCCTGAGCATGATGCAACTTCCACCATACTTTATCTTACAAGTTCCATTTTTCTCAGGCGACTAAGTTTAGAGGGGCACCCTGACCTAGACAGTGCGGCTGTGGTTCCATATTCTTCTCATTTTTTCCTGATGGAATGCACTGAGCTCTGGGGTATGTTCACAGCCTCTGAAATGTTCTTATCTCCTTCCCCAGATTTGTGTTTCTGTATTGTCACTTTGCTGGATTGCCCTGAGTGCATTTTTGGCTTCAGTTTGGTTTGGTCTGTTGAAAGTCTCACACAATGTTGACCCTTACAGAGCGAGGGGATATTTATTCTTATGAACTCATTGAAAACAGGTGATCTGGTTTTCTACGTCTACACATTGGGTGAGTTGTTAAGGTAACATATCGCCACTGAGGGAAATCAGCGTAGTAAACACAAGCGGGTGAACACTTACTCAAATGTTAGTAACTTTTTTCGTAAATTGTTGACAGGTTTTGAAATTCTTCTCTTGATTTGATTGATACACTGTGCTTTGTAGATTAGCTCAAAAAAAATCCTACTTCAATATATCTCAAACTTAGGAAAGGAGACAGTAAGATGTGAAAATAGTTGTGGAGGCTGAATACTTCTTCACGGTGCTGTATGTATAAACATTTTGGCCCAGTTAAGTGGCTGTCCCAATTAGCTGATGTTTCATGAAAATAGTCTAAAAGGTATAAAAAAAAACCACCATTTAACTGAGTAATAACTTAGGTATTTAAGTGAAACACAGAACAAATTATAACAGTACCAACACCGCTAAAGTACTACAAAACTGTGTATTACTTCCAGTGTACACTGAAAATCATCTAGGGTACACTGCTGTGTTCTTTTGATTGACTGTAAACAAACAAAATCAGTACAGACACCTGGTGTAAATAATGGGCCTTCAAAATGGTTTTCAGCGATTGCATCCTCCAAATCGTCGTTTTCATTTAAAGATTCAAGATGATTGTTGATACCTTAAAATCCTTCATAGTCCCTAACTTGTTGAAATAGTGAAATCATTTCGTTTTTACTTACGGCATTTCTGGCATCTTCAAGACTGAACATTTGAAGATGCAGTGAGCAAAACAGTTCAGAATTGTCTTACTGCTTATTTCTCACTGACTCTCAGTGATGAATATTACTCCTTTTAGAACATAAACACATGCAAATGATGGTATTTAAAAACTGGGCACACGACTGACACTAGTTAGAAACTGCTCAGCAATGGTTTCCTGTCCCAAGTGGCATGGTGTCCCAAATAAACAAAGGAAATCCCAGCTACTTTCTCGATAAGTTTTTGTTCTTTAAGAGTTATCCCAAATAAGCAGTTTCCCTGATTAACTGATAGCCTGCTTAACTAGAATCGACTGTATACATATTTCTTAATGTTCCATAGTATTTTTTTATGTATTGCACTCTACTGCTGCTGCAAAACAACAAATTTCACCACATACACTCAGTAGCCACTTTATTAGGTACATCCTGTACCAACACAACTGTAGTAAAGGAAATGACATCTGACAAGCTTAATGTAATCTCAATAATTAAAATCTACAAATATAGAGCCAAATTTGGAAGTGAAATATAAAATGGAGTAATTTTAAGAAGGTAAAAAAAGTTGTGACTGGTAGAAGCACTGTGATAAAATAAAAATGCAGGAAATATATCACAGTTCCATCAGAATTTGTAGACAGGGAAACAGTTATTGGTTCAGATTAATGACCAAGCATCAATCTGGGAAGTGACTGGGTCTCTGGCACTGAGTTTGGTGCTGTGGCTCAGAAGAGCAGAGAGATGCAGTGTTGATAGGAAATTCCCTAGTCAGTGGAACAGAGACAAGATTCTGTGGGCAGGATAGAGATATCCGGATGGTATGTTGCCTCTCTGGTGCCAGAATTGGGGATGTCTCTGATCAGGTGTATGGCATTCTCAAGGGCAAGGATGAGCTGGCAGAAGCCTTGGTGCAAATTGGCATCAACGGCACAGATAGACAAGAAGAGAAGTCTCTGAAGAGAGATTTTAGGGAGCTATGTAGACAGCTGAGAAACAGGAGACTCCTAGCAAGGAGTGGCTGATTGCAGACAACAGGAAGAGTTGCATTGTAAAAGGTGGCCAAAATCAAAAAGAGTGAATACAGGACTGAAGGTGGTATATTTGAATGCTCACAGAACTTGGAAGAAAACAGAGGAACTTGTAGCAACACAGAGTTGGGTCAGAGAGAAGATTATAGCTGTGAGTTTAATGTCCAAGGATATTCATCGTATTGAATGGACAGGCAGATAGGCAGAAGGGGTGGCGTGGCTCTGTTGGTAAAAAAAGGAAATCAAATCATTAGAAAGAGGTGACATAGGGTCAGAAAGTGTTAAATCATTGTGAGTAGAGCTAAGGAACTGCAAGGATATTAAGACCCTGGATGGGAGCTATATACAGATTCCCCAAACAATTGTATGGATGTGGCCTAAAAATTAAAACAGGAGATAGAAAATGCATGCCAAAAGGGCAATGTTATGATAGTTATGGGTGAGTACGATATGCAGGTAGATTGAGAAAATCAGGTTGGTGCTGGATTCTAGAAAGTGGAATTTCTAGAATGCCTATGAGATGGCTTTTTAGAGTAGCTCATGGTTGCGCCCACTAGGGAATCACTAAGGAATCAGATATTCTGGACTGGTGTTGTGTAACGATCCAGAATTGATTAGAAAGCTGAAGGTAAAAGAACCCTTAGGGGAGAAGCGATCATAATATAATCAAATTCGCCCTGAAATAGAGATGAAGGAGCTAGTCAGATGTATCATATTACAATGGAGTAAAGGCAATTACAGAGGCATGAGAGTGGAGCTGGCCAGAAATGATTGTTAAAGAACACTGGCAGGGATGATGGCAGGGCAGCAATGGTGGGAATTTCTGGAAGCAATTCAGAAGGCACAGGATATATACATCCCAAAGAGGAAGAAGTATTCTAAGGCAAGATGACACAACCATAGCTAACATAAAAGTCAAAGGGATGACATAGAATAAAGCAAAATTTAGTGGCAAGTTAGATTTGGAAATTTTTTTAAACCAACAGAAGGCAACTAAAGAAGTATTTAAGAAGGAAAAAATGAAATATGAAAGTAAGTTAGCCAATAATTTTAAAGAGAGTACTGAAAGTTTCTTCAGAAAAATAAAGTGCAACAGAGATTAGAATGGATGTTGGGCTGCTGGAAATGGTGCTGGAGAGGTACTAATGGGGGGGCAAGGAAATGGCAGAAGAATTGATTAAGTATTTTGCATCAGTCTTCACTGTGAAAGACACTGGCGGTTTGATGGAAGTTCCGGATGTCGGGGGTATGGAGTGTGTGAAGTTACCATAACCAGAGAGAAGTTTCTTGAGAAACTGAGAAGTCTGAGGTAGATAAGTCACCTGGATCAGATGGTTCTGAAAGAGGTGGTTAAAGAGATTGTGGAGGCATTAGTAATGGTGTTTCAAGAATCACTAGATTCTGGAATGGTTCTAGAAGACTGGAAAACTGGAGGTGTCACTCCACTCTTCAAGAAGGGAGAGAAAGGAAATTATAGGCCAGTTAGTCTGACTCAGTGATTGGGAAGATGTTGGAGTTGATTGTTAGAAATGTGGTTTGGGGGTACATGGAGGCACATGATAAAATAGGCCATAGTCAGCATGGTTTCCTCAAGGGAAAATCTTGCCTGACAAATCTGTTGAAATTCTTTGAAAAAATAACAACCAGGATAAGATCAGTTGATGTTGTCTATCTGGACTTTCAGGAGGCCTTTGATAGGGTGCCACACATGAGGTTGCTTGACAACTTAAGAGCCCATGGTATTACAGGAAAGATACCAGCATGGATAAAGCAGTGGCTTATTGGCATGAGGCAAAGAGTGGGAATAAAGGGAGCCTTTCAGGTTGACTGCCAGTGACTCGTGGTGTTCCACAGGGGTCTATGTTGGGACTGATTATTTTTATGGTGTATGTCAATGATTTGGATGATGGAATATATTGCATTGTTGCAAAGTTTGCAGACAGTATAAAGATAGATAGAGGGGCAGGTAGTTTTGAAGAAGTAGAGAGGCTACAGAAGGACTTAGATTAAGAGGATGGTCAAAGAGGTGGCAGATTAATACAATGTCGGGAAGTGTATGGTCATGCACTTTGGTAGAAGAAATGAAAGGGCTGATTATTTTCTAAATGGAAAGAAAATACAAAAAACTGAGGCACAAAGGGACTTGGGAGTCCTTGTGCAGGATTTCCTAAAGGTTAATTTGCAGGTTGAGTCAGGGGTGAGGAAGGCAAATGCAATGTTAGGAGGACTAGAACATAAAATATAAAAGTAAGAAAATAATGTTGAGACTTATAAAGTACTGGTGAGGTGTCACGGAGTATTGTGAGCAGTTTTGAGTCCCTTATCTTAGAAAGGATGTGCTCAAACTGGAGAGGGTACAAAGAGGTTCACAAAATGATTCCAGGATTGAACGGCTTGTCATATGAAGAACATTTGGCTCTGGGCCTGTATTCACTGGAATTCAGAAGAATGAGGGGTGATCTCATTAAAACCTATCAGATGCTAAATGGCCTTGATAGAGTGAATGTGGAAAGTATGTTTCCAATGATGGGAGAGTCTAAGACCAGGGGACACAGCCTCAGAATAGTGGGGCGTCCTTTTAGTTCAGAGATGAGGAGGAATTTCTTCAGCCAGAGAGTCATGAATCTGTGGAATTCTTTGCCACAGGCAGCTGTGGACACTGTCTGTATGTATATTTAAGGTGGAGGTTAATAGATTCTCGATTGGTCAGGGCATGAAGGGATACAGGGAGAAGGCAGGAGATTGAGACTTCTGGTCCAACGAGCCATGCTGTCTAATTACACCCACGTTAACCTGCTAACCCATATGTTTTTGCAATGTGGGAAGAAACCTGCAGTCATTGGGAAAATGTATAAACCCCTTACAGATAGAACCAGCCGTTTTCCCAGCAGAACCCATAACCAACCTGCAGCTAGACCTCGAAAGGATTGAAATAGAAATATTGTAGATCTATCCTAGCGAAGTCAGTTTTGAACTACGAATCAAAGTGAACTTGAACTCTCTCCTTATCGTCATTTATTGGGGAATATTAGATTAGATTACATTCAACTTTATTGTCATTGTACCGAGTACAGATACAAAACCAAATGAAATGCAGTTAGCATTTAACCAGAAATGCAAAGAATAGTGTTATTTACAAAATAACTGTGAATAAAAAGTAAATGCTACAGCAGACAAATATAAAAGTACTGAGACAGTACAATATGGGTGCAATACTGCTTAGTGCTGTGATGTGAGGTTCAACATGGTTACAGCCTCAGGAAAGAAACTCTTCCTGTGCCTGCTGGTGCGGAAGCGGAGGCTCCTGTAGCACCTACCAGACGGGAGGAGAGTAAAACATCCATGGTTAGGGTGAGATGCATCCTTGATAATGCTTTTCACCCTGCCCAGGCAGCATTTATGGTAGATGTTCTCAATGGTGGGCAATTTGAGAAATTTGACCTGAGGCATGACACCCAGGTGATAAAATCTCTTGTTACTCTGCTGGTTAAAAGCACCGTTATCGAAGCCAATTGCAGTGGAAAGCACTTAAACTTATTTATCTTATTTAGAGATACAGCACAGTAACAGGCTCGTCCGGCCCAAGGAGCCCGCAGCACCCAATCACAACCATGTCACCAATTAACCTACTAATCCATACATCCTTGGACTGTGGGTGGAAACTGGAGTGCCTGGAGTCAGCCCACATGGTCACAGGGAGAACGTACAAACTCCTTTCAGACGGCGGTGGTGGGTCACTGGCATGTAATAGCATTCTGCTGACCGCTGCGCTACCATGCCACACTAAAAGCAAGGCTCCTTGAAGGGCTTCTGAGCTCACAGCTGGACATTTCCTGTAGTGCTGGCTGGAAACTGGTCACACACCGTCAACACAATGAGTCTCTACTCCAGTATTAACAGAAAGCTTCTTATAGTATTTAACTACTGAGAAAAAATGCTGCATGAAACACCCGCTCTCCCACACAGATGGGAGAATACAGCACAGAGAATATTAAGAACTTAAGTCTATACTGTTAATATATTTCTATTTGGTCGATGTGCTCAGGTGATGTGAAGGAGAGCCACTGTCCACTGTGGGGTAGGAAAGGTAGGGAAATAGAGCGTAAGATGAATTGGTGTGAACGTTGAAGAGCAGCACTTATAGAGTTGTTTATGTCACCCTGACATGCCTAATAGAAACATAGAAAATAGGTGCCGGAGTAGGCCATTCGGCCCTCGAGCCTGCACCGCCATTCAGTATGATCATGGCTGATCATCCAACTCTGAACCCTGTACCTGCTTCCTCTCCATACCCCCGATCCCTTTAGTCACAAGGGCCATATCTAACTTCCTATTAAATATAGTCAATGAACTGGCCTCAACTATTTCCTGTGGCAGAATTCCACAGATTCATCACTCTCTGTGTGAAGAAATTTTTCCTCATTTCAGTCCTAAAAGGCTTCCCCTTTATCCTTAAACTGTGCCCCCTCGTTCTGGGCTTCCCCAACATCAGAAACAATATTCCTGCATCTAGCCTGTCCAATTCCTTTAGAATGTTATATGTTTCAATAAGATCCCTTCTCAATCTTCTAAATTCCAATGAGTATAAGCCTAGTCGATCCAGTCTTTCTTCATATGAAAGTCCTGTCATCCCAGGAATCAATCTGGTGAACCTTCTCTGTACTCCCTCTATGACAAGAATTTCTTTCCTCAGATTAGGGGACCAAAATTGCACACAATACTCTAGGTGCGGTCTCACCAAGGCCTTGTACAACTGCAATAGAACCTCCCTGCTCCTGTACTCAAGTCCTTTTGCTATGAATGCCAACATACCATTTGCCTTTTTCACTGCCTGCTGTACCTGCATGCCCACCTTCAATGACTGGTGTACAATGACACCCAGGTCTCGTTGCACCTCCCCTTATCCTAATCGGCCACCGTTCAGATAATAATCTGTTTTCCTGATCTTGCAACCAAAGTGGATAACCTCACATTTAACCACATTAAATTGTTTCTGCCATGAATTTGCCCACTCACCAAGTCATCCTGCTCACAGCTAACACTGCCACCCAGCTTCGTGTCACCCGCAAACTTGGAGATGCTGCATTTAATTCCCTCATCTAAATCATTAATATATATTGTAAACAGCTGGGGTCCCAGCACTGAGCCTTGCGGTACCCCACTCGTCACTGCCAGCCATTCTGAAAATGTCCCATTTACTGCCACTCTTTGCTTCTTGTCTGCCAACCAATTCTCTATCCACATCAATACCATACCCCTATACCATGTGCTAAATGATATTTACCACTGTATTTCTGCATGATACCTGTGCTCTTCATCCCGCTATAAATCTCAGTCACTGGCGCCTAATAGTTCTCCCACAGATCAGTGGTGTTTCACCTTGACCTCTTCTACAGTGGGGTAGTAGATTGCCGCTGTCTGTGCACCATTGTGACTGTGCCCTAAAGGGTCAATGTTCCTCCCTGTGCACCTGAGTTATGACAGCTCGATAAACTGGAAGCGCTCTCATCTGCACTAGCGTTGCTCAAACTTAAGTTACCGCTTCGGTTTGCAACCAAGCACGTATGCCACCAATCATGGACATATTTTTTTTGTGTGTGGACGGGAGGGGTCCCTATAGAATGATAACACTGTACACAAAAATTTTAGTAGCCCACAAAATATGAAATCCATTTTCTATGCAAGGGTTAGGCAGAAGTCCAATGGTATATTTCGAGCAGTTTTGGGTCCCTTATCCAAGGCAGGATGTGCTAATCTTGGAGAGGGATCAAAGGAGGTTCACAAAAATGATTCCAGGATTGAAAGACCTATTATATGGGGTTTGTACTCATGGGAATTCCAAAGAATGAGGAAGGATTTCATTGAAACCTTTCAATTGTTCGAGGGCCTTGATAGAGTGGGTATGGAGAGGATGTTTCCAACGGTGCGATAGTCTGAGACCAGAGGACACAGCCTCAGAATAGTGGGGCATACTTTTAGTACCGGGATGAGGAGGAATTTCTTTAGCCAGGGAGTGGTGAATCTGTGGAATTAGTTACCACAGGTGACTGTGGTGGAGGACAAGTCATTGAGAATATTCTTGATTACAGGGCATGAAGGGCTACAGGTAGAAGGCAGGAGAAAGCTGAGAGGGAAATGGATCAGCCATGATGAAATAACGGAGCAGAGTTGATTGACCAAATTGCCTATTCTGCTCCTATATTGTATGGTCTTCATTTATTTATTTATTCCTTCCGCACTGCCCAGCAATCCCCTGACTTAATCCTAGCCAATTTCCAATGACCAATAACTTATCATCTGGTGCATTGAGAGAGGGCATGGAGAGAACATACAAACTCCTTGTAAGCAGTGGCAGGAATTGAACCCTGGTCTCCAGCACTGTCAAGCATAGTCTCACTGTCACACTACGCTACTGTGCCGCCTCATGTTCATGTGGATAAAAGGTAAGGGGAAGCCTCTGAGGGGAATATGTTAATGCAGTGATTGGCAGGCCAAACAAGTCGTGCAGCAGATGGTCTTTAAGTGCTCAAAACTGCAATCTTAGGAAAACCACTTTATTTTTAAGCAAATTTGTTCACCTGTCACATTCACAGCATGTGCTGTCGGTGAATAAAGAATGGAAACTTCCTTCTAAGTCATCAGATAAAATATGAGAAGCAGAAGATAAAATCTCGAAGCTGTGGAACCATGACATAAGAGAAAGGTAAAAAATTTTCACAGCCTCAGAAAGCATGTAAAGTTTGGGGGTGGGGGGGCAGGTGGGCGCACACATATCTTGCTTAAACCCTACATGGCAGCAACGTTCTCTGCTCCAGTGCTGCAGAGCTGCTGGAGGAAGTCAATCACTGTGTGGGGAAAATGGGGGACTAAGGCAGGACTCGGGGAAATTCTCGACAGGTGACATGAAGACATGCATTGCATTCCATTTGATATCACATTCATTACCAGCAGCCTCCTTATGTGTGTTCATTCTCGGAAATGACCTGAAGCAAATTTTGAAAAATGCATGCAGTATACTGAGAACATCATTGGATTTAGCAGTCAGGTATTAGATCCTCTGTGTGGTTCACACGACACTAAGATATCTGAATAAAAGATTACTGTATATCAACTTCAAAACTACACTTGTCATCATTCTTACTGAGGTGTATAGACTAAACCTTTGCCAGAGGTGCTGAAAGGATCTGATAGAGTGAATGCATTTCCTCGAGTGTGGAAGTCAAGAACATGGAGCCATTTAAAATTAAGCAGATCAAAAGTAAATTGGGCTGAAAAAACTTTCATATCCAAAACCACCTATGTAGTTTCGAAACTTCTAAAGAATCAAACATTGAAATTCTGTGATATGCCTGATTTGGAATTACTCTGATTAGACAGAGAGAGGAATTGGAGGACAATGGATTCTATTTCCTCCGCACCTCTTTTGCGCTAATCATCTTGTTTCTCTCTACTTTAATTTCATGTCATTCAGGATTGGAGCTCATGTTGTTCTGTTGTTTAAAAAAGGCTCCAAAAATAATCTGGGTAATTATAGGCTGGTAAATTTGACATCAGTAGTAGGTAAATTATTGGAAGGAATACTAAGAGATTGGATCTACAAGTATTTGGATAGACAGGGACTTATTAGGGAGAGTCAAAATGGCTTTGTGCGTGGTAGGTCATGTTTAACCAATTTATTAGAGTTTTTCAAGGAGGTTACCAGGAAAGTGGATGAAGGGAAGGCAGTGGATGTTGTCTACATGGACTTCAGTAAGGCCTTTGACAAGGTCCTGCATGGGAGGTTATTTAGGAAGATTCATTCGTTAGGTATACATGATGAGGCAGTAAACTGGATTAGACATTGGCTCAATGGGAGAAGTCAGAGAGTGGTAGTGGAGGATTGCTTCTCTGAATGGAGGCCTGTGACTAGTGGTGTGCCACAGGGATTAGTGCTGGGTCCATTTTTATTTGTCATCTACATCAATGATCTGGGTGATAATGTGGTAAATTGGATCAGCAAATATGCTGATGATACAAAGATTGGTGTAGTGCACAGTGAGGAAGGTTTTCAAAGCTTGCAGAGGGATTTGGACCAGCTGAAAAAATGGGCTGAAAAATGGCAGATGGAGTTTAATACAGACAAGGGTGAGGTATTGCACTTTGGAAGGAAAAAACAAGGTAGAACATACAAGGAAGATGGTAGGGCACTGAGGAGTGCAGTAGAATAGAGGGATCTGGGAATACAGATACAAATTTCTCTAAAAGTGGCGTCACAGGTAGATAGGGTCGTAAAGAGAGCTTTTGGTACATTGGCCTTTATAAATCAAAGTATTGAGTATAAGAGTTGGAATGTTATGGTGAGTCCGAACTTGGAGTATTGTGTGCAGTTTTGGTCACCAAATTACAGGAAGGATATTAATAAGGTTGAAAGAGTGCAGAGAAGGTTTACAAGGATTTGCTGGGACTTGAGAAAATGACTTACAGAGAAAGGTTGAATAGGTTAGGACTTTATTCCCTGGAACATAGAAGAATGAGGGGAGATTTGATAGAGGTATATAAAATTATGATGGGTGTAGAGTGAATGCATCAGGCTTTTTCCACTGAGGTTAGGGGAGAAAAAAACCAGAGGACATAGGTTAAGGGTGAAGGGGGGAAAGTTTAAAGGGAACATTGGGGGGGGAGGGAACTCCTTCACACAGAGGGTGGTGGGAGTGTGGAATGAGCTGCCAGATGAAGTGGTAAATACGGGCTCACTTTTAACATTTAAGAAAAACTTGGACAGGTACATGGATGAGAGGTATGGAGGGATATGGTCCAGGTGCAGGTCAGTGGGACTAGGCTGAAAATTGGTTCAGCACAGCCAAGAAGGGCCAAAGGGTCTGTTTCTGTGCTGTAATGTTTTATGGCTCTTTGGTTCTCTGGAGACCTAAGTCACCCCTAACCACAAACTGTTCCAGCTGCTACCATCCGGGAAACGGTACTGCAGCATAAAAGCCAGGAGCAACAGGCTCCGGGACAGTTTCTTCCACCAGGCCATCAGACTGATTAATTCTCACTGATACAATTGTATTTCTATGTTATATTGACAGTCCTGTTGTACATACTATTTATTATAAATTACTATAAATTGACCAATGCACATTTCAGCGGAGACGTAAAATAAAGATTTTTACTCCTTACATATATATTAAGGAGTTAAGTTATAAAGTCAATTCAATTCAATTCTTTTCAATGACAACTAAAAACAGTCAACTCCACATCAGTTTCTGACTGTCAATATAGTAATTGCCACAAAAACTTATATATATATAGTGTTTATGATTTCATCTGAAGGGAAAAGGATCTACAGCAGCTGACATCCACCGCTGATCACCAGTAGACAGAGCCAATAATAATTCATTCTCTCTCATCAGAGAGCCACTGCCAGAGTAACCATGAAGCTTTCCAGGGATTTCAGGGCAGAAGTTGCTGTTCACTACTTGTGTTTTGCTTCATGGCATTACACTCCACCAAGAGACTCAGTTCAATCCAAAAGATTAGCATCCAACTGCTACATGCAATTCAGTGCCTGATTTCCAGCCTCAAACAAACTTCTACAGAGGTACTGTCGAAAGCATCCAGACCTGGTTGCATTATGGTCTGGTACAGCATTTTGAATGTGCATCGTCTGTTAAGAAGCTGCAGAGAGCAGTGGACTCCACCCAATAAATACATCATGAGCATATCCCTCTCCAATATGAGATGTTGTGTCAAGAAGGTATCATCTATCATCAGGAGGTCACCACAGTCTGGGCCGTGCCATCTTCTCACAGCTACCATTGGGCAGGAGGTACAGAAGGCTGAAGTCCCACACCACCAGGTTCAAGAACAGTTGCACAAAATGCACAACTACCTCAGTATAGCAATGCCATGGCCATTTTGATCACGGTGCACCACAATGGGCTTTCTCTTTTGTTCTAACTATGTTCTCACTCGCAGAGTGTACAATTTACCTTTTTCTTGTGGATTCTGCTTATCTGATACAAGCTGCTTGAAAGTGGCTACACGGGTCAACAAGGTGGTTAGGGATTATGGAATGCTTGCTTTTATTAGTCGAGGCACTGATTCAAAAGTCAAAGGGTGATGTTGCAACTTCATAGAACTTTGGTTAACACACACAAAATGCTGGAGGAACGCAACAGGCCAGGCAGCTTCTATGGAGAAGAGTACAGTTGACGTTTTGGGCTGAAACCCTTCCACTTTGTTTGTGATTAGAAATCTGGAGTATTGCATACAGTTCTGGTCGTCCCCTCACAGGAAGGATGTTGAGGCTTTGCAGAGGGTGCAGAAGAAGTTTACCCGGATGCTGCCTAGTTTAGAGGGCATCTGCTATCATGAGGGGCTGGATAAACCTGCGGTGTTTTCTCTGGAGCGTCAGAGGCTGAGGGGAGAACTGATACAGGTCTACAAGATTATAAGAAGCATAGATAGAGTAGACAGGGAGTATCTGTTCCCCGGGGTAGAAAAGTTTAATATGAGAGGGTGATGTGAGGGTAAGTTTTTTTAGTCAGAGTGGTGGATGGGTGGAATGCACTGCCTAGTGTGGTGATAGAGTCAAAAACATTGGAGGCTTTTGAGAGACACTTGGATAGTCACATGGATGTGAGGAAGATGGAGGGATATGGAGGTTGTGTAGGTAGGACGGATTAGTGTTTGGGTGATTTTGATTTGCTTTCTAGCTGATTTGCACAGGATTGTGGGCCGAATGGCCTGTTCTATGTTCTATTCACCTGTGATGCTGCTGCCAGTAAGTTTGTCATTATACCTGTGCAGACATGGACTTGTGCAGATGACAATAAACTTCAACTTGAGTTTGACAGCCATTTGAGGCAGTTTGGCAAAGGATAACTTGGAGAATTATGAGGACAATCTACCCAAAGACACACGGGGGCGATGAGTGTGCCACAAAACTCACACTGCACAGAATCCAAGCAGAACACCTTCTTTTATTTAGCTGCCCCTTGGAATTAGGGAAGTCTGGCTTCTGCTTTAGTTATTTCCAGAAATGTAAATGTCCAATGAGGCTGTTGTGGGAACCACAGACCACCCCACTGGTAAAGCAGGAGGTGCAGATGGTCGGCTTGTGTTCTGTCCATTTACACAGGAAGTAGAGAGATGCAACAGAGACGTAGGCCCATCAGGTTACCATGTCCACACTCACTCTCACACCAATTCTACATTAATCCCATCTTTAGTTCTCCCAGTGTTATCCAGAATCTACCACTCACCCATGCACTAGGCCATTTACAACAACCAATTAACCAAGCAGCTTGCAAATCTTTGGGGTTTGGAAGGAAGCCGGAGCACTCGGAGAAATGCCACACAGTCACCGGCAGACTGAGCAAACTCCACATGGACAGCACCCTGGGACAGGATAGAACCTGGGTGTCTGGTATTGTGAGACAGCAGTTCACCGCATTGTGCCACTGTACTGCCTCTTCTGTACACTCCCGACGCAAACCCTCGAGGTTCTCAATGCCATCAGTATCAAAGTTAGCTTTAATAGCCACGTGAACGATGCATCACAAATAAAACCAGCAAGGGTTGTGCTGGGCAAGTATCACATGCTCACAACTGTCTAACCCTGACCGCTTGCACTTGGGAAAAACTCGCACAGTCACAGGGAGAACGTAGAAATTCCTTACAGATGAGGCGGGAATCGAACCCCAATCTTGCAGCCGGAGCTGTAAACCACTGCGCTAACCACTACGTTACCATGCTACCCCTGGTATAATCAGTACTGGTATTGCCTGCTGAACCATTATCCCTGCAAACCAAACCCCTCCGGAATACTTTGCAGAGAGGGTGCCCGGATACGTGTACACAACTTGACTATCATGAGGGCAGAACTTTTGTGTCTAGCTATATATGGAGCCAAAGGAGCAGGGGCAGGAATGGGAGGAAAATGAACTGAGGAAGCTGGACAAGCCCATTTTCATCAGGCTGTCCGTGATCAACTGCTATTGCAGTAACTCATCATGATGTCAGCGATCATGGTCTTTCTATGACCATGATTGTTCTTGATAAATTTTTCTACAGAAGTGGTTTGTCATTCCCTTCTTCTGGGCAGTGTCTTTACAAGAAGGGTGACCACAGCCATTACCAATTGTCTGTGGTCGCATAACCAGGACTTATGATATGCACCGGCTGCTCGCATAATTGGGTAGGGAGGTGTTAAACAGGTGCTATACTTTGCCCAAGGGTGACCTGCAGGCTAGCAGAGGGAAGAATCACTTTACACTGCCTTTGACAGAGACATATCTCCACCCAGCACCCTGTAACTAGCAGCCCAAAATTCTCCCACCACAAATCCTTCACATTAGTGGCTGTTAACCACTTTAGCATAGCATGATACCACTTATGAGCAAAAGACAACATTAAGACAAGTTGCAGAGCAGGTTTATAAATTGTAAATCACATAAAACATTAATAAATTAGGTTTGCAGCCTAATGTCCTCCTGCCTGTGCCTGTGTTTGTGGTGCAGCAGGATCCCCATTTGCTGCAGCCCAGGCGGTGGCTGCAGAGATTGTGTTGGCCACATGAAGCAATCCTTCCACTCTCATGCTTGCTGAGCTCAGGTCAAAAACCTGGGCAGGAGTTACCCTGACCTGAACGGTTCAAAGTCACACACAGAGCTTACCTTCTGACCAATGTAATGTTGTAGTATAGATCAGGTCGGAGAAGTTCATCCAGCCAAATCATTTGTTTGCAAAAAAAAATCAACACCTGCTTTGGCATGTTCCATGGAGCCAAAATATTTTAGATCTCTCGCTGATGATAACCTTAGTGCTTGTCTTATCCTGTGTTTGCTGGAACCAGTGCACACTCTTACTTTTCACTCAGTGTCTGGGATTACTCAACCCAAAGTGCCCTACAGACCACGGTGGTGAGCTGCCCCCATGAAGCATTCCCACAGTATCATTGGGAAAGGCTTTAGTTGACTTATTTGTGGAATTCTGTTGCACTGACACAGACTTTGTATAATCTTCTTTCAGTTTTGCTTATATCCTGTTAATTAATTGGTACTACAGAAACAAAATATTTTTTTCCAAAAAAAGGATGTGTCAAGCATGAGCAAACAAATAGCAAGGAAAGAGTCTGGACGAACTGAATGTAATACTGTTATGATGGATTACTCGAGGTGATGGGGTGGGGGGTGGAGGACATCGGAATCACTGTCTTTGCAAAGTGAGAGGGAGGCTGGCCTACTTTAGCACATTCAAGCCCAGATTAAGAAAGGTTATTGATTGATTGATTGAGATACAGCATGGAATAGGCCCTTCTGGCCCTTCAAGGCCACCCAACCCAGCAAACCCCCCCCAATTTAATCCCAGCCAAATATATGCACAACTTAGAATGACCAATTAACCTACTAACTGGCATGCCTTTGGACGGTAGGAGGAAACCAGAGGACCAGGAGGAAACCCACACGGTCACGGAGAGAACATACAAACTCCTTACAGACAGTGCTGGGACTTGAACCCGGGCCGACTGTACTGTAAAGAGTTGCGCTCACCACTATGCTACCATGTCACCCTTCAACCAGGAACACTGAGAAACTGCAGGGTCTTTCTGTGCACACCTCCACGGGTAACCCGCAATTCTAAGAAGCACTAATATGCAACAAAATACTGGGAGAACTAGAAGCAGAATATTCTCCGGTGAGGTGACCAGATCCCAGTAAAATGGTTTGAAAGCCCAACAGTAGGGTGTACTTTTCACCCAAGACACCTAGTTCTCTCAAATAGGAATGAGGGAATTACTCACCATCTACTGACCGTTTCTGAAAATGAAGTTGATTGTGTTAGGAACAATGATTATTAACCACAGATTCTGAATTTACTTTGACTGGTGATTCATGACGACCTTCCTGCTGATTTTGGAGTTTTTAGGATTACTAAGGTAAGTGAAAATCGAGGGTGGTAATCTCCGGATTGCTACCTGTGCCACGTGCCAGTGAGGGTAAGAGTAGGATGCTCTGGAAGATGAACACGTGGCTGAGGAACTGGTGTAGGGGGCAGGGTTTCAGATTTTAGGATCATTGCGACCTCTTCTGGGGCAGGAGGGGCCTGTAGAAGAGAGACGGGTTACAGCTGAACTACAGGGGCACCAATATCCTTGCAGGGAGGTTTGTTAGTGCTATTGGGAGAGGGCACTAAACGAGATTTGCAGGGGGGTGGGAACCAGAGTGCCAGAGTAGATGGGGGGGGGGTGAAAATAAATGATGTTAAAGTTTCATGCAAAGTCACAAATAGAAGAGTTGTGGGTGGTGGCAATAATCTTCTGAGGTGTGTCTATTTCAAAGCGAGGAGTATTGTGGGGAAGAGTGTGGATTGACACGTGGAATTATGACATTGTAGCCATTAGTGAAACTTGGCTACAGGAGGGGCAGGACTGGCAGCTAATGTTCCAGGGTTCTGATATTTCAGACATGATAGAGGCAGAGGGATGAAGGGTGGTGGGGGGGCGGGGTGGCATTGCTCGTCAGGGAAAATGTTACAGCAGTGCTCAGGCAGGACAGATTAGAGGGCTTGTCTATCAAGGCCATATGGGTGGAGCTGAGATACAGGAAAGGTATGACCACATTAATGGAGTTGTAATATAGACCACCCAATAGTCAGTGAGAATTGGAGGAGCAAAGAGATAGCAGACAACTGCAGGAAACAAAGTTGTGATAGTAGGGAATTTTAATTTTCCACATATTGATTGGGACTCCCATACTGTTAAAGGTCTAGACAGGTTAGAGTTTGTAAAATGTGTTCAGGAAAGTTTTCTAAATCAATATAGAGAGGTACCAACTAGAGAGGATGCAATATTAGATCTCCTATTAGGAAATGAGTTAGGACAGGTGACGGAAGTGTGTGTAGGGGAACACTTTGGTTCCAGTGATCATAACACCATTAGTTTCAACTTGATCATGGATAAAGATAGATCTGGTCCTTGGGTTGAGTTTCTAAACTGGAAAATGGCCAAATCTGAAGAAATGAGAAAGGATCTAAAAACCGTGGATTGGGACAGGTTGTTCTCTGGCAAGGATGTCGTTGGTAAGTGGGAAGCCTTCAAAGGAGAAATTTTGAGAGTGCAGAGTTTGTATGTTCCTGTCAGGATTAAAGGCAAAGTGAATAAAAATAAGGAACCTTGGTTCTCTAGGTTATTGGAACTCTGACAAAGAAGAAGAGAGAGATGTATCACATATATAGGAAACAGGGAGCAAATCAGGTACAAAGTACTTAAGTATAAAAAATGCAAAAAAATACTTAAGAAAGAAATCAGGAGGGCTAAAAGAAGACATGAGGTAGCTTTGGCAGTCAAGGTGAAGGGTAATCCAAAGAGCTTCTACAGGTATATTAAGAGCAAAAGAATAGTAAGGGATAAAATTGGTCCTCTTGAAGACCAGTGGTCTTCAAAAGAAGTGGGGGAGATATTAAATGTTTTTTTTTTGCATCTGTATTTACTAAGGAAACTGGTATGTAGTCAATGGAAATAAGGCAAACAAGTAGTGAGGTCATGGAACCTATACAGATCGAAGAGGAGGAAGTGCTTACTATCTTGAGGTAAATCAGAGTAGATAAATCTCCAGGACCTGACAGGGTATTCCCTCGGACCTTGAAGGAGACTAGTGCTGAAATTGCAGGGGCATTGGCAGATATATTGACAATGTCGGTATCTACGGGTGAGGTGCTGGAGGATTGGAGAATAGCTCATGTTGTTCCGTTGTTTAAAAAAGGTTCTAAAAGTAATCTGGGAAATTATAGGCCGGTAAGCTTGACATTGGTAGTAGGCAAATTATTGGAAAGAGTACTAAGAGATAGGATCTACAAGTATTTAGGTAGACAGGGACTTATTAGGGAGAGTCAACACGACTTTGTCAAGTCGTCTCTTTTATTGTCATTTCAACCATAACTGCTGGTACAGTACATAGTAAAAATGAGACTATGTTTTTCAGGACCATGGTGTTACATAACACAGTACAAAAACTAGACTGAACTATGTTAAAAAAACACAGAAAAGGCTACACTAGACTTACAGACTTAAACAGGAGTGCATAAAGTGCACAAGAACAGTGCAGGTATTACAATAAATAATAAACAGGACAGTAGAGCAAGGTGTCAGTCCAGGCTCTGGGTATTGAGGAGTCTGATAGCTTGGGGGAAGAAACTGTTACCTAGTCTGGTCATAAGAGCCCGAATGCTTCAGAGCCTTTTCCCAGACAGCAGGAGGGAGAAGAGATTTTATGAGGGGTGCATGGGGTCCTTCATAATGCTGTTTCCTTTGCGGTTGCAGCATGCAGTGTAAATGTCCGTGATGGTGGGAAGGGACACCCCGATGATCTTCTCAGCTGACCTCACTATCCACTGCAGGGTCTTGCGATCCGAGATGGTGCAATTTCCGAACCAGGCAGTGATGCAGCTGCTCAGGATGCTCTCAATACAACCCCTGTAGAATGTGATGAGGATGGGGGGTGGGAGATGGACTTTCCTCAGCCTTCGCAGAAAGTAGAGACACTGCTGGGCTTTCTTTGCTATAGAGCTGGTGTCGAGGGACCAGGTGAGATTCTCCGTCAGGTGAACACCAAGAAATTTGGTGCTCTTAACGATCTCTACCGAGGAGCTGTCGATGTTCAGCGGGGAGTGGTCGCTCCGTGCCCTCCTGAAGTCAACAACCTTCTCTTTTGTTTTGTTCACATTAAGAGACAGGTTGCTGGCTCTGCACCAGTCCATTAGCCACTGCAGCTCCTCTCTGTAAGCTGACTCATTGTTCTTGCTGATGAGACCCACCACAGTCGTGTCATCGGCGAACTTGATGATGTGGTTCGAGCTGTGTGTTGCAGCACAGTCGTGGGTCAGCAGAGTGAACAGCAGTGGACTGAGCACACAGCCCTGGGGGCACCCCGTGCTCAATGTGATGGTGTTGGAGATGCTGCTTCCGATCCGGACTGACTGAGGTCTCCTAGTCAGGAAGTCTAGGATCCAGTTGCAGAGGGAGGTGTTCAGGCCCAGTAGGCTCAGCTTTCCAATCAGGGATGATTGTGTTGAATGCTGAACTAAAGTCTATGAACAGCATCCGAATGTAAGTGTCTTTTTTGTCCAGGTGGGTTAGAGCCAGGTGGAGAGTGATGGCAATGGTGTCGTCAGTTGAGCAGTTAGGACAGTACGCAAACTGCAGGGGGTCTAGTGAGGGGGGCAGCAGGGTCTTGATATGCCTCATTACAAGCCCCTCGAAACACTTCATGATGTTGGATGTAATTGTACTCATTTAGACAGGACACTGAAGACTTCTTTGGCACGGGGACGATGGTGGCGGCCTTGAAGCACGTTGGAACGGTGGCGCTGCTCAGGGAGATGTTGAAGATGTCAGTGAGAACATCTGCTAGCTGGTCTGCACATCCTCTGAGCACTCTACCAGGGATGATATCTGGTCCAGCAGCCTTCCCTGGGTTGACCCTGCACAGGGTTCTTCTCACGTCGGCCACAGTGAGACACAGCACCAGGTCATTAGTAGGAGAGATGGACTTCCTCTCCGCCATGTCATTTTCCACCTCAAACTGGGCGTAGAAGTTATTCAGTGCATCTGGGAGGGAGGGAGGGAGGGAGATACATGGTAGGTCATGTTTAACAAATCTTTTAGAGTTTTTCGAGGAGGTTACAAGGAAAGTGGATGAAGGGAAGGCAGTGGATATTGTCTACATGGACTTCAGTAAGGCCTTTGACAAGGTCCTGCATGGGAGGTTATTTAGGAAGATTCATTCGCTAGGTGTACATGGTGAGGCAGTAAACTGGATTAGACATTGGCTCAATGGGAGAAGTCAGACAGTGGTAGTGGAGGATTGCTTCTCTGAATGGAGGCCTGTGACTAGTGGTGTGCCACAGGGATCAGTGCTGGGTCCATTTTTATTTGTCATCTACATCAATGATCTGGGTGATAATGTGGTAAATTGGATCAGCAAATATGCTGATGATACAAAGATTGGAGGTGTAGTGCACAGTGAGGAAGGTTTTCAAAGCTTGCAGAGGGATTTGGACCAGCTGGAAAAATGAGCTGAAAAATGGCAGATGGAGTTTAATACAGACAAGGGTGAGGTATTGCACTTTGGAAGAACAAGCCAAGGTAGAACATACAAGGTAAATGGTAGGACACTGAGGAGTGCAGTAGAATAGAGGGATCTGGGAATACAGATACAAATTTCTCTAAAAGTGGCATCACAGGTAGATAAGGTCGTAAAGAGAGCTTTTGGTACATTGGCCTTTATAAATCAAAGTATTGAGTATAAGAGTTGGAATGTTATGGTGTCCGAATTTGGAGTATTGTGTGCAGTTTTGGTCACCAAATTACAGGAAGGATGTTTAATAAGGTTGAAAGAGTGCAGAGAAGGTTTACAAGGATTTGCTGGGACTTGAGAAAATGACTTACAGAGAAAGATTGAATAGGTTAGGAATTTATTCCCTGGAGCGTAGAAGAATGAGGGGAGATTTGATAGAGGTATATAAAATTATGATGGGTGTAGATAGAGTGAATGCATCAGGCTTTTTCCACTGAGGTTAGGGGAGAAAAAAAACCAGAGGACATGGGTTAAGGGTGAAGGGGGGAAAGTTTAAAGGGAACATGGGGAGGGGGCTTCTTCACACAGAGAGTGGTGAGAGTGTGGAATGAGCTGGTAATGAAGTGGTAATGAAGTGGTAAATACGGGCTCACTTTTAACATTTAAGAAAGACTTGGACAGGTACATGGATGACAGGTGTATGGAGGGATATGGGCCAGGTGCAGGTCAGTGGGACTAGGCAGAAAAATGGTTCGGCACTGCCAAGAAGGGCCAAAAGGCCTGTTTCTGTGCTGTAATGTTCTATGGTTCAATGGTTCTATGGAAGGAAAAGTCCAAATTTTCAATTTTAAAAACACAACATTTAGGCTCCTGGCCTAAACCAGCCTTCTGAGAGCCTGCAGGGAAATCATTACACTGCAGAGCATGGTAGCTGTTTTGATATGATTGTACAGACTCTTTTTCAAACATTGGATTTCAGAGTGTATCAATGATTTCCTTATAAGACTATAAAACATAGAATTAGACCTCTTGGCCCATCAAGTGTGCTTCACCATTTCATCATGGCTGCATTATTATCCCTCTCAACCCCATTCTCCTGCCTTTTTCCTGTAACCTCTGACACCCTGACTAATCAGGAACCTATCCACCTCCACTTTCAAACACCAAAAGATTTGGCCTCATGCACTGTCTATGGAAATGAATTCTGCAGATTCACCATACTCTGGCTAAAGAAACTCCTCCTCATCTCTATCTTAAAGGGGTGTCCTTCTACTGAGGCTGTGGCCTCTGGTCCTGGACTCTCCACTATAGGAAGCAGCCTCTCTATCTTGGCCTTTCAATATTCAGCACATTTCAATGAGATCCTCCTCATTCTTCTACACACAGTGAGCTATCAATCACTCCTCAAACGTTAACCCTTCCATCCCTGGGATCATTCTCGTGAACCTCCTCTGAACCCTTCCCAATGGCGGTACCTCCTTTTACAGAACACTAGAACACAATTCAGGCCCTTCTGCTGATAATGTGCCAACTGTTTAAAACTATTCTAAGATCAATCTGACTCTACCCTACATTCCCCTCCACTTTTCTATCATCTATCTGCCTATCTGAGGGTTTATTAAATGCCTCTAATTTATATGCCTCTGCCACAACCACAGGCAGGGCATTCCACACACTCATAACTCTGTGTAAAAACAGACTTAACTCTAACATCCCCCTATACTTTCCTCCAATCCTCATAATAACTATCTCCTCCAGGGAAAAAATCTCTGGGTATCCAATCGATCTAGGCCTCTTATCGTCTTGTACACTTCTATCAAGTCACCACTCATTCCCCTTCACTCCAAAGGCCCTCTCAACCTATCCTCATAAGACATGCATCCTGGTGAATCTCCTCTGGATCCTCACTAAAGCTTTCACATCCTTCCTATAATGAAGCAATCTGAACTCAGCACAATCTTGAGAATCTGTAAGGGCAGCAAATTATTATAACCTAGTCAGTTTGTAAATATAGTTTTGATCATTAAAAAGAAAGTTAGAAAATGTACCACTGTAAAATAGAACATGCAATCAGAATGCAAGCAGTTAGTTATATAAAACAAAAGCTGATCATTTTGTCAACTCGATCTTCTTCACAGTTTGTCTAATAGAAACCCAACAAACCGATCGATTTCTGAGAATTGGGTCAAAGCAATACTAAGAAGCCTTCATCATTGAGAAAGTGTAAATATGCCAGTTTCTAATAGCACCAGATTAAGGCACTTCAGGAATGGAGGGAAATTTTTATAACTTCAATGGGAGGGCAATCTTGGGTTGTAATTTGAAACTGCAGCCTCGAGATCAGTGGTCAGGGAGATACGGTCAAGTCAGCTGATGACAGCCTGTGAAAGAAACCCATAGAGTTCGCTGTAAAATCATAACAAGCATTGTAAATGTTTGCAGATAAAAATCTCAATATGAGATCAAATATTCTGGCTGATAAGTGTAGTGAGGAGAGGCTATCAGTCAGGGGCTGTACAAAGGTGGTCATCTCACATAATCTCAAGCTCTGTGTAAGGAGGGAAAGCCAGTCAGTTGGGGCAACAGAAACCAATAATATGGATTATTTGAGCCAAATACTGGCATGGATGGATCATATCATATTGTAGAGAGTGATTTGACATGAGGTTTGAAAAGCTTGCCAAAAAGGCTGGTGAATGTTCTCATCCCTACAAATGTCTCCTCATATCCAAAGAAAGTAACATTTCTGCCATGAAATATATCTTCTGCAGATCAAAATTCAAAGAAAATTTATTATCAAACTACATATATGTCACCATATACAACCCTGAGATTCATTTTCTTGTGGGCATACTCAATAAATCTATAGAACAACAACCTTAACAGAGTCAATGAAAATCCACCCAACTAGGGTGTTCAACCAGTGTGCAAACACAAAAAGAAGAAATTATAATAATAAGTAAATAAGCAATAAATATCAAGAACACAAGATCAAGAGTCCTTGAAAGTGAGTTCATTGGTTGTGGGAACATTTCAATGATGGGTTGAGTGAAGTTTTCCTCCCTTCTTCAAGGGCCTGATGGTCGAGAGGTAATAACTATTCCTGGACCTGGTGATGTGAGTCCTGAGCTTCTTGTACTTGCTTCCTGATAGCAGCAGTGAGAAAAGAGCATGCGCTGGGTGGTGAGGGTCACTTATAATGAATGCTGCTTTCCACTGGCAACGCTCCACATAGATGTTCTCGGTGGCCAGGAGCGCTTTATCCAAGGTGGACTGGGCTGTACGTAGCCACTGCGTTTCCGTAAGATTGTCCATTCAAGGGCATTGGTGTTTCCATATCAGGCTGTGACCAGACATCTGTGGGAGTTTGACAAAGTTTTTAAGATGCCGCGTGGAATGTCTGTGAACTCCTAAGAATCCAACATTAGCATCAGGATCAGGTTTATTACCACCCGCATGTGTCATGAAATTTGTTAACTTAGCAGCAGCAGTTCAATGCAATACAAAAATAACATAGCAGAAAACATAATAAACAAGTAAATCAATTACAGTATATGTACATTGAATAGATTAAAATTGTGCAAAATCAGAAATAATATATACTAAAAAAGTGAGGTATTTTGGGACCAGGTTAGGTTCTCAGAGATCTTGACACCCATGAATTTGAATCTGCTCACTCTCTCCACTTCTAATCCCTCTATGAGGATTGGTATGTGTTCCTTCATCTTACCCTTCCCGAAATCCACAATCAGTTCTTTTGTCTTACTGACGCTGAGTGCCAGATTGTTGCTGCGGCACCACTCCACTAGTTGGCATATCTCACTCCAGTACGCCCTCTCGTCACCACCTGAGATTCTACCAACAATAGTTGTATCATCAGTAAATTTATAGATGGTATTTGAGCTATGCACAGCCACACAGTCATGTGTATATAGAGAGTAGAGCAGTGGGCTAAGCACACACCCCTAAGGTGCGTCAGTGTTGATCATCAGTGAGGAGGAGAGATTCCCACCAATCCACACAGATTGTGGTCTTCAGGTTATGAAGTTGAGGATCTAATTGCAGAGGGAGGTACAGGTGCCCAAGTGCTGTAACTTCTCAAGCAGGATTGTGGAAATGATGGTGTTAAATGCTGAGCTATGGTCGATCAACAGCATCCTGACATAAGCGTTTGTATTGTTCAGGCTGTGTGAAGAGCCATTTTGATTACGTCTGCCATTGACCTATTGTGGCAAAAGGCAAATTGCAGTGGGTCCAGGTCCTTACTGAGGCAGACTTCAGTCTAGTCATGACCAACCTCTCAAAGCATTTCATCACTGTAGATGAGTGCTACTGTGAGACAGTCATTAAGGCAGCTCACTTTATTTGTCTTAGCCACTGGTATAATTGTTGCCTTTTGAAGCAAGAGGGAACTTCCACCCTTAGTAGTGAGAAGTTGAAAATGGCCTTGAATACTCCCACCAGTTAGACATTTGGATTGCAGAGTTAATACATGTGTTAAGAGGAATTACTGATCTGGACCATTACAAACCTAGGCTAGCAAAGAATGACATGTAATCTATTTGGAAGATGTTAGTCATCTTGGGTGTACTATATGAAGTGGTCAGATTATAGTATAGAATCACACTAATTAAATCATCGAGCAAGGAGCATCCCTGAGGTACACAATAGAGTACAAAGACAGTAAAGAATGCCACTTGGCAGAAACAGAGTAGCCGACGAATGGAGTTGAAAATCCATTTTGTGCTTGACATTGCCTGATGTTTTATTGATGGATGAATGCATTGAAGGGTAGTGAAAGAGACAAGAACACCTGCCTTCACGGGATTGGATTTGCACAGAGTAGCTCTCAGTTATGTGCTGGTGTCACTGCTTGGTTACACAGAGAGCAGGGTGCCACCTCCTTGAATAACTGAGCATCTTAGACAAACACCAGAAGGTACTGGGATTGGTTTATTATTGTTACATGTACCGTGATACAGAGAAAAGCCTGTCTTGCAAGTAATTTACTGAAATAAAGAAATAGGACCATGAATTTTAACAAACAAGGAGATAATGTTTAGCCATATTTCTCCAAGTCTACAGAGACAGCAACACGCCTTCTTGCTATTCTGTAAATGAAGTCTATATTCTATAGAGCTCTGAATACTTTTCACTGGCAACAACAGATATTCTGGAGACCTATAGCTAAACACTAAACACTCTGCAGGCTAAATTCCTGTTACCTCCAGCATTGGGTGCGACAGGAGGCTTGACGAATATCAACATAGATTACAGCAGAATGCCAGAGAAATCTTGGATATAGTCCAGCTTTATGAGACTAATTGAAGGTACTCATTTCCAGAGAAGTTTGGATGTAACCTTACACTCAGCTCCACATCTTTTGTTCTCACGCCACAGAAGAAACGACTGGAGCTATTGCTCAAAGCACAATGTGTAAAATGAGGAATGAAGGCTTTCAAATTACACAATTTTGGAAAACATGCAGAGTGAAGGTTAAAACAAAGAGTGGAGCTCACATCTTTAATTGCACCAGACAGCAAATTTTCCTGAACGTGTTTCTTCCTCAGATAGATTCTGTGTGTATGGTAGACCACTTAAGGTTGAATACAAATATAATTTCAGACTATTTGTACATAGGAATCTGGAGAAACAAAAAATTAACTTTTATTGATAATAATGCATTTACTTGCATAATGGTGTGCTGACATTTTGCAATAGTCCAACTAAGCTAAAAATGTTTTGTTGATGATTTTCATTTGTACTCAGTATCTGAAGCTTTTCCCTTAAGAGTCCAAGAATAGTCAGCCAGCATTGATGGATTCCAGTTGCTCTGATACCGCAATATCCTGATGAAACCTTTCACAATGCTCATTACTGAGGGTGCCAAGATTTGCAGGGAAGAAGTCTAAATGGAATGCAGAATATGAAGCTTTAGTAACAAGTTGCACTTCAAGATTTTGCATGCTTGAAACATGTTGTCAACTAGCTGCACATAGTTTGGTGCTCTGTAATTGTCAAGAAAATTTTCAACAAATTCCTTCGGTCCCACTAGAAGTTCTTCAAATTGCCTGTCACTGATGACCTGTTTCACTCTTGGACCAACAAAAATGCCTTCCTTAATCTTGGCAACAGTCGTTTGTGTTGGTTATATAGAAGTTCTTTAATAATGAGTTGTTGAGTTAGAACTCTGTCATTATATGGTTTCACCTTCTCAATTACACAAAGTGGAAAAGTTTGCTCTCACTGAAAGGTGCGTGACAACCAATAGTGTCTGGCAAAGTATTAATGATTAGGCAAATCCCCCCCATCGCAAGCAGTTTCTAATTGGCACTCAGATTGCAGTTACCAGGACAGGCTTTGAGGTGTCTTTCATGACTTGATTTTCCATTAGTCAACTGAAGTGCATAGTACTCAGAATTACAGTAATCTGACCCATTACCCAAACAACACCCATTTATATTCCTTACCCTGATCCTTTAAAATCCATATCTAGGCAACCTGGCGATATCCAACACAAGGTTGGCTGTTTTAGTTGGATTACACAGGGTAAATTTAAACCACTGTATCTATTACACAGGACAGAAACCAGCATTGTTACTGTCAGGTCTGAGATGACGCCTCCTCCTGTTCCCCACACTGTGGCTCCAGGATTGATTTGCCAGCCTTCCTAAAGCCATGCATTGCCTCCTTGGCTTTTGATGCTTCCCTGCGGAATCTAAATGAAGTGCCACCACATGCCACAAAAGTCAGACAAGAGTTAAAGAGAACATCCCCACCAGCAACTCAGACTAAAGGAACATGGCAATTCCACGTGACTCCCATGGCTATCACAGACAGTCTTCCATGATGGAGAGTCATACAGCCTGGAACAAGGCCCTTCAGCCCAGCTTGCCAGCATTTGGCCAATAACGTTCAAGACTATTCCCATCCAAGCTTCATGTTTATGTTGTTATTGAACTTGGGGATTCTTATGCTAATTTGGGCTCTTGGGTGGAAGAACTCAAAAAGAATGGTCACCAGTGAGAACAGACCCATTTGGATGCCCATCCACTGAGCAGAAGCAATGGTGAACATCTCAAAGAAGTAGTTGTTTTGGCTTATAAAGACACCACTGGGCCTTGCTGGCTGACTCGATCATTCACCTCACCAGTATGAACACATGCATTCCAGTTCCCGATTCCCCATATTCTAATCCCTGGTGTCTGCTCAGGTTGTTGACTTCATGGGATGACACAATATGTTGACTAGGCTGTCTATTATGCTGTACAAACACTAGCAAAGTCACCACATGGACAAGAGCATCTGGGGCAGTAAGTCCCAACAATACCAATATTCCACAGATCGTTTACTCTGAGTTTGTAGGATCACGATTCAACAACAAAGCATATGGAGATGGGACAAAGGTAAGATTGGGTCACAGGTAATGGTTAATATCAGAGATTAGATATTAGATTTAACCTCACCTGATGTGCAACCCAGTGGGTTTGTTTCCAGAAAGGAATGGTGCACATTATTGGCATTCCTATCCCAAGGTATTCAATAGTTCAGCAGTTCCATTTAATATCAGAGAAGATATACAATATAGAATTCTTGTCCTTCACAGACATCCACAATAACAGAAGAATACACTGAAGAGATACACTGAAGATACACTGAAAACATAAAGACCCCAAAGCCCCCCCATTCCCCCCTCCCATGCAGAAGCAGCAGCAAAGCATCAACCCCCCCCTCACCCACCTACTTCAGCAAAAGGGTTCAGCACCCTCCACCCAGCAAGCAAGCAACAGCAAATCCTCCAAGAAAGACCATGATCTGCAGTTTGACAAAAACGAATCATTCATCCAACAATCCAACATACTAATAAAGGGGCAGAGAGGTGTCACACAACAAGAGGGGAGACTAACAAGACAGAGAAAAAAACACTCGCTGACTTAAGTGTGCTGGCTGTGTTTTATTCTCCCCAAGTTCTCTGATTTGAGAATCGGCAACAAACTCTCCCCCACCAACGAGAGAGAGAGAGAGAGAGAGAGAGAGAGACAGCGGTCTGAGTACAGGGCCCTCCGATGCCTGATCCCCTGTTCCCGATATTCTGTTTCCTTCCACGATGTTTCAGTTGGCGCCACTGGCCTAGAATCAGCTCATCCGCCGGTCATGAAAACTCGGAACCCCAAATTTTGGTAAATCACCTTAACTGTGGGAAGAACCAACCAATTCAACAGACTTAAAAGCCAGCCAGAGAGTTCCTTGGTCAGTCTGTAGAGTCATAGAAAAGTACAGCAACGAAACAGGCCCTTCAGCCCATCTAGTCCATGCTGAACCATTCAAACTGCCTTCCCCTATCGACCTACATCTGGACCATAGCCCTACCGTCCGTGTGCCTATCCAAGTTTCTCTTCAGCACTGAAACTGAGCTCACACGTATCACTTGTGCTGGCTGCTCATTCCGCACTCTCACGACTCTCTGAGTAAAGAAACTTGCCCTCCCTCATGCTCCCCTTAAACATTTCACCATGACCTCTAGTTGTTAGTCCCACCCAACCTCAGTGGAAAAAGCCTGCTTGCCCCTCATAACTGCACACAATACTCCAAATTAGTCCTCACCAACGTCTTATACAACTTTAACATTCCATCTCCTGTACTCAATACTTTGATTTATGAAGGGCAGGGACAGGGACCACAAAGGTGGGCAAATGGAACTTGATGTAAGCATAGGAAACACAGACATAGAGGGGTCTAAAATGTTGAGGGGTATAGTCTGTACAGAGTGATAGATTTTTATCCCAGGGAAAGAGAAACAAAAATTAGAAGGCATGAGTTGAGAGCAGAGAAAGATTTAGGAGTCTTCTGAGAGGCAACTTCTCTACACAGGGAGTTATACATGTGGAATAAGCTGCCTAAGAAGCTAATGGAGGTAGGTAAAAGAACAACATTTAGAAGAAATTTGAGTAAACACACAAGAAGGAAAGGTTTAGAGGGATGCGGGCCAAATGTGGGCAAATGGGACTTGTTTACTGGGCACACACGAGGAAATCTGCAGATGCTGGAAATTCAAACAACAACACACACAAAATGCTGGTGGAACACAGCAGGCTAGGCAGCATCTGTAGGGAGAAGCAGTCTCAGGACGAAGGGTCTCGGCCCGAGTCGTCGACAGCCCTTCTCCCTATAGATGCTGCCTGGCCTGCTGTGTTCCACCAGCATTTTGTGTGTGTTGTTGTTTTAATAAAAGGAATGCAGTTTTGTGGAAAGTTATTGGAGGAATGGTTTCTTTCATTCCTTTGTGAATATCTGACACTGAGGGCATGGGCCCCGAAATCCTCAGTTACACTCTATTGTTTCAAGGATCTACTGCAGCAAACTTTAGTAGGGTAGGTGGCCTACCGTGGCCACCCTGGCTGGCCCAGATATCCTCATCACACATCCCTTCGGGGCTGGGAACACACGAAGCAAGGGCTCAGGTCAGAGCAAAGGCAGAACCACAGAGGAGAAAGGGCCAGGGGTTGCCTCAGTGTGGGCTCTGGATTCAGATTAGGTTGGTTGTTTCTGGATCTATGTCAGAGATCCAATCAGAAAAAGCACCCAACATAGGCATCAAGGGGACATAATGTTTACCACTGGTGGTTACCTGACCAGTAATCCAGAGTCGTGAACAAATCCCACCATGACCAAAGTGTAATTTTAATTCCAGTTAATAATCTGCACTCTGGTAAAACAACAACTGCTGACTCTGATAAGAACCATAAAAACCAGTGGATTTTTTTTAAAATGACCTGAACTAATATTCTTTTGGGGAGGATATCTATCATTCCATATGGAACTCTAAAAATATGCTTTGAAATAATAATCTCAAGAAATTAACCTAATTATCATTATTATTGTTTTTTTAATTATTCTCTTGAATGATTTCCTTTAGGCCAGATCTTAAAAAGTGAATGAAAGAAGTATCTGGGGTGTGGGGTTCAGGATCTCAGGGCTGGAGTTGCTGGCATTTGACTGAAGAAGTATGGAGAGGCATGGGAAAGCAGCATCCATCCCCCAGGACATGCTCTCTTCTCACTGCTACCATCAGGAAGACTGCACAGGAGCCCCAGGACTCAGAGCACCAGGTTCAGAAACAGTTATTACCCCTCAACCATCAGGCTCTTGAACAAAAGGGGATAATTTCACTCAACTTCGCTTGTCCCGTCATTGAAATGTTCCCACACCCAATGGTCTCACTTTCAAGGACTCTTCATCCAATTTTCTCAATATTTGTTTATTCTTATTGTTTCTTCTTTTTGCATTTGTACAGCTTGTTGTCTTCTGCCCTCTGGTTGACTGCCCTAGTTGGGAGGTCTTCCACTGATTCCACTGTTTTATAGATTTGTTGAGTATGCCATAGAAAATGAATCTCAGGGTTGTATACGGTACTCTGAATTATATGGTACATTTATGTATTTTGATAATGCATTTACTTTGAACTTTCAGAAATTGCGGAGAGGGTGGGAATTGTTACACTAAATGAGCCAAAGTGGGGGTGGGGGGGAAGAAAGGAAAACAAAGGACCTCGGGAGGAAAGGCTATTGAACTTGGCTAACAGTGGAAATATTTAACGTCCCTCGGTGCTGCCCAGGCAATGGTGTCAATTAATCCACTGACATTAATACTGAAACTGCATTATCAGAGGCATCAAGCGGCTCTAGGAGGGGCCGCTCAAAGTTCCACAGTCACGTGGCTCAGCCTGAGAAAGGACTGTGATCACACAGTGGATCAATCTTCTTATGTATCGCATTGAAAAACAGACTGCTTTGAAGGAATTTCTGGCCACCAGTTTTTCATTATGATCAAAGAGGTCAGACTGCTATAAAAGCAATTCAATATTTGTATGGACCTAAAGAATCAGACTCAGGTTTAATATCACCAGCATATGTCGTAAAATCTGTTGTTATGCAGCAGCAATACAATGCAATATATAATAATAAAGGCTGTAAATGATGGCAAGAAGTGTATTTTTTTTTTGTTTGTTTTTTAAGTTAAATTAAATAAGCAGTGCGAAAAGAGAGAAAAAAAAGTAGTGAGGTAGTGTTCCTGGGTTCAATATCCATTCAGAAATCTAATGGCAGAACAGAAGAAGCTGCTCCTGAATCATTGAGTGCTTGCCTTCAGGTTCCTGAACCTCATTCTTGGTGAGGGCATGTCCTGGGGATCATTAATGATTGATGCCATCTTTTTGATGTATCGCTCCTTTAAGATATCCTAATTAGCTGGGGAGGCCAGTGCCCATGACAGAGCTGAGTTCATAACTTTATGCAGCTCATTTTTGATCCTGGTTAGAGGTACCCCCAACTCCCCCCACCATATTAGACAGTGATGCAGCCAGGTACATCTGTAGAAATTTGCGAGTGTTTTTGGCGACATAGCAAAGCCCCTCAAACTTACAAGTCTAAGTTTGAGTATCTAAAGAACTGCTAGTTCAACAGTTATGAAATATGATTGATGGAATGAGAAAGAGCACTAGCAGAAAGATGAAATTTCTAGTCGGAGACTACTTAATAAAAGGTCATAAATCAATGGCATCATCCTTCCATACTCAAGTGAGGGACATTAGTGTTTAGGGACCAGATCTCAGTTTAGCAAGGTTGATATTGGGTCTCACTGGCACAGGATTTCTCTGCCCTATGGTTTGAAAATATTTACTTTTCATGTCAATTAAAATCAAATTTGGAGCCATAAACAACGGGGGAAATATGCCAAATTTTTCACTTGTCCCTCTCGAAAATGGAATAATATGAAGCAAAGTTCAAGCATCTATTCACCACCCAAGCATGCATGTTGGAAAAGCACTAGGATGGTGGCCATCTATTAAAATATAGGCCAGCTTCAATGATAGAATGGTAAGATTGGAATTATCTCTCATCACACATTCCCCAGTAACACAAGTGCCACTGTTTTTCTGTCAGCTGGTGACACTGGACTGCTGAAATGTTTTAATATTTGCTGGTGAATACTTAATTTTTATTCATCCTAAAGTTATTCGTAGGGTGTTGCTGTGCACTTCCTACTTTATAATATCACTCCACCTTAGCCACAAGGCAGAAACATTGGTACAGAAGTTTCTGCGGAATTCATCTGGAATTATTTCCCAACACCAAGATCTGATTTTAACTCATTTAACCTAGCGATCCTTTTGTTTTACTGGTATTCACATTTTCTACTCATAGACTCCTAGCTATGAAGCTTTGCTATATATGACAGTGCGTTACTGATTAATGTGGTTAAAATAATGTTGTAAGTGGCATGGGGAGATAATGTGTGTGTGGGACTGGGTTAAACTGACTTACTAGAGCAGCTGCAGTGAGCAGGAAATGGGCGTCACATTTCTATGAGATGTAGGGATTGAGAAGACATCATCAAACAGCAAAAAAAAGGATAGGATGAAAGGATGGAGTCCCACCACCATCTTCATTCCAATACTTTAGTTTCTGGAATTTCTTGGAAGTACATGAAACATATGGGAAGTAGCACAAGATTATTGGGATTTCTCCAACGTATGAACAATAAGCTTGAGGACTTTCTTCAGTTGCATGAACTAGCAAATTTTATTCCAATATCACATATTCAGCACTCCTGACTTTTACATTTAACTCCAGCTACAAGTTTATAAGTAGATCTGTGACTGAGAAGAGCATCATCTGGGCTTTGCTAATGCAATTCCCATGAGTGCTTGGTGATAATCCCTCAGTGGGTGTAAACATTATTCTTTTGTTAGAACATGTTTGCCCTAACTAAATTATCCAAATTCACCTCTAATTTATGTTTTCAAATACTTGTGCGCTCTCTTAAACATGTCTTTAATACCAGGTAATTGAGCATCTGGCATAGAGTATTTGTGAATCACCTTAATTTTCAATTTACATAAGAACATTAGGAGTGGTCATCTGGTTCATCAAGTCTGCTCTGCCATTCAGTTAAATTCTGGCTGATTTGATCCTGTACTCAGCTCCACCTACCTGCCTATTCCCCATAACGATTGACTTCAGGAGAAGGAAAGTAGGGGGGGTCCATGGGCCAGTCCTCATTGGGGTATCATAGGTGGAGAGAGTCAGCAACTTTAAATTCTTCAGTACTGTCATTTCAGAGGACGTGTCCTTTGTCATTGTAAGTGCAATTACGAAGGAAGCACTGGAGCACCTCTACTTCATTAAGAGTTTGTGAAAAATCAGCATGACATCACAGCCTGGTATGGAAACATCAATGCTCTTGAATGGAAGCTCCTGCATAAAGTAGTAGATATAGCCCAGTCCATTACGGGTAAAGCTCTCCCCACTACTGAGCACATCTACATGAAGGGTTGCCTCAGGAAAGAAGCATTCATCATCAGGGTCCCCCACCACCCAGGTCATGCTCTCTTCTCACTGCTGCCATCAGGAAGAAGGCATAGGAACATCAGAACTCACAACACCAAGTTCAGGAACAGTTATTACCCCTCAACCATCAGGCTCCCGAACTAAAGGGATAACTATACTCTATTTCATTTGCCCCGTCACTGAAATGTTCACACAACTATAGATTCACTTTCAAGGACTCTTTATCTCATATTCTTGATATTTATTATTGTTGTTGTTGTTGTTATTATTATTTCTTTTTAGATTTGCATTGTTTATTGTCTTTTGCACACTGTTTTTCCACACAGTTGTTGGGGTCATCATTACTCGATTACAGTTTTAGGATTCATTGAGTATGCCCACAAGAAAATGAGAATCTTAGGATTGTATGAAGTGACATATTTGAGGGGTGATTGATAGGTTTGTGGCCTAAGGTAGAAGGAATCAATTTTAGAAAACCTAGTACATTTATTTTTCAACATAGTCCCCTCCTACATTTACATACTTAGTCCAGCGGTCGTGGAGCATACGGATCTTGGATCTCCAGAAAGTGTTCACAGCAGGGGTGATTGATAAGTTTGTGGCCTAAGGTAGATGAGTTATACAGCTCTCGTTTACATGCACATGTAGTTCAACTCTTCCAGTTATTATGCAGGAAGTTTGAAGTTAATAACTCATCAGGGATGATTGATAAGTTTGTGGCCTAAGGTAGAAGGAGATGAGTTATTAACTTCAAACTTTCTGCATAATCGCTCGAAGAGTTGAACTGCGTGTGCATGTAACGAGAGCTGTATAACTCACCTCCTTCTACCTTAGGCCACAAACTTATCAATCACCCATCTGTGGACACTTTCTGGATGTCCAAGATACGTATGCTCCACAACCGCTGGACGAAGTGTGTAAATGTAGGAGGGGACTAGGTTGAAAAATAAATGAACTAGGTTTTCTAAAATTGACTCCTTCTACCTTAGGCCACAAACTTATGAATCACCCCTCGTATCTACTTTGAGAATTAATTTAATTTGAACTTTTGAATTTAGAATTCCCCTTAATTGTAAAAATCTAACTTTATCTTAAATGTATTTACTGAGATCTTCTATTTTTCCTTCCAAAGTGGATATCCTCACATTTACCAATTAGACTGCCAGTACAGAGAGTGGAGAGATTGTGGAGACAGATGTTGTTAAGAACTTAGACAAAGTCAGAAAGTAAAAGGTTGAGTGCGGTGGGACTAATATCCTGAGCAGTGTATATTTCAATGCAAGAAGTATTGTAGTGAAGGCAGACAAGCTCAGGGCATGGATCAACGCCTGGAATTATGATATTATAGCCATTAGTGAGACTTGGTTACAGAAGGTGGAGCAAAGGCCGATCTATTTTCTGGGGTTCAGTTGATTTAGACATGATAGAGCGGGAAGGGTTAAAGGGAGAGGGGCAGCAGTACCAGTCAGGAAAATGTCATGGCAGTGCTTCGTCAGGCCAGGCTGGAAAACTCGTCTAGTGAGGCTTTATGGGTTGCACTGAGGAATAAGAAAAGTATGACCACATTAATGGGGCTATATTACAGACCACCTAACAATCCGCAAGATTTAGAGGAACAAACTTGTAGAGAGATCACAGACTGTTACAAGAAACATAAGACTGTGATAGCAGGGGATTTTAATTTCTAATTATTGACTGGGAATCCCATACGGTAAAAAGACCAGATGGAACAGAGGTTGTCAAATGTGTTCAAGAAAGTTTTCGTATTCAATACATAGAAGTCGCAACAAGGGAGTTTGCAGTAGTGATCTGCTAAGATGGAATGAGACAAAAATCTGTGTAGGGGAACACTTTGCATCTAGTGATCATCATGCCATTATTTTCAAGGTAATTATGGAAAAGATAGATCTGGTCCTTGGGTTAAGATTCTGAATTGGAGAAAGGCCAATTGTGCTGGTATCAGAAAGGATCAGGCAAGTGTGGTTTGTGACAGGCTGTTTTCTGGCAAAGGTGTAGTTGGCAAGTGGAAGGCCTTCAAAAGTGAAATTTTAAATGTACAAAGCTTGTATGTGCCTGTCAGAAGAAAAGAGGGATAGCAGCTTCAGGGAACCTTGGTTTTCAATATTGGGGCCCTGGTTACAGAAAAAATGAGGTGCATGACAGGTATAGGCAGCTAGGACAAGTGAGTACTTGAGGAGTATAAAAATTGCAAGAGATCACTTAAGAAATAGATCAGGAAGTCTAAAAGAAGGCATGGGGTTGCTCTAGCAAACAAGGTGACGGAGGATTCTAAGGGCTTCTACAGATATGTTAAGAGCAAAAAGATTGCAAGGGACAAAATTGGTCCTCTGGAAGATCAGAATGGTAATCTATGTGTGGAACCAAAAGAGATGGAGGAGATCTTAAATGGCTTTATTGTATCTGTATTTACTCAGGAAATGGACACAGAGTCTTTTGAAGTAAGTCAAACTTCATGGACCCTATACAGATTACAGAGGAGGAGGTGTTTGCTGTCTTGAGATAAATCAGGGTGGACAAATCCCCAGGGCCTGAAGGTTCCCTCAGACCCTGTGGAGGTAAGTCCAGAAATTGCAGGGGCACTAGCAGAGACTTTTTAAATCATCCTTAATGTTAGGTGAGGCACTGGAGGATTGGAGAATAGCTAATATTGTTCTGCTGTTTAAGAAGGGCTCCAAGAATAAACTGGGAAATTATAGGCCAGTGAGCCTGACATCAGTAGTGGGAAAGATATTGGAAGGTATCCTAAGGGACAGGATATACTAGTATTTGGATAGACAGAGATTGATTAGGGGTAGTTAACATGGCTTTGTGCATGGGAGGTCATGTTTAACCAATCTTATAGAGCTTCTGAAGGTGAGTACAAGGAAAATTTGAATAGATTACAGCTGTATTCCTTGGAACATAGAAGATTGAGGGGAGATTTGAGAGATATACAAAATTATGAGGGGTTTAGATAGGGTAAATGCAAGTGGGATTTTTCCACTGGAATTAGGTAAGACTACAACCAGAGGACATGAGTAAAGGGTGAAAGGTGAAATGTTTAAGGGGAACTTCCTCAATCAGAGGAAAAGCTGCCAGCATGAGTGGTGGATGCAATTTCAATTCCAACATCGAAGAGAAGTTTGGATAGGTACATGGGTGGGAGGGCTATGGATTTCTATGGTCCAGGTGCAGGTCGATGGGACTAGGCATTTTGATGGTTTGTTACAGTTTGGATGGGCCAAAGGGCCTGTTTTTGTGCTGTATGACTCTATGACTTTAACATTGTACTCTATCTGCCAGAGCCTTGACTACTCACTTAACCTAAATGTAACTCTCTACAGAGTCTTCATATCGTCTACACAGCTTGTTCTTCAACTCCATTTAGTGTCATTAGCAAGCTTAGGTACAATATACTCGGTCTTCTCTTCCCAATTGTTAATATATACCTTGAACAATTGTGGGCCCAGCACTGACCTCTGCAGTTCTGTGCTCACCACTGACTGCCAACCAGGAAAACAAACATATATCTCAACTTTCTGCCTTCTAATGGTTAACCACTCCTCTATCCATTAAGACATTACCCACAATTCCATGCATCCTTTCCCTATGGATAAGTCTTCTATGTGGCATCTTATCAAACACCTGGAAATCCAAATATACAACATCTAGCTATTTCCCTCTATCCATTGCACTCATTATATCCTCAAAGAACTTCAATAAGTTTGTCAAACAGAACCTGCCCTTCATAAATCCATGCTGTGGCTGCCCGAAGGAAACACTTCTCCAGATGTCTTACTATTGCTTCCTTAATGATAGCTTCAACCATTTAAGCTATTATGTTAAGCAACTGACCTACATTAACCTGCCTTTTGTCTACATCCTTTACTAAACAGTGGTGTGATATTCATTGTCTTTCAGAAAACAAGGATCTGACCAGAGTCCAGAGAATTTTGGTAAATTATCACAAATATCCCTATTATAACTTCTGCCATTTCTTTTGGTGTCTTAGGATGCATCCATCAGGGCCAGGGTCTTGTCTACCTTTATACCAAGCAGTTTTCTGATCACCACTTCTTTGGTGACAGCATATTGTATCGATGACCTCACCTTCCATTATATCAACAACATCTGTCTTTCTTGGCATGATAGATGTGTCTTCCACCATGAAGACCAACTCAGAATAACTTATTCCAAGTCCTCATTACCTAATATTAATCTCTCCTTCTCATCTTCTAAAGGACCGAAATTCACTTTAGCCACCCTTTTCTTCTTTATATAATTATAAAGACTTTTATTGTGTGTTTATATTTTGTCTTAATTTACTTTAAGAATCTTTCTTCCCTTACTTTATTGCTTGCTTAGTGGTATGTTGTTACATGTTAACGTTTTTCCGATCTCTCAGTTTCTGACTACTCTTGGTGACTTTGTCGGCATGAGTTTGTAGTTTGATACCTTTCTTTATTTCCTTAGTTACCAAATCTGACTTACCCCACCCTTTCTATCCTTGCTTTTAAATGGAGTACACTTTTGTTGAGCACCAAGAAAAATCTCTTTGAAAGTCTTAAGATAAGATATAGGAGCAGAAGTGGGCTATTCGGCCCATCAAGTCTGCTCTGCCATTCAATCATGGGCGGATCTGATTCTTCCAGTCATCCCCATTCCCCTGCTTTCACCCCCACCCTTTGATGTCCTGGCTAATTAAGAACCTATCTATCTCTGCCTAAAATGTACCCAATGACTTGAGAGCCTGCAGAGAGACTTAAATAGTTTAGGGGAATGGGCAAAGAAGTGGCAATTGAAATTCAATGTTGGAAAGTGTATGCCATGCACTTTAGTGGAAGAAATAAATGGGCAGACTATTATTTAGATGGGGAGAGGGTTCTCCACCTATCATTGGCATATTTAGTCACAAATCCATTAATACCATAGTCCAAATCATTGACATACATCGTAAAAAGCAGCGGTTCCAACACTGACCCCTGTGGAACTCCACTGGTAACTGGCAGCCAGCCAGAACAGGGTCCCTTTATTCCCACTCTGTTTTCTGCTGATCAGCCAATGCTCCACACATGCTAGTAACTTCCCTGTAATTCCATGGGAACTAATCTTGCTAAGCAGCCTCATGTGCGGCACCTTGTCAAAGGCCTTCTGAAAATCCAAGTACACCATGTCTACTGTATCTCCTTTGTCTACCCTGCTTGTAATTTCCTCAAGGAATTACAGTAGGTTTGTCAGGCAGGATTTTCATTTCAGGAAACCATGCTGGCTTTGGTCTGTCTTGTCATGTGCCTCCAGGTACTCCATAACCTCATCCCTAACAATCGATTCCAACAACTTCCCAACCACTGATGTCAGGTTAACGGGTCTATAATTTCCTTTCCTTTGCCTCCCACCCTTCTTAAATTGCAGAGAAACATTTGCAATTTTCCAGTCATCCGATACAATGCCAGAATCTATCGATTCTTGAAAAATCATTGTTAATGCCTCCGCATTCTCTCCAGCTACTTCTTTCAAAACCTGAAGGTGCATTCCATCAGGTCCAAGAGATTTATCCACCCTCAGACCAGTAAGCTTCCTGAGCACCTTCTCAGTTGTAATTTTCACTGCATAAACTTCACTTCCCTGACACTCTTGAATGTCCAGTATACTGCAGATGTCTTCCACTGTGAAGACTGATGCAAAATATGTATTTAGTTCTTCTGCCATCAGTGCATCTCTCATTACAATATCTCCAGCATCATTTTTTATTGGTCCTTTCTCTACCCTCAACTCTCTTTTACCCTATGTATACTTAAAAAAGCTTTTAGTATCGTCTTTGATATTAGTCGCCAGCTTCATATTTTCCTTCCAAATGACCTTCTTAGTTTACTTCTGCAAGTTTTTAAAAGCTCCCCAATCCTCTATCTTCCCAATAGTTCTGGCTTCCTTGTATGCCCTCTCTTTTGCCTTTACTTTGGCTCTGACTTCACTTGTCAGCCACGGTAGTGTCCTTCTTCCCTTTGAAAATTTCTTCTTATTTGGAATACATCTGTTTTGCACTTCCCTCATTTTTCACAGAAACTTCAGCCATTGCTGCTCTGCTGTCCTACCTGCAGGTGTCCCTTTCCAATCAACTTCGGCCAGTTCCCCTCTCAGTCTTCTATTGTTTCTAATTTGCCCCAGCATGTAGCCTTTGTTCCCAGTCTATGTTAGCCAGCTTCTCATTCATCCCATCATCACCTCCCTTGTTTAAGCATTATAGACTGGTTTTCGAATGAACTATTGAACCCTCCAATTGTATGAGAAATTCGGTCACACTGTGATTGCTCTTTCCAAGAGGATTTCACGTGTTTCACTACACAGAACCAGACCAAAGACAATATTTTCCCTTATTGGTTCAGGAACATGCTGTTCACGAAAGCTATCGGAGATGCATTCTATGAAGTCCTCCTCAAAACTGCCTCGATCAACTTGGTTCACCCAATCTATGTGTAAGTTAAAGTTCCCATGACAACTGCCATTCCATTCTCACTCAAATCAGCTATTTTGTGATTTATGGCCAGTAACGGTGTAATGTTATTATTCAGTGACCTGCAGACAACTCTCAGCATGTTTCCCTTTACTTTTCCTAACCTCTAACTAGATGGACTCAACATTCTGCTCCTTAGATTTTATATCATCTCTTACCATTGTTCTGATCCCATCTTTAATTACAAGCATTACCCTACCTCCCTGCCTATCTTTCCGTATTACCTGATATCCTTGGATATTTAATTCCCGGTCATCTCCACCCTGCAACCATGTTTCTGTAATGGCCCTGAAATCAAACCACTCTCAAACACTAGGACATTCCAATCCTGAAGTTATTACCTTGTAGGTCTTACTTTTTAATTTATCTCCTCACTCCCTAAATGGGTGGCAGGTTGGAGATTTGTCTCTACCAAAGGAGGTGTAAGGTGCTCCTTCCCCCCGCTAGCCTGCAGGTCACCCTTGGGCAAGGTGTAGCATCTGCTTAGCCACCGATCAGGGTCTCGTGAATCCATGGGAACAGGTGGTGGACGGTCGTATGAGCAGCTGGTGCATATCACAAGTCCTGGTTATGTGACCGCTGACACCAGGCAGACAATCTCTGAAGAGTATTGATAATGGCTGGGGTCACCCATCTTGTAAGGACTCTGCCCAGTAGAAGGTAATGGCAAACCACTTCAGCAGAAATATTCGCCAAGAGCAATCACGGTGAAGGGCAGAGAAAAGAATTTGAAGGGGATTCAGATTAAAGAGAGATGGAAGACCATGATCACCTGCATCATGACACAACACATAATGATGAGAAGCTCCCTAAATTCAGTTTATAGGAACTCCTCCAGTTTTATTTCCTGCATCACTGGTACCTACATGCACCACGACCCTTCCTGAATGCCCTGCAGGCACTCTGGGTCATTCCAAACCCTTGCACCTGGGAGGCAATACCCCAAGCTGGAGTCCTATCTATGTTGCCTCCTGGCTACTGCTGCCTGCCGTGATGACCCTGACATTTAGATAAAGTCAGTATTTAACTCATGGAAGTTACTGGTGAAGAAGACTGTCGGCAAGCCTACTTTAAGTGTTTGTTTCAGAATCTATTTGTTGCAATAATTGTTGCTATTTGACGTCACTGGAGAAATTAAATCCATCCTAGTTTCACAAATATGGGTGTGGGGAGGTCTGTTGCTTAACCAACACTCAATTTGAATTAACATATTAACAACAGTTAAAATGAAGGGCATGCACTTCACATAAAAAAACAATTTTATCACATCTTGTGAGCTAACTAGTACAGCAAACTAGTTTGCTATTGTATGTGCAGTAACAATAATATATGCAAGGCCTAGGAATGGGTAATTAATTATGGTGAAATCATAATGATATCTAACCACATTTAATTATTACTTAATACTGTAATGTATCACTGAAAACATTGGAAACCAATCCCATCTTAAATGGTGCAATTATGATTCATAGCAAGACAAGAGCCCTATTTAGTCATTCTGTAGAACCATCCTAATGACTTGTATTTTCATATGCACTTACGTCTTTGCAAAAAAAGGCTTTTCAGTCTGTGTGGTCCACCAGTGAAAATGTGCTAGTCTCTACCTTCTTGTGGCAACAGGCTTCTATTCTGCAAGGGTCCACTTTCCTCTCACCATGCAGAAATAATGAACTCTCTCCAATTAAGTATGGTGGTCACTGGAGTGATATAGATTTGCACGGTAGTCCCCGGAGTTCTCGTGCTCCCTATCACTTCCACACCACGCACAGTATAACAAGGATACTGTTATACAAAAAAACACAGGAAGGTTGTAATCTGGAGATACATATATTTGCATATTTGGTTTCCGGTACGCTTATGTCACTTTTCTCCTTTGCCAGCAGTCTAGAATTTGTCCTTCTTTCTGGTATACCGTGTCGTAGGACAAAGGCAAAAATGGTCTTTCCGTGACCATGGTTGTTCTTGGTGAATTTTCCTTCAGAAGTGGTTTGCCATTGCCTTCTTCTGGGCAGTGTCGTTACAAGATGGGTGAGCCCACCCATTATCAGTACTCTTTAGTAGTCGCGAAACCAGGACTTGTGATCTTGCAGATGAGCCTCCACCACCTGCTGCCATGGCTTCAGGTGGGGGGGGGGGGGGGGAGGGGGGGACTAAGCAGATGCTGCACCCTGCCCAAGGTGACCTGCAGGCTAGCGGAGGGAAGGAGTGCCTTACACCTCCTTTGGTAGAGACGTATCTCTACCCCAAAATCCTGTGAGCAAGACAAACGAGAGATCTGTAATCAGTGTGCTTTCCCCATAGTTGCTTCAGTTCATTGCTACCACCTGTATTTCAAAGCAACTTAAACAATTTGTCAGAGTGAAATGGATGTTGTAAGGTTCATATGATCTCTAAACACACAGCTAACTGACTGACAATTTGTCTTGGGCCTAACTGTCATGACACAATGAAACTATGATGAAACGTTTTTGTTTCAAGCAATGGCGTTCAGGAATATGCTTTCAGGTAAAGCAACTGAGTGGCCAAACCTGTTTATAAGTTTACAAGAAAGAGATTGTCCACCCTAATTTCAGGGAAATCACATGTCAGATGTGTACGTGACTAATCTTCTAGAGAATGCATGTTCATTCTTTCCAAATGCCGTGTAAATACGGAATATACAACTTAGATGAAGCAGCGCACACAACATGCTGGTGGAACGCAGCAGGCCAGGCAGCATCTACAGGGAGAGGTACGATGACGTTTCAGGCCGAGATCCTTCTCCAGGATGAAGTAGTCAAAGTTTGTCCCCCTTTCTATGTTCTATAAATTTCCATCATTTTAGAATGTTAAAGAATTTATCATTTAAGCCAATGTTCCCTTCTCTCTAACATCCCCTCTCTTCCTACTCTGCTCCATTTCTGTAACAACCCCATCCCTTGGCATACGTCACCATCTTCGTACTACTTTTCCTAATACCACAGACCCTCCCTCCCATTACTCACAGTCCTCTCATTTCAGCAACACCTCCACCTAAGGCATTCCCTGTCTCTGAAACCTTCTCCAGCTCAGGGCAAATAGCTGAAATTAAGAGACAGAACAATAATATTCTGTAGTATGTATGTAATATTTAGCATTCTCACTAAACACTGAAAGAATTAGATTAGATCTATTTACCACATGTACTTCAAATGTGAGGGAAATGGAAGGGTATGAATGTTGTGCTTGATCCCTTAAGCTTGCTATAGCTGGGGGACAGGGGGTAATGGGGATCAGCTCCCACTACCTATTAAATGCTCCCAATGCCATGTGTCTCAAATAGCCTCTGACAAACAATGTGTGGCTTAGCTACTAAGCCCAGAGGAACCATTTCTACTGACAGGAGAAGGGGGAAAGGTTACTGGTGCCTTAAAACCAGTTACTTCTGGCAGATAGGGCTCATCAGCCGTGGTTGGGAGCTCATCTAGGAGAAGGAAAACTGTGATTTCAAACCCCTGCTGCCTTTTGGCTATACCCACTCACAGGGAAGACTTTGGGGATAAACCCCAAGGGAAAAATCCAGAGCTGGAGTCTCTAAGACAGTCTTATGTTGCGTTCAACACTAACTGGCAACTCCTGTGCCAAGATGTATTCATCTCTGCCGTTCCTTTGGATTGATTAGATTCATGGAGAGGCGGAGCTTGCTTCATAGGCAACAGCTTGCCCTCCATATTGTACTGCCCTGGCCTGCACAGACAGCTAGGACTCAACATCATGACCATCAAAGGCCTCAGGACATTATATAGGCAGAAAGGATTATTGTGGTTGACCATTTGATTATTAATTTGATTGGTTCAGCACAACTTGGTGGACCGAAGGACCTGTTCTAATGCTGTACTGTTCTATCTTCTATGTTCTGTACAGTGAAATGTATCATTTGCACTAACAACCAACAAAACTGCTGCCAGACTGAGTCTATCTCTGCCATTCCTTTGGGTTCATCAGATGCATGGAGAGGGGGAGCCTGCTACATGGGCTACAGCTTGCCCTCCATATCGTACTATCCTGGCTTGCATATCTAGGATGCAATGTTCATGGCTGAATCCAAACTGACGGAGGCCTCAGAACTATAAATACTCCTTATATCCTCTGGCAAAGTCAGTGATATATCCATCTCAGTATATCCAATGCCCTACACATCTCATCTTCACTTGGGCTTAGCCCTCTGTGCCTAAGATGGCCCTAGCACTTAGAATACCTTTCCTAAACTCTCCCTTACATTAAAGATAATTTCAGGCAGGCTTGCATTGGTATAAAAGGACCTGGGTGCCCTTCACTGTTTGCAACATATGTTTTGTTTTGAGAAAATAACATAATTGTTATGTATAAATTGATGACAGTATGAAATGTGATTGGGTAAACATATATTTTCAGAGGGCATGGGTAAAGGATAGAAATTACAGAAGGTTGCAAACTTACACATTAGGGCCTGACATTTATTTAACCATTAAAAGAGACTGAAAGGAGAGAAAATTTTCAGGGACTTCGTGTTAGCATTCCCTGGTCTATCTATCAGTTTTTGTCGATTTACTAAATTACAGAGCAGCTGAGGGATTGTGATATTCCAGACTGGACAGGCTACTTCTGTTTCTCTCTCTATGGCTGGACTCAGTTAAACCATCGTGATGCAATCAAAGACCAGGCCGAGGTGAAGAGAGGTTGCAGTCAAAAATGAAATAAAGTTGAAACTGAGCTTAGCTTTCAATGTAATTTATAATTCAGAAGGAAGGGTCACAGAAAGAAATTTGAAGAAATTTGAAATCTGCAAAAATGATGTTCTGTGTATCGTACTTGATGTTTCTATGTTATCATCACAGAGTGAAATGCTGTGTTTTATGTGCTTTCCAAACAGATCACTGAGGTGATAAAAGAAGAAAGAATGCCAAATATTGTGTTACAGTTACAGGGAAAGTGCAGGCAGGCAGATTAGGGACACTTTTTTATAACTGGCAGAATTATACTGCACTAAATAGCACACAGTTTGAAGAAATCATTATTTATTTTATTTTAGGTAGCAATGCACATCATTGTGGCTACAGATTTAAAAGAGAAATAAGAACTCATTTGTAAAATCAGTATGAATATTAGATTGTAAGTGAGCAAGAAGGTAAAAGACAACAAACGATTTGCTAACAACCAGCTTCTGAGAGCAAGAAACTGGATGGTAGTGCTCCATTAGTTAAAATGATGCATTCTTTATATGAGTGTAATCTGTATACTCAATTAAAATAACATAAATTAATGTATTTACATGACAAATTTCAGGACATCCCTAAAGCACTTAGAACCAATTTCTTAGTGCATTGTGTGACTAACAATGTGTTAGTCGTTGTTATATATTACTGAGAACTGGGCTGTGTGGAAGAAACTAAGTTTTATTGCTCTGAATGAGCACAGATCTATTATACACATAATAGTCAAAGTACATTAACCAATTATTAAGGATGATAATCTAACATTATTAGGATAATACCACATTAACAACATACTCTTAAGGAATTACATAAATTAATTGTATATTCTAGTTGTATGTGAGTCAAAGTTCCAAAGTGAAGTGGAGTATGACTGGAGTGGGATCCAATCTACAGCTGAGACAGGGGTGTATGGGTGTGGTCCAGAATGCCAATGTCAGGAATATGGACTGGTCTACAGCCAAAGACAATGTACAGAGTGCTTGCGTTTTCCCAATTCCCTTCATAGTCACCAGGTTCACCAGCCAATTTCTCAAATTGCTGAGTAAAGTGTTAGAAAAGTGAAAGAGCAAAGGGTTTGAGTATAATTCTGCTAGTTTGACACTCTCAAAGTCCCAAAGGTGAATTAGGGTAAGAGTCATTTAGTTTTTGCAAAAAATTTCACTCATTGACCTAAGGTCAACATGCAAAATTATAACTGTAGACCATACTAAAATACTTATGCCATTAATTTTGGTAAATTTCTCTAGACTGGTCTCCATAACTTTGCATACACAAGACAAACATATTGTTTCTTGTTGGTTTCCATGGTTCCTACATCAAAAATATGGGGGATATTTGGGAGAAATTTAATCCATTTTCTTTATTTAGGCAATAATAGATATATATATCAGTGCTAGGCTAAGAGGTAATATAATATGTATTAAGTTTCTGTAAAATCCTTTGGAGAATTTGCATAAAGTAATTAAAGCCCACACATTAAGACTCTGCACAAAGGCCTGTTTCTGTTTCCGGCTGCCAAGTACTTTCTGGAATTTACGCTTAAAATAAATAAAAATTGAATCGTGTACACAATCAAGCATTGTAATATCTTGGCAGTACTTCACCCATTTTCTATGTTGTGACGATGTAACTCAGTACCTTAGGAATCAATTGTATTGACTGAAGACGTCTTAGTATTTGTTTCCATTATCACATCACGTCATCTATCAACTGTACCTTTGTCAGTGGCAGTGCACACCTTTTACAGCCACTGCTGCTCCCTGGAGGACTATACATTTTAACCTTTGGCATATTGCAAGTTTCCTATATCATGTGGACAGCTCCAACTCCATTAGGTTGAGAGTTCTGGGTACTGTACACCTTCATGTCTGATATTCAAATACAGCTGAAGTTCACTCCAAAACACTACACTGCTTTGAGACTATTTTGTTTTGGAGGATGGGCATTCCAAATGTTATTTACAATTCCCTATTAGCAAAACTTTTGTCCTTGAGGTAAGTGTCCAATGATCATATCACTTGAATGGAAAAGCCTACAAAAGGTAGTTGATATGGCCCAGTCCATCACAGGTATAGCCCTTCCTCCACTGAGCATACTGTTTGAAAGCCCAAGTTGATGTGACCTTTCATTGATTCTATTATGGTTATTGTTCGATTTTGGATTTATTGAGTATGCCCACAAGAAAATTAATCTCGGGGTTGTATGTGGTGACATATATGTACTTTGGACTTTGATGACCTCCATATCCAACCCTCTAATAATCAAGGCAGCATCCCACCTCTCCACTACATCTTAATCCATCCCACCCCACCAGGGAAAGTTGACCCCCTTCTCATGTACATCAATACAGTATGTTTCATCCATCAATGTGCCAAGGCGTGCTTATAGGAATTATAGGGAATTCTACTGACCTGAAATGACACAAGACTCTATTAACTTCTCAAGTCTGATTACTCTTCTGGAGACCAAAGTAATGCTGTGGGACCATTTTTGTTCACCTCTCCAGCCCCGGTTGTAGACTTCTCCAGTCATTTATCCTCTTATGCAGGGACCACTCGGTCCTGCTCTGGGGTGGAATAGACAGTCTAGTGGCCTTCCGGATTATCACCAATAGAGACTTGGCACCTATCTTTGTCAAACTCAATCCTGCTCTGGGGTGGAATAGACAGTCTAGTGACCTATGTCTTAAAACACTTCTACTGTATCTGCTTTCACCACCACCTCCTGAGGCCCATTCCAGGCACCCACCAATCCCTGTATGTAATAAATATCTTACCCATGCATCTCCTTTGAACTTTCACCCCATCACTTCAAAGCTCTCCGATATTAAACAGTTTGACCCTGGCCATTCCATTGTCAGTTTGTAGTGGATATTACTATTTATGTATGTATTTATTTCCCTCTCCCTTTTCCTTTTACTCTGTCTTCCTTCATTCATTAACATCCCACCTCAAATGTGTCTAATACAAGTTACTTTTCAGCTTCCACAGCCAGCGACATCTTCAAGAGAACGTAAGTAATTTCTCTGTTCTAATCTAAACCGATATCAGGTCAATATCCATTTGGTGAATTTAATCACATTAAATGTCCCAAGGCTTTGTCATGTGATAGAAAAAGAATGAAGTCCTAAGTTTAAACTACACAAACCCTGCTGTGGAACTGCCAGATTTTGTTGAAACTCATCCCTATTCCCCAGTTAAAAGTCTATCCCCTTAGCATGCTGCTAGTAGAAAGAGTTCACCCCACCAGCAGCACCTCAAGCAATGAAGTGTGAGTTTGTAAAGCTAGACTTAGAAGGCAATTTGAACTGAAAAGTAAAGTTATGAGGTAGTGTTTATGGGATCAATATCCATTCCGAAATCTGATGTCAGAAGGGTAAGAGCTGTTCCCGAATCATTGAGTGGGTGGTTACAGCAAAGTAAAATTGTTATAATTAGTTACACTGAGTTTAAAATGAAGTGGGTAGTGTTGTTTAGCTTTACCTTGAATATACACTTAAAGCCAATTCAGTTCAATCTGAGCAAGATATACCGGGGGAGACGTTGAAGTGCGTACACACGCCCAACAACGGCAGAATGACAAGGCAATGTCTGTGTGTGAATGAATGTGCACGTATAAGGAGTGTGTTTACCAAGTGTCCTCCATCATATTGTGGCCACGAATTTCTTCTATAGAATGCATGTGCTTTTTTTTTACAATTGATCTCAAAACCAATCTGAACTATGTAATTCTCGCGTGCAGATCTCCCACACAGCAGGCAATAGTCAAATGATTGACATCAATTTTATAAGTAATGTTTTAAAACTACACTCAGCCTAGCAATGATCTTATCTGCCACATGTTCTTCAATAAAAAGATCTTGTCAACAATGACTAAGGAAAGTTAAATAAGTATTTGTTCAATGAACTTTCACCTGCAGGAGGGGGAGGGGCCTGATCACCTCAGATGTGCAGTCCAAACACTCTCTAATTGCACATTTTGGAGAAGAGATAAAATAATTTTTGCAATTCATGGAAGTTCAGTTGTGATCTCGGAACCAATGTAATGCAAGAAATTGCATGATCAGCCAATCCTGACCCTCCCGGTACCTTGCAGACCACTGACTCTGGCCTCTGGTCAGTACCTTCAAGCAACAAAACTTCCCTTTGATTCATTCAATCATGTTTAATTCTTACCCACATCCCTCCAAAGAAAAATTGTACTCAAGAAGCTCAGGCCCAACACCACCCTTGACCTTTCTCTCGCCCTTCTCTCCTCTGACCTTCCGGAATGAATACTAGCCACTGCAAGCCCCTCTTCTGCCAAGACAACACCACATGCCCTCCTCTGAAGTCAAGAGGGCAAACCTCAGCAGAGAACTCACCTTTGTACCCTAGCACCCACAACCCAATGACCCATCACCTTACCAACCTCTGTCTCTACACTCCCTTCCCCCGACCACACCAGGCTCCATCATTCCAACTCCATACCCACACCTATGATCTCCCAGTCACAGTCCCACATCTCCCTTTTACTTCAATATACTGCCCACCAATATACTTCAATATACTGCTCTACACTCTCAAACCTGATGCAGGGCCTCAAACTGAAATGTCAACCATCTCTTTGTCTCCACAGATACTGCTCCACCCACTGATTGTTTCGAGGAGTTTACTTTTTCTGTTTTACATCAGTACAGCTGCTCAAGCCAGGTTTGACTTTGGTGGAGTGTTATTAGGTGGCTGTAACCCATATACTTCTGTTTTCATTGTGTTTTTATATTATGATTGGCAAGAAAACCCTCTGTGCCCCTTTCCCCATCTACATATGCCGTATCACAACAATTTTAACAATGTAATAAAAAAAATAGAAAATCCCATTACTATGCCATATAGGAGATAGAATGCCATTCTCTTAAAAGCCAATTAACAGTAACTATCAGGCTTACGTAATGTTATTTCATTAAAAAGCCAAACCTCTTCACATTACAACCTATTCATTATAAAATCAACCGCTTTCTCTCTGCATTTCATTGTCCACAGCCTTCTTCCTGGGTTGGGCATTCAAAAACTGAATGGGCATAGGTTTAATGTGAAAGAGGAGAGACTTGTTAAGACCCTGAAAGGCAAGTGTTGAGTGTTTAACATTTCAGTAATATTGAAATATATATTGTTTGATTATACATTCTTTGTTGTTTACATAATGCATTACAGGTTCTATGTAAAAGTACGTAAATGGCAAATGTCATCACGCCACCTCCTGGCGCATGCGCACCTCGCTTAAAGTAAAAGTGAACCAAGAGTCACATCACTCTACTCCCTTGCTTTCCTCTAAATCAGTTTTCATGTTTTGGAGCTGCAAAACATAACAGCAACTTTTCCATCCAGAGGCTGGTCGGTATATGGAAGCAGATGTCTGAGGAAGTGGTTGAGGCAGGTACATTAACAACAGTTAAAAGGTATGTGGACAGGTAGACAGATGGAAAAGGCTTAGAAAGATATGAGCCAAACACAGGCAAATGGAACGAGTTTAAACGTCCCAGTCCATCACGGATAAAGCCTTCCCCACCACTGAGCACATCTACCCAACATACTGTCACAGGAAAGCAGCATCAGGGACTCCCACCACCTAGGCCATGCTCTCTTCTCACTGCTGCCATCAGGAAGGCAGTACAGGAGCCTCAGAACTCACACCACCAGGTTCAGGAACAGTTATTACCCCTCAGCCATCTGGCTCTTGAACCAAAGGGGATAACTTTCAACTTCACTTGGCACATCACTAAGATATTCCACAATTTATGGACTCTCTTTCAAGGACTCTTTGTCACATGTTCTCAATATTTATTGCTTATTTGTTTATTATTATTATTATTAATTTCTTTTTGTATTTGCACAATTTGTTGTTTTTGCACACTGGTTGAATGCCCAAGTAGGTAGAGTCTTACATTGATTATGTTATGGTCATTATTCTATAGATATATCGAATATGCTCACAACAAAATGAATGTTAGGGCTGCACATGGTGACATATATGTACTTTGATAATAAATTTACTTTGAACGTTGAGTTTTCAATTTTGAACCTTGGTCAACATGAACCAGTTTGGCCAAAGGGCTCATTTCTATGCTGAATGTCTCTATGACTTGAGCGACTGGGACAGTGCTGATAGATACAACGTTAACGAGTTATTGCATTCTCCCTATGAATGGGTTTCCTCCAGGTGCTCAGGTTTCCTCCCACAGTCCAAAGACTTGCAGGTTGGTAGGTTAATTGTTCATTGTAAATTGTCCTGTGATTAGGCTAGAATTAAATCAGGGGTTTGCTGGGTGGCACAGCTCGAAGGGCCAGAAAGACCTATTCTGTGCTATAGATAAAATAGTCCACTAGCTATTGAAAATATATATGGAAATACAAAAAATGCACCATGGATATCCTTCTTGCCATCTATGTTAGGATACAATGTTACTATCAATTGGAACTGCATGGTTTGTAAAAATTAGGGAGATACGATAGCGTACAGTACCAGTGACTTGGGTTCAATTCCCACACAGCCTGTACATTCTCCCCGTGACCACATGGGTTTCCTCTGGGTGCTCTGGTTTCATCTCACAGTCCAAAGACTTATGGTTTAGTTGGTTAATTTGTCTTTGTAAATTGTCTTGTGATTTGGCTAGGATTAAATACTAGCGCGGCGTTAAGGGTCAGAAGGGTTTGTTCCACACTGTATCTCAATAAATAAATAATTTTATTTAGTTTATCACTGTGAGTGGATTTACCTAAATGCATGTTCTTGGGAGGGTCTGTGGACCCATCTCCTACAGCCGAGCAAAGGTCCTTGTCTAAAACTATTGAATAGCATTGAGATATGTGAGTGGTTCATAGTAACAGTTGAGGATTTCACTCCTAACTTGAGGCAATGAAGAATCATTAGTACAATAACTTTGTAGTTAAATTACTGGACTGCTCTCTGGAGATCTGGAGCACTGATCCAAAGTTGTGAGTTCAAATCCGCTGGCAAATTTAAAAGTTTAATAATTGTTAAATCTGAATTTAGGAAAAGAAAAGGTTAGTCTCAGCAATGATGACTAATAAATTGGTTTTTACAACATTCTATCTTGTTCAGCAATGCACCTTAAGAGCATAGTGTATCATTACTACCTAATATAGCCTACATATACAGTAACTTCAGAGCAACTCTTAACACATCCACAGGCAGTTTTGGAAAACAAGTCATTGAGTATATTTAAGCCAGAGGTTGATAGATTCTTGATTTGACAGGGCATGAAGGCCTACAGGGGTAAGGCAGGAGGTTCAGGCTGAGAGGGTAATGGATCAGCCATGATGAAATGGTAGAGCAGACGTAATGGACCAAATAGCTTAATTCCGCTCTTATATCTTATGGCCCTAACCAGCCCCTCAGTTAGCAATAGACAGTAAATACTATTCATAATGTCCATAAATAAAAATATTAAAAAATACTGCTGTGTCTTCAATATACCCTCCAAGCATCAATAAACGTCTTTTCACTGTTTTATAATCATTGTCTGTCCAGCTGTAAAGTGCTCTGAGCTGTTTCTATGAAAACATAACCTGTTGACGTGGCAAGCCTTAGGTTTGTCAGTATTTATGACATTTTACTTGGGTGGATCACAAACAGGCTTCACATAAGCAGGCAATCTTTAAGCAAAACTATCGACTCTCAAATACAAGTTGCTTGGTTGCTTGTGGCAAAATGAGTCATCAAGGAGTAAAACATTGAAACAGATCCGATGGGGTGGGTATAAGTATACCAGTCCAGAGAAGACTGGCTTTAGTGCACTAGGAGACCCCATCTCTAATGTCCAATGTAACAGCCTACCACATTCAGTTTTTATTGGTACTTCTGAACAGGCTCCCCCCCAGAGCTCATAAGGTCCTTCTGCATATGTACAGCCCAGCGACATCACTGGGCTCCCACTTCCACTTAAATTCAAGCCTGACTGGAAACAGTGCTGTGAAAGAACCTCCTGTTCAGAGAGACTGGCAGAGATAAGTGCATCATTCTTTTTGTTGAAGCCTTCTTTGTGAAATTTTGCAAGCTGGTTCCACACTGTGTTTAAATTTTCTGTAGATAGCTGATCCCAATTCACTACCAACCTCAACTTCCCTCTTATTCCTGACATGACGTCAGTACACACAGATCCAAATAAACAGGAAATCACTCAGATTGAGGTCTTTGCCTTTTCTACAAAAAAAAATAGGTTCTTCAGTGGTATGACATTAGAAGCAGATCTGACCATCAGGGATAAAGCCCTCCCTACCACTGAGCAGAAGTGGTACATGAAGTGGTGTTGCAGGAAAGCGGCATCCATCATCAAGGACCCCACCACCCTGGTCATGCTCTCTTCTCAGTGTTGCCATTAGGAAGGTTACAGGAGCCTCAGGACTCTCACCACCCACTTCTGGAACAGTTATTACCCCTCAACCATCAGGCTCCTGAACCAAACGGGATAACTTCACTCAACTTCACTTGCCCCATCATTGAAATGTTCCTACAACCTATGGACTCACTTTCAAGGACTCGTCATCTTATGTGTACGATACTTATTGCTTTTTTATTTATTTATTACAAGTACTCTTCTCGTGCTTCCAGCTGGGTTCAGGTATCAATTATAACCAATGTCTCGATGGCAAACTCTATCATCTTCATTAGGGATGATGTCTGTGTATGTCTAGTCTGGCGGCATTTATACCCCTTCCGTCCGTCCCACCTGATTGGTTAATCCTCATCCAAACAGGTTTCCACTCTCCCACCTTGTTTACAATCGAATTCCAGTTCTTACTTAGAGTGAGACCTTCACCTTTGTTAAAATTCTTTTGCTCTAGTCTCCACGAGGACATAAAACAATTATGCACAATGTTCTTACAGAATGGCTACAAGGTGAAGGGAATCAATTGGGCCCTTAAAAGGGCTGACAGAAAATCCAGGAAACGTAACAACAAGAAGGAACCTGTTGCTACCGTCTGTCTTCCCTATATTTACATGGTGTCTGGAAGGATTGCCAGGATCCTGAAAAAATACCATAAGGAAGCTCAAATCACAGCTTCTGTGGGTCAAAGATGAAACGGGACTCAGGTCGACTGGCATTTACAGGATTCCCTGTGAATGCTGAGCACCGTATGTCATCCAGATAGAATGCATGATGGAAACCCACATCAACAAGCGCAGTATCTGTTTGAAATCAGCAGTAGCAGAACATTGTACTCACAATGGCCATAGGATTGACTCCAACAGCACAAAGACTATTGTGCCATGCCAATGGCTTTTGAGACCATCTGGGGATGTAAGTCATTGAAATAAGTCTAGAGGAAAAGGATTTTAACAACGATAAACGTCTCAGTCTAAGTAAGAACTGGAATTTGATTGTAAACAAGTTGAGACAGCAGAAACCTGGTTGGATGAAGACTAACCAATCAGGAAGGATAGACTAGAGGGGTATAAATACCACTGGACTAGACATGCCCAGGCATCATCCCTGATGAAGATGGCAGAGTTTGTCATCAAAATGTCAGTTAAAATCAATGCCTGTACCCAGCTGGAAGAACGAGGAGAGTTTATTCGTCATATACAGCAGGAAAGCACTGAATCCTATTTTTAAATTTATTTATTATTGTTATTCCTTTATTTTTGTATTTTCATTGTTTGTTATCTTTTGCACACTGGTTGAACACCAAAGTTGGTGCAGTCTTTCATTGATTCTATTATGGTTATTATTCTATGAATCTCAGAAAATGAATCTCAGGGCTGGATATGGTGACATATATGTACTTTGATAATAAATACACTTTAAACTTTGAAAATTGAACTAGAATTCTTTCCAATGACAGCATCACTCTTAAAATACCACTTGGCTATACTATCCATGTGCTTAGAATTCTGTCAGTATTATATCTAGGTTTATGCTGTTACAAATCTCTGTGATATTTGACCATATGCAATAGGTCAAGGCAGTCATTTTAGAACATAGAATAGTACAGCACAGTACAGGCCCTTCGCCCCACAATGTTGTGCCGGCCCTTAAACCCTGCCTCCCATTTATCCCCCCACCTTAAACTTCTCCATATACCTGTCTAGTAGTCTCTTAAATTTCACTAGTGTATCTGCCTCCACCACTGACTCAGGCAGTGCATTCCACGCACCAACCACTCCTCTAATATTCCCCTTGAACTTCCCACCCCTTACCTTAAAGCCATGTCCTCTTGTATTGAGCAGTGGTGCCCTGGGGAAGAGGCACTGGCTGTCCACTCTATCTATTCCTCTTAATATCTTGTATATCTGTATCATGTCTCCTCTCATCCTCCTTCTCTCCAAAGAGTAAAGCCCTAGCTCCCTTAATCTCTGATCATAATGCACACTCTCTAAACCAGGCAGCATCCTGGTAAACCTCCTCTGTACCCTTTCCAATGCTTCCACATCCTTCCTATAATGAAGTGACCAGAACTGGACACAGTACTCTAGTTGTGGCCGAAACAGAGTTTTATAGAGCTTCATCATTACCCCGTGACTCTTAAACTCTATCCGTCGACTAATGAAAGCTAACACCCCATAATCTTTATTAACTACCCAATCTACCTGTGAGGCAACTTTAAGGGATCTGTGAACATGTACCCCCAGATCCCTCTGCTCCTCCACACTATCCTGCCATTTACTTTGTACTCTGCCTTGGAGTTTGTCTTTCCAAACTGTACCATGTCACACTTCTCCGGGTTGGACTCCATCTGCTACTTCTCAGCCCATTCCTGCATCCTATCAATGTCTCTCTACAATCTTCGACAATCCCCTACACTATCCACAACATCACCAACCTTTGTGTCATCTGCAAACTTGCCAACCCACCCTCCTACCCCCACATCCAGGTCGTTAATAAAAATCATGAAAACTAGGGGTCCCAGAACCGATCATTGTGGGACACCACTAGCCACAACCCTTGAATCCAAATGTACTCCCTCCACCACGATCCTCTGCCTTCTACAGGCAAGCCAATTCTGAATCCACCTGGTCAAACTTCCCTAGATCCCATGCCTTCTGGCTTTTTGAATAAGCCTGCCGTGTGGTACCTTGTCAAATGCCTTATCAAAATCCATGTAGATCACATCCACTGCACTATCCTCATCTATATGCCTGGTCACCTCCTCAAAGAACTCTATCAGGCTTGTTAGACACAATCTGTCCTTCACAAAGCCATGCTGTCCCTGATCAGACCATGATTCTCTAAATGCCAATAAATCCTATCTCTAAGAATCTTTTCCAACAGCTTTCCCACCACAGACGTAAGGCTCACTGGTCTATAATTACCCAGACAATCTCTACTACCTTTTTTGAACAAAGGGACAACATTCACCTCCCTCCAATCCTCCGGTACCATTCCTGTGGACAATGAGAACATAAAGATCCTAGCCAGAGGCTCAGCAATCTCTTCCCTCACCTCGTGGAGTAGCCTGAAGAATGTTCTGTCAGGCCCCAGGGACTTAGCCAACCTAATATATTTTAACAACTCCAACACCTCCTCTCCCTTAATATCAACATGTTCCAGAACTTCAACCTCACTCATATAGTCCTCACTGTCATCAAGTTCCCTCTCATTGGTGAATACTGAAGAGAAGTATCCATTGAGGACCTCGCTCACTTCCACAGCCTCCAGGCACATCTTCCCACCTTTATCTCTAATCAATCCTATCTTCACTCCAGTCATCCTTTTGTTCTTCACATAATTGAAGAATGCCTTGGGGTTTTCCTTTACCCTACTCGCCAAGGCCTTCTCATGCCCTCTTCTTCCTCTCCTCAGCCCATTCTTAAGCTCCTTTCTTGCTACCCTATATTCCTCAATAGCCTCATCTGATCCTTGCTTCCTAATCCTCATGTATGCTGTCTTCTTCCACCTGACTAGATTTTCCACTTCACTTGTCACCCACGGTCCCTTCACCCTACCATTCTTCATCTTCCTCACTGGGACAAATTTATCCCTAACATCCTGCAAGAGATCCCTAAACATCAACCATGTTTCCCTGCAAAAACAATATCCAATTTACACTTGCAAGTTCTAGCCTTATAGCCTCATAATTTGCCCTTCCCCAATTAAAATTTTGGGGAAGAATTTTGGGAAAAAATTTTACTTTACATGGCAGTCTCGTTTCTTGTCTGAGTAACTATATATGCACTCTATTGGCCAATCATTATTATAGTTGAGAAGAGTTGGTACTAAAAGTTTGTAGAACAATATATCTCAATATATTTTGCCCCTGTTCTTCATGTTGTTTACAAATACAGGTTCAATTACAATGCATTGCTCGATTACAAATGCAGTTTCTTCCAGTTGCAGTTGCAAGCTGATGCCCATATTTGGCTGCCATTGGGCTTTCTGAGCTTGGACAGACAATCATCCTTGCAGTAACAAATGTTAGTGCTGGCAAGCCACAAAGCTTGACAGCTGGCTTAACTGTGCCACAAGCTTAGCCTGATGTCAAACTTATTAACAATTTCAAACACCAGAAATTCTGCAGATGACAGAAATCCAAATGAACACACACAAATTACTGGCGGAACTCAACAGATAAGGCAGCATCTATGGGAATGAATAAACAATCAACATTTCGGGCCAAGACCCTTCATCTGGACAAACAAAGGAAGAGGAATTGACACCACAGTAAAAAGGTGGAGGGAGGGAATGAAGAACAAGCTAGAAGATGACAGGTGAAGCTAGGTGGGTGGCAAAGGAAAAGAGTTGGAGAAGAAGGAAAACTGATAGGAGTGGAGAGTTGACCATAGCAGAAAGTGGCACCAAGGGGTAGGTAGGTGATAGGCAGGTGAGAAAAGGTAAGAGGCCAGAGTGGAGAACAGACAGACAGACATACTTTATTGATCCTGAGGGAAACTGGGTTTCATTACAGTGAAGAAATTTAGCAATATAAAACCATAAATAATGAAATAATAATGTTAATCACGCCAAGTGGAAATAAGTCCAGGACCAGCTTATTGGCTCACGGTGTCTGACATTTTGAGGGCAGAGTTGTAAAGTTTGATGGCCACAGGTAAGAATGACTTCCTATGACACTCAGTGTTACATCTCAGTGGAATGAGTCTCTGGCTGAATGTACTCCTGTGCCTAACCAGTACATTATGGAGTGGATGGAAGTCATTGTCCAAGATGGCATGCAACTTGGACAGCATCCTCTTTTCAGACACCACCGTCAAAGAGTCCGGTTCCACCCCCACAACATCACTGGCCTTATGAATAAGTTTGTTGAAGGAGAGAAGAGGGGAAAAGATTTGTTTTAAGGGAAGGAGAAATAGATCTTCATGGCATCAGATTTGAGGCTACCCTAAAGGAATATCATGTGTTATTCCTCCACCCTGAGGGTGGCCTTATCTAGGCACAAGATGTCGCAACAGGAAAGGGAATCAAAATTAAAATGCTCAGCCGCCAGGATGTTCTGCTGTTGTTGGGTGGAGCAGAGGTGCTCGATGAAGCAGTTCCTCGATTTACGACGGGTCTCATCAATGTACAAGAGGCTGCATCGGGAGCCCCAGAGACAATAGCCGACCCCAGCAGATTTGCAGATGAAGTGTTGCCTCACCTGAAAGGACTGTTCCCGGACCTGACTGGAAGTAGGGGAGGTGATGAAAAGGCAGGTGTAGAACTTTGGCCAGTTGCAGGGATAGGTGCCAGGAAGGAGATTAGTGGGGAGGGAATCATGAAGGGAGTAATCCCTACAGAAAGCAGAGAGTGGGAGGGGGGCAAAGATCTGATTGTTGGTTGGATCCCTTTGGAGATGGTGGAGGTTGCGGAAGATAATATGTTGGATGCAGAAGCTCATGGGGCGGTAGACAAGGACAAGAGGAACTCTATCACTGTTAAGGTGGTGGGGAAGATGGGTTCAGCATGGACGTTCAGGAAACAGAGGAGATGCGTGTGAGAGCACATTCAATGGTGGAGGAAGGGAAACTGTTCTTTGAAGAAGGAGATTGCTAATATCCTAGAAAAGAAAGGCTCACTCTGGGAACAGATGCAGTGAGACGGAGGAACTGAGAAAAGTGTTTCTACTATTCAACATTATTAAAAGAAAAATTAAACAACAAAACCTTGTCAAAAATGATTAAAGATTATAAAACTGAACAACTTAAGAGAATTTTAAGTGTTAAATGTTAGTTAAAAAATTGTAGATCTTACAGTCATTCTTCCATTTAAATGAATGGATTTACTATTCCTACTCTAGTCTACCTGATTCAACTTCTCCAGAGTAAGGCTGGCTGGTAAAATCCTATAGCTTCACGCGTGGGTGTTGGATTCCATGAACAATCTGAATGCTGTTTGGGAATGGCCAGGTCTGGACCTCCATGTTCATATGGTATGTAGAGAGGACCTCTGATTGAGGGAGAGACGACCTGGCTGTGAGGGAGTAGAAGTAGGTAAATTTCAGGTAGAAGTGCAGAACACTTCAGTTTAGATAACACAAATGCAATGCAGTTAAAAAATGAGACAACATTCTCCAGAATGATATCACAAAAGCACATGACAATACAGACTATACCAGAAAATCCACATAACGTTTGGAAATCCCCAAATCCAGAATCCGGATATGCTGCTGCGTATTAATATCACGCTACCATCTTAGCGCGTTCCCCGGGAAGGAGCTCCAAACTCACCAGACAAAACAAGACTACCCAGACACATCAAGTCAGGAGACCAACACTACCACCCAACAAACCAAAAACTAAAGCTACAAGACCTACACAAAACCACATAGTTACATATAGTTATAGTTAACATATAGTTACAACAGTGCAGACAATACCATAATTGATAAAAAAAAACAGACCATGGGCACAGTAAAAATAGTCCAAAGATGTTAAAAGACTATAAGTTCAAAAGAAACCACCACACAGTTTCCAGAAGTCCTCAGGGTCCCGACAGACTCGTCATCCCATGCAGGCGGCAGAAGGGAGTACCCCGCTATGGACTTCCACGGCTAGGAGACTCATCCATTTCATTGAAGATGCTTAGTTATGTTTTTAACAACTAAGGGAGGCAAAAAAAGTCCATGGAAACTCAAATTTGTTCTGGCTAGGTGTGGATATCTCTTTCTTTATCATAAACACAGGAGATTCTGCAGATGCTGGAAATCCAGAGCAACACACACAAAATGCTGGAAGAACTCCACAGGCCAGGCAGCATCTATAGAAATGAACAAACAATTGATTTTTCCGGCCAAGACCCTTTGTCAGCATTGGAACTGAAGTAGGACCATGCCAGAATATAAAGGTGGGGGGTCAGGAAAGAGGACCAGCTGGAGGATGATTGGTGGAGCCAGGTGCGTGGTGGAGTGGGTTGAAGTAAGAAGCTGGGAGATAATAATTGGATAAGGTAATGGGCTGGAGAAGAAGAAATCTGATAGGAGAGGAGAGGGAAGAAGGAGGGGCACCACAGGTAGGTTATAGGCAGGTGAAGAGAAGAGGTAGGAGGCCAGAGTGGGGAATAGAAGAGGGAAGGAGGAAGGGAAAATGTTACCAGTAGGAACAATCGATGTTCAAGCCATATTCTTTGCTCTATCTTAGATTGTACACAGACAGTAATTTTCAGGACCTATTATTCACAGAATCTAAACGTACAGACAAGTTTACACTGCCACACTGACACTGTAGCACCAGTAGCAGTTCCCCAATAGTGCTCTCTATATACATGATAATGTAATATGAGTGATAAGCATTTCATCAAATGACACACTAGCAGGCAGCACTGATCTATCATTCAAACCGTCAGTAACTGTATCCTGATTCCTTGTAGTCCAGTAATTTCATGCAGTAAATTCATACCCCATCCTCAGTCACAGAGCAACAGTCAAAGGAGGTTAAACTCCCGCTGGGCAGATAATTACTTGGAATGTTCTCTTGGTTTCACACCCTCTGTCTGTAGCCAAGTGAGGGATTATAGAACTCGTTCAGTGTATTGTGCATTGGCAATTGTCAGCCAGCCAAGGATAACACCGTGCCAGGAGCAGTGGGAGAAGGAAAGTAAATCTGGCAGTATCACAAAATGTTCTCCAAACTTTTACCTGCCTCCAGTCAATCCCTCTCACACTCCCCTTGAGGCCCACATTCTCTCGCTTCTTCTCCTCTACCCACAGTCACCCTTTGCACTATGCTATGAACTTCCACACAACCACTTTTTCTTTCCCTCGAACTTTTGGTCATCATTCCCTCACAGCCAGGTCCTCTCTCCCTCACAGACCTCCTTCTTCTCCCATTGTCAGATTATCTCGCTCTCATGCAGGGGTCCTCTTTCCCCAACCAGATCATGCTTCTCCAACCAAACCTCTTCCTTCTCCCACTGCCAGATCATCTCTCCCTCACCCAGAAGTCCTCCCTCTTTCAATCAGAGGTTCTCTCCCCCTCACTGCCAGATCATCTCTCCCTCACCCAGAAGTCCTCCCTCTTTCAATCAGAGGTTCTCTCCCCCTCACTGCCAGATCATCTCTCTCACCCAGAGATTCTCTCTCCTCCAACCAGAGGTTCTTTCTCCCTCACTGACAGATCCTCATTCACTCACGCAGAGGCCCTCTCTCCTCCAACCTCCACATCACTACCAGGTCCTCTCTCCCTCGCCCGAGTTCTCTGCCTTGCAACCTCACTTTTATTCCCTCCATTCAATTGCCAATGAAGAGCTTTACTGTGTGCGTGTGTCACAAGTCGGGCAAGCTTGCACTGCATGTTGCAGTACACTCACCACGTTCAGTGACGCATCTCAGATCTGCAAGAAAACCCTCAGCAGTTTCAGGAAGCTGAATGAGTGAAATCCAAATCGGTCCCGGAAAACCAAGCTACTCCGGTGCTCCGGAGAAAGAAAACATCTAAGTCCATTGTCTGGGAAGCAGCAGCTCGTCTTATAACGCAAAGTGAAAACTAAAGTTCTGCAGGTGCCGGAAAGCTGAAAGAAAGTAAACACAAATACCGGAAACACTCAGCAGGTCAGGTTTTATCTGTGGAAGGAGAAACAGGGTTAATAGTTTAGGCAGCCAAACCTTTGCTAGTTTTAAAATAAACCTGAAATATTGACTCTGTTCCTCTTTCAAACAACAATGCCTGAGCTGCTTACTGTTCCCAGTGTTTCCTGCATTTGTTTTACCCTTACAACCATCATAGTTGTCTTTTATCCAATGGCACCAACCATTTTAGAGGCAAACAATGTAATATTTCATCATGTGTATCATATTTCTTTATTTGTTGAAATACAAAGTGGAGAATGCCCTTCTGGCCCTTCCAGCCATGCCACACAGTAACCCACCAACTTAACCCTAGTCTAACCATGGGCCAATTTACATGACCAATTAACCTACCAACCGCTCCATCTTTGGGCTGTGGGAGCAAACTGGAGCACCCGGAGGAAACACACGTGGTCACAGGGAGAACATACAAGCTTCTTACAGGCTGCGTTAAGAATTGAATCCATTCTGTAAAGTGCTGTGCTAACCACTACACTACCATGCTACCCCATGGCGAGTGTGCAATCACATAATCTTTCAAAGCAGATTTGACTCTTCGAGGGGATCATATCTCTTCATTCGTAATTGAATGACAACCTTCTTTCCATTCTCCTTCTCAGTCACGACCTCTCATTCTCATTTCCACCTTACCTCCATCATCTCAATGTCTATGTCCTCTCTCCCCCATCAAGTTCTCTCTTTCTCCCACAATCTATTACAATCTGTCCATTTATCTCTTGCATTGATCTCTTTCCCATCTTGAAGCCTTCAATTATCCAATCTTCATGGACTGCCATTTAGATTTCATTCCTAGTCCTGCCTCACTCTCCTTTTCCAAGCTAACAGAAGGCAAGAGAATCCAACAAATGACTTATTGCTCAGTAGAACTGACCCAGTCCAGGGCATTAATTTTCCTTTGTTCATTTTCAGCCTCCCCAACCACCACCTCCATATTTACCTTAGTAAGTGTTGCTGTTCAAGATGACCTGCTGGAAGCAAGACAACCGGTAACTACTTTTATTAAACACTGTTTCTCAGAAACAATCACTGCAATCTATAGTCTGTAACTTCCCTTTCAGCATTGAGCTTTTGAGCCACCTGTACAACATGGTATTTTTGTGATGTGAACTAAAGTCTCAAAGGTGCAGGATGGTTTCGGAGTAGTATGTACGGGCCGAATCGAAGCGTCGGACTTAACTCACTTTTGTTAAGTCTACCTCTGAATGGTATTTGATTACTTTCATTGCTTGCACATTTTGTTGTTTTTTTTGTACATTGGGTGTTTGACAGTCTTCTTTTAATGCTCTATTTGGTTTCTTTGTTTTGTGGCTGCCTATAAGAAAATGAATCTCAAGGATGTATATGTATACATACTTGGATAATAAATGTACTTTGAATTTCACTATAAATGTCTCTGGTGATCATGGGTCAACGTAAATAGGTACTACCTTATCTTTGGTTGACAATGGAAACAAAGCACTTGGATTCCAATGATCTTTCCCACATTTACTCTCAAGAGCACAGCAAGGAATTCTGGAACCATTCGGTTCAGTGAGTTCTATCTGAAGTTATCAGGCTTGTAAAAATAATCCAAGAATAAATCCAGCTTTGCTGCGACTTTTGTTCCGTCCTCAAAAAGCAGAATTTCCATTTTAATTCCTATTCTCGTTTCCATTCCAACATGTTCATGTTCCTCTTCTTCTGCCATGAGAAGGCCACTCTCAGGTTTGAGGGACAACACCTCATATTTCGTTCAGGTAGCCTCCAAACCTGATGGCATGAACATCAATTTTGCCTTCCAGTAATTTCAATCCATCATTCTGGCCTCTCGCCTCTTCTCCTCACCCGCTTATCACCTCCGCCTAGCGCCTCTCGTTCTTCCCTTTCTCTGATGATCCACTCTCCTCTCCTATCAGATTCTTTCTTCTCCAGCCCTTTACCTCTTCCAATTATCATCTACAAGCTTTTTACCTCATCCCTCCTCTCCCCCCCCCCCCAGGTGGTGTCACCTATCACCTTCTTGCTTGTATTCCTTCCCTTCCCCTCATTCTCTTTTTCTGGCATCTCTCTCCTTCCTTTCCAGACCTGAAGAAGTGTCTCGGCCCGAAACATCAACTATTTATTCATTTCCATGGATGTGGCCTGACCTGCTGAGTTCCTCCAGCACTTTGTGAGTGTTGCAATAGATTTCCAGCACCTACAAGATATCTTGTTTCCACATTTCTGTGCCTCTGCCTCTGCTTTGATTAAATTATTACATCCAGGAGGTAGACGAGCAAGGAAGGCAGGCCAGTGAGACCACGTGCTTTCCAAAAGCCTCCATCAGTTAGTACAAAGTTGTCCCATCTGAACTCTTTTAAGTGATTTCTTTCTGGTTATACCACTCCTTTTGTAATTAAAATTGTTGAAATGAGTTAGCAAAAATTAACAAGTAGTTCTGTGGGTGGCATGGAATTAATGCTGAAAACATAATTACTGCCTCCGCAAATCTAAGCTTTGCTTATCAAATAGCAAAATGTATTACTTTCATTTTCGGAATTCTGTTGGCAGGAGTCAGCTACATTAATACACTGAAGGGTGTTTGTTTCCATGTAAATGGGATAGTAGGAGCATTCAAGCTATGGAATTATGAGTTTAGATAAAAAAAAAAGAACACAAAAACAACATGTGGACACATATCTTTAGGAAATGGCTCAATAAATCCGGGAAGCTGAGAAGCCAGCAGAAGCCCGATTCAGACAGCTTGTATCTTTCGGCTCCCCTCTGTAGCCCTGACTAGCTTACACAGATCATATCTCAAAGGCTGGGAGCCCACCAGTAGGCAATGCAAAAGGAGCGCCGTTATACGTGCTGTCCCTGGGGTTTGCTAAGCCCCTTGCTGCCCCGACTTCTACTCCACCCGTGGTGTTAGCCTGAGCTTGAAGAAAGCAACACTAATCCACCAGCAGAATAAAGACCTATCGAAACACAACCTGAAATTCAGAATGTTTTCTGTTTTCTGTTGGCCTTGAATGCCAAGAGCTGGTGACTGAATACACACCCATCCCCATTACAAAAGCACCAGATACTTAAAACAAAATCATGCTTTGTGTTGTCACAAACTGGTTCTGCTATTTACTTAAGGAGTACTTAAGGAGTACTATTTACTTAAGGAGTATGCATCATCCTAACAGGCAACGTGTAAATGATTCCATGCTCCATTCTCATTATTATTGTCAAGAACAAGGGACAGGAGCCTAATGACTCACACTCAATGAAATAGGAACAGTTTCTTCCCCTCCACAATCAGATTTCTACACAGTCCATGAATTCTGAGATTCTGCTGACGCTGGAAATCTTGAACAACACACACACACAAGCTCAGCTGGTCAGGCAGCATCTATAGAAGGGAATGAACCAGTCAATGTTTCAGGCTGAGACAGACTGGAAAGAAAGGTAGCAGAGGCCGGAATAAAAAGGTGGGGAGAGAGGAAGAAGGAGAAGCCGGCAAGTGAAAGGTGAGACCAGGTGAGGGAGAAGGTGGGTGGGTGAATTGGTGGGAGAGGGGGAATGAAGTAAGTTGGGAGGAGGCAGCTAGAAGAGGTAAAGGACTGGAGGAGAAGGAATCTCATCGGACAGTAGATCATGGAAGGAAGGGAAGGAGGAGAGGGACCAGTGGGAGGTGCTGTCATATGAGGAGAAGAGATGGGGGGCAGAGTGTAAACAGAATGGGGAAAAGAAAAAGAGAGGTCGGGGGCTGGAAGATAGGGACCACCAAGTTGGAGGCAAACCACACAAAATGAGGTGTTGCTTCTCCAACCTGAGTTTGCCTCATTGTGACATTAGAGGAGACAATCGACAGTCATCTCTATGGCTTGGCATTCAATACTATCATCCCCTCAAAACTAATCGATAACCTCCAAGGCCTTGGCCTCAATACCTCCTTGTGTAGCTGGACCCTTGATTTCATAACTTGCAAACCCCAAACAGTTTAGATTGACAACAACATCTCCTCCACAATCTCCATCGGCACAAGTGCACCTCTCGGCTGTGTGCTTAGTCGCATGCTCTACTCACTTTGGACATCACTATGAGGTTAAGAGAGCTCCATTGCCATATTTAAGCTTGCTGATATTGTGGCCTGAGTCACAGGTGGTGACAGGTATGTGTACAGAAGGGAGATGGGAAATCTGGCTGACTGGTGCCACAACAGCAACCTGTCACTCAATGTCAGCAAGACGAAAAAGCTGATTATTGACTTGAGGAGGAGGAAACTGGAGGCCCATGAGCCAATCCTCATTGGAGGATCAGAGGTGGAAATTCCACGGTGTTATCATTTCAGAGGATCTGTCCTGGGTCCAGCATGTAGCTGCCATTACAAAGAAAGTAAAGCAGTGTTTCTGCTTCCTTGGGAGTTTGCAAAGATTCAGCATAACATCTAAAACTTTGACAGCTTTTTTTCAATGTGTGGTGAAGAGGATATTATCTGATTGCATCACAGCTTGGTATGGAAACACCAATGCTCTTGAATGGAAAATACTGATAAAAGTAGTAGGTATAGCCCAGTCCATCGCAGATAAAGCCTTCCCCACCACTGAGCACATCCACCTGGAGATCTGTCACTGGAAAGTAGCAAACACCATTAGGGACCCCCACCATCCAGGCCATGCTCTCTTCTTGCTGCTGGCATCAGGAAGTCAGTACAGGAACCTCAGGACTTGCACCACCAAGTTCAGGAACAGTTATTACCCATCAATCAACAGATTCTTGAACCAAAGAGTATAACTTCACTCACCCCAACACTGAACTGTTCTCACAACTTATGGATTCACTCTCAAGGACTCTTCGTCTCATGTTTTCAAACTTTATTGCTTATTTACTTATTATTATTAATAGTAGTAGTACTTCTTTTCTCATTCTTTTTCTATTTGCACATTGGTTGTTAACCATCCTGCTGGATGTTGTCTTTCATTGATTCTATTGTTTCTTGTATTTACTGTGATTTCCCACAAGAAAATTAATCACAGGGTTGTATATGGTGACGCATATGTACCATGATAACAAATTTACCTTGAACATGTCAGAATGGGAATCGGAAGTGAAATTGAAACTGGGAGATCTAATCTTTTGCAGCAGACTGATGAAAGTGCTGGATGAAGCCGTCACCCAATCAGCATTAGGTCTCACCGATGCAGGGGAGGCCATAGTAGGAGTGACAGGTACAATAGATGATCCTAACAGAGTCACAGGTGAAGTTTCACCTATCCAACAAAGACTGTTGGAGCTCTGAATGGTGATGATAGGGGAGATGCAGAGACAGGTGTAGAAATGCTGGCAGGGACAAGTGTCATAAGGGAAATCAGTGGGAAGAGATGAGCAGACAGGGGAGTCACACTGAGAGTGATCCCTACAGAAACCAGAGAATGAGGATGAGTGAAAGATGTGCTTAGCGCTAGGATCCCATTGTAACTTCCCATTGGTGGAAGTTACAAATAATGACATGCTGGTCACTGAGGCTCATGTAGTAGGGAAGGACAGGGAAGTACTGGCGGAAAGGTAATCGCATAAGACTATAAGACATAGGAGCAGAATTAGGCCATTCAGTCCATTGAGTCTACTCCACCTTTCTATCACAGCTAATCTCAGACCCCACTCAACACCATATACCTCCCAATATCCTTTGATGCCCTGACCAATCAGGGAACGATCAACTTCCGCTTTAAGCATACCTCTGGACTTGGCCTCCACCGCAGTCTGTGGCAGAGCATTCCACAGATTCACTCTGGCTAACAAAAATCCTCCTTACCTGTATTCTAAAAGGTCACCCCTCAATTCTGAGGATGCGCCCTCTAGTTCTGGGTACCCCCCCCCCCACCATAAGAAACATCCTCTCCACATCCACCTTATCTAGACCTTTCAACATTTGGTAGGTTTCAATCTGATCCCCCCGCATTCTTCTCAATTCCAGTAAGAACAGGCCCAAAGTTGCCAAACAATACTCATATGTTAGCCCCCTCATTCCAGGAATCATCCTCATGTACCTCCTCTGGACTCTCTCTAACGACAACACATCCTTTCTGAGATACAGGGCCCCGAACTGTTGACCATACTCCAAGGGCAGCCTGACTAGATTCTTACAGAGCCTCAGCATTATCTCCTTGCTTTTGTATTCTATTCTCCTTGAAATAAATGCCAACATCGCATGTGCCTTCTTTACCACAGACTCAACCTGTAAATTAAACTTCTGGGAGTCTTGTTCGAGAACTCCGAAGTCCCTCTGCACCTCTGATGTTTGAACATTCTTCCCCATTTAGATAATAGTCCACACTACTGCTCCTTCTACCAAAATGAATTATCATTCACTTCTCAACATTGTATTCCATCTCCCACTATTTTGCCCAGTCTTCCAATTTGTCCAAGTCCTGCTGTAATCACATTGCTTCCTCAGCACTACCTACCCCTCCTTTGTATCATCCACAAACTTTGCCACAAAGCTTTCAATAACATTATGGCCATTTGATACATTGAGTCTGCTCTTCCATTCCATTCTCACTGATAACAGGAAAGTCCTCCCCATCTCTATTCCAAATGGACATCCCTCTGTTCTGAGATTGTGCCCGTACTCTCACCTACTGCGGTAAAAATCCTCACCACATCCACTCTATCTGGGCTTTTCAATAGGTTTAAATGAGATCCACCCCCCTCCCCACCACTCCAATTCTTCAAAACTCCAGTGAGTAGAGACCCAGAGCCATCAAATATGCCTCATATGTTACCACTTTTATTCCTGGGATCATTCTCGTGAACCTCCTCTGGACCCACTCCAATGTCAGCACATCTTATCTTAGATAAGGGGCCCAAAACCGCTCACAATACTCCAAATGCAGTCCGACCAATTCCTTATAAAGCCTCAACATCACATCCTTGCTTTTGTATTCTAGCTCTCTCGAAATGAATGTTAACATTGCAATTGCCTTCCTTACCACCGACTCAACCTGCAAGTTAATATGCAGGGAATCCTGCACAAGGGCGCCCATGTCTCTGTGCTCCTCCGGTTTTAAAATTTTCTCCCTGTTTAGAAAATAGTCTCTGCTTTTATTCCTTCTACCAAAGTGCATGACCATACACTTCCTTTCACTATATTCTATCTGGCACTCCTTTGCCCTCCTCCAGACCTGAATCCTTCCTCAGACCCCCTGCTTCCTCAACACTGTCCGCCACTCCGCCTATTTTTGTATCTTCTGCGAACTTGGTCACTAAGCCACCAATTCCATCATCCAGATTATTGACAAATGGTATAGCACGAAAAGAAGCTGTCCAACACTGTCCAACTTACAGAACACTGTTAGTCACCACCAGCCCCATTTATTCCTGCTCTATGCTGCCTGCCAGTCAGCCATTCTTAAATCCATGCTAGTATCTTTCCTTTAATACCATGGGTTTTTATCTTGTTTCACAACCTCATGTGTGGCACCTTGTCAAAGACCTTCTGAAAATCCAAATAACATCCATTGACCCTCCTTTGTCTATCCTGCCTGTTACTTCCTCAAAAAATTTCAATATTTGTCAGGCACGATGCCCCCTTGAGGAAACCATGCTGGCTTTGGCCTATTTTAACAGGTGCCTCAAAGTAGCCCAAAACTTCGTTCATAATAATGGACTCCAACATCTTCCCAACCACTGATATCAGGCCAGCTGACCTATAATTCTCTTTCTTCTGCCTCCCACCCTTCTTAAAGAGTGGAGTGATACTTGAAATGTGCCAGTCCCTCTGCAACCATTCCAGAATCTAGTGATTCTTGAAAGATCATTACTAATACCTCCATAATCTCTTAAGCCACCTCTTTCAGAATCTTGGAGTATAGTCCATCTGGTCCAGGTGACCAATTTCCTTCAGACCCTTCAGCTTCCCAAGCACCCTCTCCCTAGTGCGCTCATTTCTGCCTCTTGACATTCTCGAATTTCTGGCATACTGCTACCGTCTTTCACAGGAAAGACAGACACAAAATACTTATTAGGTTTGCCCACCATTACTAACTCTCTAGAGTCATTTTCCAGTGGTCTGATATGCTCTGTCACCTCTCTTTTACTCTTTATATAACTGAAAAATCTTTTGATGTTCTCTTCTATATTATTGACTAGCTTACCTTCATATTTCTTCTTTTCACTGCTTATGGCATTGTCGTTGCCTCCTACTGGTTTTTAAAAGCTTTACGATCCTCAAACATTCAACTAATTTCTGCTATATTATAAGCTCTCTTCCTTTTATGCTGTCTTTGACTTCCCTCGTCAGACACATTTGCATCATACTCCCTTTAGAATACTTTTTTATCTTTGGGATATATATATCCTGTGTCTCCCAAACTGCCCCAAGAAATTCCAGTAATTGTGGCTCTGCCATAATCCTCGCTAGCGTCCTCATCTAATCAGCTTTGGCCAGCTCCTCCCTCATGCCTCTGTAATTCCCTTTACTCCACTGCAATACTGATACGTTTGATTTTTACCTTCCCAATCTGCAGGGTGAGTTATATCTTATTATGATCATTATCTGCTAAGGGTTCCAAATCTGGTTCATTGCATAACAGTCAATCCATAATTGTCTTTCCCCTAGTGAGCTCATACACAAGCTGCTCTAAAAAGCCATTTTATAGGCATTCCACAAATTCCCTGATTTTCCCAATCTCTCTGCATATTGAAATCCCTCACGACAATTGTAACTTTGCTCTCGGCCCGAAACATCAACAGCGCTTCTCCCTATCGATGCTGCCTGGCCAGCTGTGTTCCACCAGCATTTTGTGTGTGTTGTTGTTTGAATTTCCAGCATCTGCAGATTTCCTCATGATTGCACTTATTACATGCTTTTTCTCCCATTGTAATTCATATCCCACATCCTGTCAACTGTTTAGGGGCCTGTATACTACTCCCATCGAGGTCTTTTTATCCTTGTAGTTTCTTAACTCTACCCATAATGATTCGATATCATCTGATCTTATTTCAACACCTTCTAATAATTTTTGACTTCATTTTGTTTAACCAACAGAGCCACCCTAACTGCCTGTCCTTTTGATACACTGAGTATCTTGGATTCTGAACTGGTCAGTGTTTACTCCGATTCTGAAATGGCCAGTGATTACAGTGATTCTGAAATAACTACTATCTGCACTGATTCTGAAATGTGGTGTATTTTGATTGGTTGAGTTGATGGAAATGGGTTACTGAGAAGATTAGATGGGATTGTGATTGCTCTGTGCTCATCATAGACCTGGCAGACTAACTGATTTCCTTCGATATTGCAAGAAAGCGTGGAAATATGCAAAGTAATCTTGAAGTAAATTGCAATCCATTTTATGAAGTAAAATCATGGATTTAGCCTTTAATAAAATCATGGATTTACAGATGTATTTAACAAATCCTGTCCAGATGAACGGTCTCATCCAAAATCATCAACTGCCCATTTCCCTCTATGGATGCTGCCCGGCCACTGAAATCCCTCCAGCAGATTGTTTTTCCCCAGCTTCTGTAGTCTCTCGTTTCTCTTTTTAATAAATCTGTATGATACATTCGCAAGTTGGTGACTCCAGACCACAAACGTAATTATCCTCCAAGGCATTCAATAAATTCATGAGGTACAACTGAAACCATCTTCGGCATCACAATGATCCTAACTTCAATCTGAATCGGTTATCAACTACTTAATTAAATTCTGAACATGTTTCAAGGGCATTGATCATAAACCAAACCATGCTCTTTCATCCTTCTGTCAATCATTAATGAGATTGTGTCCCTGAACTTCTCGGACTTGCCATCTCTCTTCCACCTTATCTTAGTCAGCCTGGCAGTCAATCCACCTTGGCTCCAAGCTACCACTGTAACAACTCCCACTGAGGAATGCCTTAGATAAACACAAAATTTAACCTGGAGGTAGATACATATATATAAGCGAGAGAGCGAGAGAGCGAGAGAGCGAGAGAGCGAGAGAGCGAGAGAGCGAGAGAGAGAGCGAGAGAGAGAGAGAGAGAGCGAGAGAGAGAGCGAGAGAGAGAGAGAGAGAGAGAGAGAGAGAGAGAGAGAGAAAATGCTGGGGATAGTCAGCAGATAGGCAGTATCTGCAAAGAAAGAAACTTAGTCATTGTCCCTTCAGCAGACTGAAAAAGATGAAAAAAAAACAAATGTGTTTTACTCGTAAGGAAAGGAAGACATTCAGGGAACAGAGTCCATGTCCAAGATAGAGAGTAGTCTAAGGTTGTGCGTGTAACACAATTGCTTTGTAGGATAGGAGGGTGATCGGCCTGGAGGAGTGGAAATAGCGCTGGATGAATGAGAGGAGAGAGAGTGTGTGTGATGCACCACCAATAACTCACTCTGAGACGTAAAGGCCAGATATCGGCTTTTATTGACTGGAAGAAGGAACAAACAGTGAGTGACCACCATACTACATCCTGGAGACTGAGAGGCCGGGCTCAGGCCTCGATCGCCTTTATACAGTGGTCTGTGGGAGGAACCACAGGAGCAGTCAGCAGGGGGCGTGTCCAGACAGGTATATGTAGTTCACCACAGTGTGTGAAAGAGGGGGAGGTAGAGAATGAGAGAAAGTGTGTGTGACAGTGTGAGAGAGAGGGTGAGGGGAAGGGGGAGGGAGAGGGGGAGAATGAGAATGAATGTAAGATGCAAAATGCTGAAAATCAGAAATAAAGTGAATTCTGGAAGTACTTAACAAGCCAGGAGTGAAAAGATAGGTTACTATTATGGGTGGACGATGTCCCATCAGAAAAGCTGGTTACCTGAAGTGGCTGAATTCAGCATTGAGACTGCAGCGCGCCTAGGTAAAAGATGAGCTGCTGCCATCAGCGAATGTCGGGCTTTGGTGGAACACTGGAGGAGGCCAGGGACAGAGATCAAAGTGAAATGAAATGGAGAAGAAACATGATGGGTTACTGGGAGCTAAGGGTTATCCTGAACTAAACAGGGGTTTTCTTCCAAGCAGTCACTCAATCAAATGCAAAACAGAAACTTGGCAGATTTGTAGCTGAATTGCTGCCCCACCTGAAAGTTTGATTGTGTCCCTGGATGATAGGAATGGACAAGGTCTTAAAACAGTTCAATGCCAGCTTGCTCTAAGAAAGTGCAGGACCATATTCTTTAAAATACTGAAGGATTGGCCTGTGCAGCCTGCAGTCTCCAGCCTCATTCGTTATACAAGTCAGAACATCAGAAAATCTAGGTTGGTAGATGTTAGTATTCACTGTCGACTTGCAGGTTTGTGACGATGGAAGCCAGATGGCAGTTGCTCACTCCAGCTTTCTGACTGAGGAATGCAGTCCAACAGGCATGTTGCTTTCAATCTTAAATCAAAAGTTTTGAGAAATTTTCCCCTGTGAGTCAGAAACTTTCCAAGGCCTGTAATTTTTAACAATTACACTATTCACTGAAATAAAAGGATAGGGGAGTGTCTCTGTCAGCACAGGGGACCAGCACACGCAATTTCAATTCAACCTTATGAAATATAGGAACCACATGTTTGGATCCACATGGACCACTCCAACAGTAGCAGGTCTGAATGTCACTCTGCCATCCCAGCTCAGTAACTCAAACACTGACACTATGGGCAGGAGGTGGCCAACCTAAAGAGTAAGGCATGAGGTGCACTTTCTACTGGAGAAAGCAAACTGGAAGAGGAAAGCTGTCATCCTGCAATAAACCTCATTGTCAAAGTTGAAAGAAAATTTATTGTCAAAGCACATATGTCACCATATACAACACTGAGGTTCGTTTTCTTGCAGGCATAATCAATAAATCTAAGAACCCAAATAGAATCAATGAAAGACCACACCCAAAAGGCAGATAAATAACCAACGTGCAAAAGACAACAAACTATCTAATAATAATAATAATAGTTATTGTTATTATAATAAATAAATAAGCAATAAATATTGAGAACAGGAGATGAAGAATCCTTAAAATTGAGTCCATAGTTCAGTGATGGGACAAGTGAAGTTGAGTGAAGTTATCTCTACTTATTCAAGAGTCTGATGGTTGAGGGGTAATAACTATTCCTGAACCTGGTGGTGTGACTCCCAAGGCTCCTGTACCTTCTTCCTGATGACAACAGCAAGAACTGAGCATGTCCTGGTTGGTGGGAGTCCCTGAAGATGGATGCTGCTTTCCTGTGATGGCGCTCTGCTGTCAAGAGTGAGAAAGTGGGGTTTTTCACTGACTCACCACTCCCCAACAGAACCACCCTCTCTCCATACCCACACCACCTCCTCCTCTGCTAAATTAATAATGCTACATGATCCTTCAGGTCACTTTAACACGGAACAAATCGGCTTCAGCTCCAACCCTGGAAGCTTCAGATAAGCCCAACTTGGACTTTGCTCACAGATTTTTAAAACACCTGGCATACATCTGAAAGCTGGAGGTAGTGCCGACAAGACAAGTTAAAAGTTCACCTTTATTGCAAGTGGATTTGAGCACAAGATTAGAGAGATATTGATACAACTAAAACCAGCCTTGATAAAATTGCACCTGGAACATTGTCTGTATGTCCATTCTCTCTACCCAAGTAAAGATACACTTGCAATAGAGGGAGTCCAACACAGATCCTCCAGATTGGTTCCTGGTTCGAGGGATTGTCCAATTTAGAGAGGCCAAGTGGTCTAAGCAATGCAGAGTTTAGAATAAATTAGAGCTGATTTTGGGGTAGCAAGCAAAACCCTTATGGAGCTTGATGGGAGTAGATGTAAGGATGTATTCTGGGATATCTAGAACCAGGGATGACAACCTCAAAATCAGGGATCAGCTAATCAGAACAGAGATGAGAAAAGAAATTCATCCAAAGTGTACTAAATCTTAGAAATTATCAAAGAAGCTGTTGGGGTTCAGATGACAGACAGACATACTTCATTGATCCCGAGGGAAATTGGGTTTCGTTACAGCCGTTCCAACCAAGAATAGTGAAGAAATATAGCAATATAAAACCATAAATAATTAAATAATAATAAGTTAATTATGCCAAGTGGAAATAAGTCCCGGACCAGCCTATTGGCTCAGGGTGTCTGACACTCCGAGGGAAGAGCTGTAAAATTTGATGGCCACAGGTAGAAATGACTTCCTATGACGCTCAGTTTTACATCCTTAGGAATTGTCAGAGAAGGTGTCAGGGTTCAGATAATTCTGGAGTAGGATGTTTTGCTGGCAGGGAAGCGAAAAAGACAAAAATGAGTTACTAATTGGGAAAAAATGATAGGGGAGAAATGCTGGAATATATATGAGAAACATTTATCTGACAAGCTTTATTCCATTCTTTTGCTTTCATAAATGGTTCACAATATCAAATATTTAAACGTTAAGCTCCATGTTTTCTTTTACGTTTTAGGAACAGAAAAATCAGCAATTATCACTTGGGTTGAATCTACTGCATGTCCATAAACTAGTTGAGGGAAAAGACGGCTTGATACTAAGTTCCATTAACTCTAGCATTTCAACCTTCAAAAGTATTATGTCTGGGTTTTGACTGAAGACAGGTCCAGTCATGACTAATACTGAGTTCATCCATTTATATGTCATGGTTAATTATAGAACTGAGGTGCAGTATTTTTGGAACTGGATTTGTTCTATTTATAGAAATAAACAAGAGGCATTGTAAAATAAGTAATTTCATCTGACATCATTCGAGACTATTCCACATCCTAGTTCAGTGGTGATAGAATTGATTATGAACCTGACTACAGTGAGGAATGGTAACAAAAGGGATAGGAAGGACACAGCAAGTTCTAGGTTGGCTCTAAAGCAAACAAATACTATGATCCTCCCTAGTTCTATGTGGTTGTTGAGGTCAAGTATGGGTATGCAGGGATATCTGAAAGAATTGTCAACAGTGAATCTGGCAAATGAACGGATGAGTTTTACATTTAATTCAGCTGCAGCATTTAGTATAGCAATAATAAGATTTGGGAATTTGGAAGCAAATGTCAGCACCCACAATTTTTGGCATGAATATTTTACTTCCATATCCTAGGCTGAAGTCTGACATGAGATCACTGACAAAGAAAGCAGGTTTTGGTCATAACACAGATTCCCTGGTATTTAGATCTCATTCATATTAATCTGGTTCCACTGCTCAGTCCTGAAGTTCCCATTATGATCCAGTCAAAGTAGTACAATAGCTCAGTTCCACGCCAAGGTTCATAAGGTTTTCTCTCAGCTGGGTCAGTAAATTGTCGGCTCTCCCTCTCTAGGCCAGTGCGGTGGGGATACTGCACAGTGGGAGGCACAGTCTTCCTGATGGCACCTTAAGGATAGTCTGCCCCAAGGATCCCATAGTATGAACTGAACTGAAGAAGAACAGGGAAATTCATCCCAATTTAGAGACAAATACTTCTTCCTCAGCTGATATCCAAGAGGTATCTATCATTAATACTTTGCTCCCTTATTTAGGGAACATCGTAGTAAGCCACCTCCATGAACTGCTATTGTCCTTCAGATGAAGGAGTTTCTATGGTGCTGTTTGGGTAGGGGTTAAGGGTGAGACTCAGCAATGACATATTTCCAAGCTGGGTTATGACGTGACTTTGAAGAGAACCTGCAGAAAGCTACATTACCTCACATCTTCTTGCCAAGTCCTCATTGGTTGAGGCTGCAGGCTGAGTGTAAGTGCTGAGCACCGATACACTCCTCACCCAGGGTGAGAGCTGCAGAAAGCATCAGTGATCAGGCTGCTAAATGTGTTACCAAATGAAAAGCTTGTTTGGTCCTGGATAGAATAGCAATTCTTGGTCGTTGTTGCAAAAGCAATCATCTGGATAAAACAAAAACCGTATTCCACTGTGCTCCTGACTCATTCCACGTAGAAGAGGGGAAAGGTTTTGGGGTTACAAGAGGTGAGTCACTCACCTCTGACTTATCTTCTTAGTCTCAGTGCTGAAGTGGATCACGTGGTCGAGTGTCTGGTCCATGTTTATGATGGGAGAGCAGAGGTTAGGATGTGTGGCAGGTTAGACAGTGGCGGAACTCAATTATGGCAGCACCGCTGAATATCAGTCACATCCAGTTAGATCTTCTTGTTGGGGTTGGTCTAACATCCAGGACATGCCTTGTTCTCATAGTTACCATTAGGAAGGAGGTACAGGAGCCAGAAGGCACACACTCGATGATACAGGAACAGCTCCTTCCCCTTTGCCATCACATTTCTGAATGGACATTGAACCCATGAACACTACCTCACTACTTGTTTTTGCATTACTTATTTAATTATATACATTTAAATAAATAGTGCAAGCTTCTACACTTCTTACTATAATATAGTT